>NC_082348.1:2828924-3128924 GCF_027477595.1 Haemorhous mexicanus | reverse complement strand
CTATGGAAATATATAGCCCCACAAACTGATTCAAGATTTCTAATCCAAGTGGTCTCACTGTCTGCAATATTCCTTTCTAAATTGTGCCATTACATCCCACAAATCCACTTGCAATGAAAGGTAATTTCTTTTTATTCTCTCACAGCTTTGTGGGAGAGAGGAAGGAAGAATCTATCCCCTAAAGAACAGCACAACAGTTTTCAGGCTGAAGTCTCTAACATGCACAACCTCCTCTGTGCTTCAGCAGACACAGACCCACCAGCCCTGTGAGAAGATGAGTGTGTTTGCCATGTTGAAGAGATCAGCAGTAGATTTATTGGACAGAGTAAAGCCTTTGGGCAGATGAGAAAAATTCTAAAAAATCCAGTTTCCAAGCAGGAAATTTGAGGAGTGATGCAGAGATCGTGACAGAAGCTGAAAACTGCATGCAGAGACAATGCCTTAGTGTCAAACTTTGCACGTGAAAACAGGAACAATGCATATTTTGGAGGAATGTTTTATATATTTGACCTGTTTTTTGGTTGTTTTTTTTTTTGGTTTTTTTCCCTGTTTAGTGAAAAAATAATTCAATCTGCTCACCACCCTGAGAGAGTGCAGTGACTCCCACTTCTTGCCTGGTGCACAGCCCCCAGGTCAGTGTGTGGGTGAGGGAGGTGAGCCCCAGGCTCTCTCTGTGCTGGGCAGAGTGGTGAGAGGCTTCTTCTCCTCCCTTGTTCACTTCTGCCATCCCTGCTCAGTTTCCTCCTTCACTTTGGGGTCATCTCCTCAAAACTTGTTTGAAAGTCCTTCACCACAGTCCTCCAAGTGGTCAAGAACTCCAAATCCCCTAATAGACCAAGGAGCTCTGTCTGTCCCCACATCTCACGTGAAACATGCAGCCAGAAGTCCCCACCCTGTGCTACTTGAAGTTCCAGAAAAAAATGTTTTTTCCTTTAAGCAGCTCTCTGGACTGAAAGGTGAGGGTTCACTGTGAAAACAGGTATTATTTTAAACAGGCTGTCACACGTGTGGTGAGGATGGCTTACCAGCCTCACCAGCCTACCCTGCAGCTTCTCTTTTATGGTCTGAAAGTGGAGGTGCTGCTGCAGCCTCGGAAAGCCACAGGCAGAAACCACACAAAGAGATTAAAGATGTGATAGGGAGAGGCAGGAGGAAATGCTCATTTTCTTGTGTGTGTTCTTCTGAAGGTAAACCTCCTGCACAGATCCATGAGTTTCCAGAATTTGTTTGAAAGCTTCTGTCCATTTGGAATCTGTTTGGGAGTTTCTGTCTGCTTCCCAAAGGAAAAAAGCAGCACCAAACCCAAAGCATGGAAAGATACTCAGGAGAATCATGCATGACAAGAAAACTTCACAAAGACATTGCTGCTGCTTTACTCAACCATTTTCTCCTGCTCTCCATCTACGAGAGAGGTAAAAGAGACCCAGCACAGCTTTGCTACCTCTGTGCACATTGGTGGAAGTCTGTAATATTTTCCTCAATTAAAATCCCTGGGAGATGTGGTAACATTTAGCTGAACCTGTTAAGGAAGGTCCTTTCTAGCTCTGTTCTCACCAGCTCTGTCTGCCTCAGTGCTGTGCAGCTCCTCGTGACTTTTTTCCCTGTTCAGCCACTTAGAACATTTAGATATTTTAGAGCCATTTAGAACACTGAGATATTTTAGAAGTCACAGCGAATTCTGAGACACTTCGGACTGAAGATGACATTTGTTGGTTTGAGTGGAACTATTTGTTTTAATTTGCAAAGAAGTGTAGAACCACGATTCCAGTGATGAGTGATGAGTGATGTGTGGCAAATTATTTTGCTTTTGTAGCATATTTAATGCAAATGACCATAAGGTTCCTGAATATTTGACATGAGGATGTATTTATTAAATTGTAAATAGCACAAAAAGGCATTGTTATAGCAGGCAGACACACTGTTAAAGAGTTTATAGCAAAAAACTACAAGTTTTCAGAATTGGATTAGAAACCTGATTTACCTGCAGGTAAATAAAACAATGAAGAGATAAAATATCAAGTGAATATCAAATAGAAGTGTTTGAGGCCAGGCTGGATGGGGTTTGGAGTAACCTGATCCAGCAGAAGGTGCTGGAACAGAGATGGTCTTTAAGGTCCCTCCCATACCAAACAATTCTCAGGTTTTATGATTTTTATCATACATTTGGGATAATAAAAGAAGAAAAAAAATATTTTGGGCATCTTATAAACAAGTCAGAATATGGAAAGATCTTGTTGTCTGTTGTGGTGTGGCAACATCAGAGAGATCTGGACCCTCTGGTGTCCTTTGGAGCTGCTCCAGGGGGGCAAAAGGCATCAGTCCATGTCCAGCTGCAGCCAAGGCCTGCTGAGGGGATTCCTCTCTGTGAAACACTGGCCACGAGTCCAACCCAAAACCTGGAAAAGAAGAGGAAAATCACTCAAGGTCTTTTCTATATGCGCATCCCAGGCAAGAGCAGCCCTAACACAAACTGCTGCCTGGTTTGGAGTCTCTGCTGCCAGCATTTGTGTCAGCTGAGCCTCCCAGGCTGACAGCTGACATTGCCAGAGGAGCTACCAGAGTTCCACCAGAAAAGTGTCTCAGCAGAGAACATCCATTTTCCCAGCAAACCCAGCAAATCCATTTTCCCAGCAAACCCAGTCCCTCTCCCTGACTGGCACATGTGAGAAATGTTCTGTGTAGCCTCCTCTGGTTGTGAGGTCACACCTTCCCTGAATGAGTTTCCTAAAAGTTTGCAGCAAGTTTCCTTAGTGGCACAGGTGGGGTCTCATTGATCTCCATTGTCATTGTCAGAGGATGGGGTTCCAATTTCTGATTAATGAAAATTGTAATTATGTACAGATAGTGGGGAGGGAGACAGAGATGCTTCCATGTTACTTTAAACAAAGAAGAGTTAAGGCCTTATCTTAACTATGCATTGGCACTGCAATGCGAAATGGTCATGCAAAATTAATTTTTAATGTGTTCAATTTATATTAAAAATTTCTGCAAGTGTGTGATTTTTTTTTTTTTCTAAGGCTGGAGTGCTACTTCATTTACAATATTCCCTGAAGGTGTTTTTTTTTTTAAAGAGACTCTTAAACTGAAGCCATTTTAAGGGTTTTATGAGACATTATGTGAGCTTTCATATGCAAGTTAGTCGTTAAGTACCAGATATTATATTCTGTAATATGCTTAAGTGATATTAGAGGCTGTATATAGCCTGCAGTAATGGCTATTGCTGCTTTTTTAATTTATCAAGAAAATGTTGCTTAAATAAGGAGCAAATCAGCGCTTGGGTGTTAGAAAATATAAATGTAAAGGAAGTAACGATATTGTTGTGACATATTTTGTGCTCTCAGCTTCACTGGGAGCAGAACCAGTGGCTGCTTTCTCCTACTCCTGCTGACACACATGGTAAGTCCCATATATAACATGCTGGACATATATAAAAAATAGAAATTTTACTAAAGAGTCATTGCTCCTCATGCCTTCATGAGAAGTTACATCATGCTTCTGTTACCTGGATTTTCTTTTTTTTATCTTATGATTCCTGGCATTCAAACAAAGTAGCAGCTCACATTTGGACTTAAAGGAGTAAAGTCTTTGAATGCTCAGCCTGCATAGGGAAGTGCTTTTGTTAAGCTGGATTCAGTGGTCAAGCTATAAAAGATAGAATAAAAAAAAATCACAAACCAACCCTAGCACGGTGAACAAACCTCCTACTTTTTTCTCCACCCTCCCTCCTTTAACGTAAGTGGAAGAAAAAAAGAGAAAGCTTTGAGCTGACAAGTTTGTAGAAATGTAAAAGTCACTTGACTTTCCTTTCAAATGTGCCTCCTGCTCCTCGTCCTGACACCAGAATAAAGTCCATCTGTAGCTGTGCTGCAGAGAAGGGGAGCACAGGAGTGTTTTGGGCTGACAGCCCTTGGCAGTGACACCTCGTGCTGGCCACAGAGTCCCCCACCTGCTCTGACCCCTGTGTGGAGCCCAGCTGACTGCAGAGCTCACTCTGCTCAAAATATTCCTCCTCTAACCACGGACCCCTCTGCTGTGCCCAGCTGCAAACTCCCGCTCTCAGGCAGACTTGTGATTGAAGAAATGTATTTCAAATGAAAAATAATCTTTTCCATTTTCTTCCCTTCTCCCAGCTGCTGATTCCCACCCTGATTCCTGTTCTGGAGCTGTGATTAATACTTTTTTTTCCTTTTTTTTTTTAAATCACATCATCCTTCTCTCTCTCTGCCTCTCCTCCCCCTCCTCTTCCCAGTCCTCCTCACAGCTGTGGATCCTCACTCCTCCTTCCAGTTGCCTCTGCTGTCGTCCTGCTCTCTTCCCTCCCCCAGCTCCCTTAAATATTTCAGAGGGAAATAATCCAGCTTCAGCCAGGCTTTATGGCACTGCCTCTCCTCTTCTCTGCACTTATCCTCTCCTGCTGCCTTTGGGAGGAATGAGGCCCTGGGCACCCTCAAATCCCTGGAATCAGCCTCCTTAACGAACCTGCCCGCAAACGAGCGCCAAGCTGGGCACCAAATGGGCAATAAGGACCCAGCCAGTGCTAGCCAAGGGATCTGGGGCTCTGAGTTTTGCAGGGAGCACATGGGGCTCCCCAAAGTGCTGCAGTGAAAGCCTGGGATAAACATCTCCAGGTCCCGCTGGCGCCTGGGCTCCGCCTGCTCGATGACCTCACGTGGAGTGCCTGAAATCCCCTGAATGCCAAAAATCAGGGGTCCAGAGGGAGCCTCTTGGCAAGCAGGAGATGGCCAGCGAGCAGAGGGCCAGTGCTCCGGGGGAGAGGAGGTCAGGATGGGGTGAGCTGCTTCCCTTGCAGAACAGGCCCTGCCTCGCACGTTTTTTTAACAGTTTATGACCACTAAGTATTCTCTTCGTGGACCAAAAAAACTTGGCCCAAGCCTCTTAACTCTACAGTAGCTGTCAGGAGAACCATATTCACCAAAACACAGAAACATTCTTGTTTTCATCGCGAAATTCTCATTGATGGCTCCCCAGTCCAAGCATGAGGAAAACACAGTAGTCCCCAAGGGCGCTGCTTTTGGTGTCTCCAGCTCAGGCATGGAGATTTCCTGTGGTTAGAGGACAAGCTGATGCTGTGATCTGCCCATTATCCCTTAACTGAGGTGGCTTTTGAATTTCCCTCGGGGTGTCCCTGCCTTCACACCTTTTGTGGCTGAGCAAGCCCCAGTGTTTTTTGATGAAACAAAACTAAACCAACAGATAAAGTAGTAAAAAATAGAATAAACCTCCCAACCCCCCAACCACCTCCTGTCCCTGCTCTGCACTGTGCTCCCTCCCCCTGATGACCCCCAGCACCACTCTCATCTCTGTTCCACAGCCACTCCTGTGGTTCAGGAGCCAACTTTTAACCACCTTTAAGCTCTTTCGTATGGCCCAGACCATTTTACCCTTTCCCCAAGGATGTCTCTGCATGGAGGTTTCCTGTTAGTGTCCGTGTGGTCAAAGGGCAATTAGCCTTTTCTCCTGCAATTTGGAGCTTGAACTGGCTAATCTGTGTTAGGCAACATAAGCATCTGCTTCTCCTCTCCCTCCCACCCCCTGCTCATGCACACACAAAGCCTCATTATATTAATAAAATATTTTCCCATTCTTCACCTGATTAGCTGCCTGCACGTGCCCGTGAGCCCATTTTCCATGAAAAATGTGTGTGTGCATTTACACCCATACGTGCCAATGCACCTTCCCCTGATTATATACAAACAGATGTTTATATATAGAATGCATATTATAAATTTAAATTGATACGGGAACATAAATCTGAATAAATCACAGCTAAGCTGCAGCTTAAAATAAACATTCTGGGGAAAAAAAAATAAGCAAATAAACTTTTTTTTTTTTTTTCATTTTGGCAGAATGTTTATTTATTTAACAACAGCGATGCAGTTGCTTACACTTTCTACAAATGTTTTATCTCTTCTTCCTCCGCACCTGTCCCTGAGTGAATAGAGCCACATCTGTCTCATCTTGGCATAACAAGTACACATCTACATCTGTGAAAGATGATTCCATTTTTGAAGGAAACACTGTCTACTTTTACACTCCTGCAGCCTGCTAGAAATTATTACACAATGGATTTTGTGTCTTGCAGGAAGGCTGCTAAATAGTGAATAGCGAGTTTGGAAGTGGTACAACAAAAGTAATGCCCTACTTTGACAAATAGATGGCTAGGTATAAATATATATTTATTCTAAACTTTATGGGTAAGAGAAACCCACTGATTAATGTTACCTTCATTTCACTATTTCTGGTGTAGTGGACTCAGTTAAAAAGCTCAGGAAATGGGAACTGTAGAGTAGAGGGTAATAATAGGATACAGATGCTTTCACCCATTAGCTGCCATGTCAGAGCTCACATTAAGTTGATAATGACTGGAAAAATACTTGGAAAAATCCTTCCCTGTGAGGATGGTGAGGACCTGGCACAGGGTGCCCAGAGAAGCTGTGGCTGCCCCTGGATCCCTGGAAGTGTCCAAGGCCAAGCTGGACAGGGCTGGGAGCAGCTTGGGAGAGGGAAGTCAGCACTGACAGTGGGCTCTTGGTTGAGAGCAGCCACGTGCAGTCTAAGGTTATGTAATTAATGACATTCAGTAGCTCATTAAATAAATGAAGAGGTGAGTTTTGTCTAATAAGGGTTTAATGACTTAAAGCTGTGAAATAGCCAAAAGCCTTTCTAGTGATATGAACTGATGAGCAGCAGTGGTTTTGCAGCTCATCTTTCTTTTATGGGCTTGACTATCAAAGCTGAACAAAAATAAAGGAATGATGAGGTGTCCTGAATTCCTCTGTTGGATTTTCCTCACCATTGTTACCTCACTGCACCCAACAGCTCTTGTAGTGATATACCAAAAGCTGTAAATCAGTGCAGGAGGGCCATCCATCCATCCATCCATCCATCCATCCATCCATCCATCCATCCATCCATCCATCATCCATCCATCCATCCATCCATCCATCCATCCATCCATCCACCATCCATCCATCCATCCATCCATCCATCCATCCATCCATCCATCATCCATCCATCCATCATCCATCTATCATCCATCCATCCATCCATCCATCCATCCATCCATCCATCCATCCATCCATCCATCCATCCATCCATCCCTCCATCTTTCCTCAGTTCTCACCTGGAGGGATAACCCCAGGAAGAACATTAATCCAGGGTATTGCAGGACCTCTTCTACCGGTCACGGGCTGTGTTTTGCCCCGTGCCAACACATTTGTGTCTGCTGACCAACCAGGTAAACAGGATGACAAAGAAATTTCACTGAAATTTCTGTGAAAGAAAAACAAGGCCTGGCCAGGAAATAAAACTTTATTCTATGGAAAAAAATCTGCCTGTAGTAAAATTTTCATTCACCGCTTCCCATCACTTCCTGACTATTTTTCATCTATTTCCAGCCTGGAGTTGTTGTGCAAAGTCTGGGAAGCCTTCCTTGCTTTTTCAGCCACCAAGAGTCTTCTAATTAAAAAAAAAAAAAAAAAAGTAAATGCATTATTTTTGAAGACAGCTTTTTCTTCACTGTGTTGCAGGACAGACACCAAAAGCAACACAGATTCACTATTTCAAAACAGTCTGAAATGTGCTCAGATCAAAAAGAAATCAATGTCTCCATGAGCATGATTTCAGAGTTGAAATATTTTATATAGGAAAAGAAATTAGAACACATTATAAATTGTAATTAATTTAATGGTTTAAAACATATATAAAGATTTAAGGAGACATTATCCTGGTAGCTGTATCATTCTCAGAAAATGTCAATTGTTAACAGTTCGACAATCAGGACCAAATTTCTTTTATGGCAAGTTTGGAAGGCAGAGCACAATTTGTCCTTCTGTGGAGTATATTGAGGTATTGATATGCAGGTCTCAGATGCCATGATGCTCACACCCCCTCCCTTTTTTTTTTTTAATTTTTTTAAATTTTTTTATTTTTTTGCAGTGTTTCACGTACTATCTTTAGGCTTTCTCAAAATCAGCTGCTTGATTTATCCATCCTTCCTGGGAATTTATGATTCATATCTTCCCTTCTTTTCCCTCCCCTCTCTTCTGCCAGACCTTTCCAACTCCCAACTGCTGTTCTATCTTCTATATTAAGCACCCCAGGCTCTGATGTACTTGACAGTGCCCTGTACTTTAAACACACACACAAAAGCACTCTGGTGATCTGAGATATCTTCTGCAGTGTGACACACATACAACAACCTCAGACTCTGGATCTTTCCCAATCTTAATAAATACCTTATATTGAAATGATTGTCTTCTAAAATTTGTTTTATTCTATTATCTTTAAAAGGGATGAAAAAAAAAGAACATTGACAGTTATATAATGTGCATTATTTACTTAATAGCTGTTCTGGTCTATTGGGTAAATATATAGCCAGGCAGTTTTTAAAAACACGTATTACAGACCCAAGAGACCAGAGAGACTCTGAAGCAGCTGTTCCAGTCTATTGGGTAAATATGTATTTAGGCAATTTTTCAAAATATGTTAAAACTCCTTCAGTGCCATTCTGGTCAATTGGTTAAATATGTATTTAGGCTTCTTTTATAAATGCCTTTTATGTAGCCGATAGACTGAAGGAACTGCAAGTGCTGAACATGTTTTCATAATTTGTACCTGTGGGTATCACAGGGAGTTGTTTCCTGCATTCCAGCTCCATCCCCTGCTGTCACAGCACTGAGGGTGAGCTGGGTGTCACAGCCATCGTCACCAACAGCAAACACAAATATTGCCACACCTGGAATGACATTATTACTGTCATCCCTGCCCACTCAGAGTGATGCTCTCATCTATTTTTCCTCTCTGTCAGTGGACTGACACACTTTGCATTGTGCTCTGCTGGTTAGGCTGATGGATATTTTTAAACCAGCCATATTTTTTCAATATTCAGAGGCACAAAATGGCATTTTGAATCCCTGCTGTCAATTCTGGGGTTGTTTATAAGAGTGAAGTTTAGCACATGCTTAAATATGAGCCAGATCAGGGCTCAACCAACAGAACTTAAATTGCTTTATGATTTAAAAAAAAAATTAAAAAAAAAAATATATATATATATATATGCGCCTCCAAAATCTTTTTAGGTGTTCAAGGTGATAGGAAAATCAAATCTGATGGCTGAGCTGTAACACAAGTTTCTGAAAGTCTTAATGTAAAGTGGCTGTGGCAGATGTGAACATGCTGGGGTTTGTAGAACTTCTGCTGTATTTCAGCTGAAGATTTATATTTACATCCAGTTCTTTCAGAGTGAGCTCTGGTGAGAATTTCATACAGTGAGAGAAGGAGGGGCTGGGCTTAACTCAGTGGCTCAAGGAAGCTTTTCCAGGCTTGTTTCTGTTAAACCACAGCTTTCAAGACAATTATATTTGCTCCATGGTTCCCTTTTTGCCTTCCCTCCCTTTATGGAGCAGACATCTCCATTAAACTGCTGTTGTAAATTAATCCAAATTTTATTGTTGCAAAGCCAGGGCTAAATAAATACCTTCTTTTATCCCCACTGCATGAACTGACAGCATAAACTCTTTCTCAGTTTGTTCCTTAATGATAAATTATTAACTCTCCACGTAGAATTGATCATGTTCAGCCTCCAATGGTCTGCTCACCCACAGAATGTCTTCATTTTCCTCTGCTGATCATTATTTCAGGAAGAAAATTTTCATTATTTCAGGAGTGTCCTCAGCTTTCCTCGAAATCTGAGTTACTACTGGTAGTAGGTGGCTGGTCTTGACTTATGGTTAAGCTCTGGTGGTTTTTTCCCACCTCTTCATTCTCCCTTCCCAGCATAAATATGATGTGTTACTCACCCACCCAACTACCAGAGAGGTTGTCCTGTCTTGAGGTTTTTCTGTTTTTCAGAAATTCTGAGATAGGTTATTACAAGTTGCTATAATTTTCAGTTATTTTTATTCATTTTTAATGTTTTTCTTAAACAAAATTCTTAATAATAAAACTACTGTAAATATTTCCCTCAATTGTGTTTAGAAAGCTGGGCTTGATGAGTTTGGGAGTCTTTCCCAACTTTAATGATTCTGTGATTCTCCTGTGGAAATGGAAAAGACATAAAGGCAGAAACCATGTGGGAAAAAGTGGAATACAAGTGTATGCTCACACAGGTAAGTGTGTATGCAGGTGGAAATTAAATTTGGTGTATAATAAAAAAATATGTATTTTAAACAGGCACTTGATAAACTGAAAATATTCTTGTAGAAGTCAGTGTGGACACTTTAATTCAGGCAAAGTGTAAACCTCTACAGACTGGAGTAAAATGATGTCACCATTTCAAATAAATCAACTGGTTTGCATTAATACAAGTTTAATACAAGTTTAAATCAGAGGATTTCCAAAAGAAAAACAAATGTGGAAAAATATTGATAAGAATTCTGACAGGGAATATTAATAAATGAAAATGTTGATAAGAACTCTGGATACATATGATGATTTATTGCCAAAATAAGTAACTTTATTATCCAAATTATTAGACCAGCTGTAATGCCAGGATAAAAATAACAGTGATGCTATGTCACTCACATAATTTCATAAACAATGATCGAATCCCATCAGAATAAGAAACATCTTGTCTGTCAAAGATTACGAGATGCTTTCCAGATCCACCAGTACATCCAGGCCTTCCCATTAATCAGTGCCACTGAGGATTTTTTCTTTTGAAATCCCTGAGCTGGATGCCTGGTGATGCTCTCAACAGGAACTGCTGCTGTGTAATAGAGGCAAGCCTGAAATGTGATTCTATTTTTATGATACAAGGATCCCTGCTGGCTTAGGGGAGTGCTGGTGGATCCTGTGCCCACATCTGGATGTTGAGTTCATTCTGTAGGAAAGGTGAAATTTCATTGTTTAATAATATTCCTGTTCGTTGGGGTTGGCAGAGGCTGAATGTGTGAGGTTTTTTTTTTTTTTTTTTAATTCAACAACTCACTTTGTAAGTTATTGGTGAGGTTTTCCTTTTCATAGGATGCTCAGGCCCTGCCAGGAGAAATGTGGGTAAACTGTAACTGGAGCTTCTGGAATAGCTTGGCCAAACTGCTGCACTTCTGCCCCTTTAAGCTGTTCATGGTGTTCTCCTAGATAAAAAATGGAATTACCCATTTCTGTGGAAAAAAAACAACAGTACTGAGCCAAAGTGCTTAAAAACATATTTAAAAAGGAAAAAAATGGAATAAAACCTATTAATAAGTATTAATTATCTTTACAATACATGAAGCATATAAAGAAGGAGCCCCTGCTGCTGCAGAGCAAGAAGGTTTTTGTGCTTGTGTGTGGCAGCTCTCAGAGAGGGCATGAGGATGGGTTAACCTACCATCACCATAATTTGGTTTGGCAATTTCACTGATCATAAGAATGTTCTTATTGTATCAAAATGTGTGACAGCTTTGTGATGGGCACAAATGGGGGATGAGATCAGACCCCGTTTCATTAGATTAAATGGAAATGTGATGTTTTCAACAGTCAAAAAACACTGGAGACATCTTCAAAGCTATCAGTGCCCATCTCTCCACAATCTCTGCTATGATCATTTTGTTCCCTTTCCATTGATCTACTACAAAACTGAAAATTAATTTAAAGGAGGAAAGATCTTCAAATATTTATATCTGAATATTTGTGTGGGCAAAATGCAGGCTGAGCTAAGAGCCTGTTACACTCACCCAGATGAAAACTAAACCCAGAACACCTGCCAAAGCTCTTAGAAAGTAAAAATATGATTTTACACTGACTGCAGTGGACATGAAGGTCAGCCCAGGTCTTGAGTTCTTCCAAATCTGTGTCCACCTATATTCATTTTCCCTGCTGCAAAACTTCTTGCCTCTCTTGCCAGGAAAGTTTGCACATGCAACCTTTGATTTGTGAAGGTGTCACTTGGCCAAAGCAACCAGAGCCCAGATGGGAAAGAGAAAAATGATGGCTGAGGTGGAGGTGCAGGTGAATACACAGGGCTACAGAGGAGATAGAGCACGTTGGGCAGCTCATTTGTCAGCTGAGCAGCAGCCCAGCCTTTCCTAGCAGACATTTACTTTGTTCCATGTGATATTAAGTAAATGTGATATCGTAAAACTGATAAAAGGAGTTGAGCTATTGAAACTGGCTGGACTCGAGCCACTTCTGTACTCTGTCACCACCTGCAAGAGGGAAAAAATGGTGCTGCAAAATACCTGAGTCTACCATTCTTGCTGTGCTGGGTTTCCACTCAAAAGCACACACCAGCACAGTCAAGGTCTTCCTTGCCTTTGAAATATGAGTCTTTCTTTCCTTAATCTGCTCTGGACACCACTCACACACTGAAGTGGATATTCTCTATTACCATTCAGAGCTTTACTGTGTTTCTCTGGCCTCTGCAATGCAGCAGTGGGAGAAGAGATCCATCCTCAAGATTTCTCTGCCTGGGGAAAAGAAAAAAGTCCTTCTCAGTAATGAATAATGTGCATACCCACCATCAGCACTTCCTCAAGAGGAGACCAGCACTGAAGAGTCCACTGGGTATGGCACAACACAGATCCACCACAGCCAGTGGGAGCAATTCAAAAGGAGATTGAGGGAGGAAAACCCTCCTAGTGCCAAAAAGTGCTCTCCCACTCCTGTCTGTGGCACACATGGATGGACTGAGCTCAGCACATCTGAGCACAAGGTTTCTGCCTGCAGGAGCTGGCGAGCCCCAGGCTGGGGTCACAACTCAACACTTCTCTGTCGGGGAGCAGAGACTCCATTCAGCTCTGTGGGATGCTCTCATGCACATCCAAAAGCATAGATGTGGTTCTGGCAGGGCTATTCTCTTTCTAATTTTAGTAAAATATTTACAAGAGAGAGGTCCTTCCGCACAGTACATCAGGCATTAGTCACTGATAAGAGAGAACATAAATTCTGGGGTTTAATTTTACATCGTATCATTCCAAAAACCACCTTGACATGCAATGATACCTTATAATATTGAATTTTAAAACCCCCCAACTTTTAGAACAGTTAGAGAGCATCTGTTTAAGGAAAATGGAACATCAGGCTCCTGATGTTGAGCCTAAAATTAGGTGACATTGTTTAAAGTACCTTCAGAATGCCTAATCTGATTTTTTTGTCCAGTCTAAGCACTTGAAAATCCAATGATAGGCATAGTTGTTTGATATATAAAACTTTAAGTATTTATGTCTCTAAAAGGCAAGTTTCCTTGCTTTTGAGAATTTTTCTTACTGGGAAGGCTTCCAAATCCCCTCTCATGTAGCTTCATGGAATTTTCTCAGCTCTTATGTTTGCTCCTTCTCCACACCTCTTCCCCAGTGCAGAGAGGCACATCTGTCTGTTTTCTGCCTTATCAAGCAGACATCTACATCTGCGAGGAAAACACCACTTCCTCAGCGAAAAACCTGTATCTGATTGTGGTAATAAAGCACTACTTCCTCAGTTCAAAACATTCATCAGACAGGACCAATTACTTCAAATGACTCATAGCAACAGGCAAAGCAACGCTCGTCTTCGCGGAGCCTTTGAACTTCCACCGCTTCAAAGGTGTACTGAGACGTGGTTATGAGGCGATTGTCTAAAATTGCCAAATTACCAGGTTCCAAGCTTTGACATTTGTTATTCTGAGCGACGAGACAAAGGAAAGCAGCTCGTTCATCCCTCTGAGAAATGTAAAGTGAAACAAAAAGATATTTCCTAGGCGAAGAGAGCTCGTAGCGCGGTGAATGCTCGAACGCGAAACAGAAAAACGCTCACGCCCTAAATTAATCAAATTACGTAATTAGGTGATCAAACAATACACGACAATAATGCAAAATGCAAACAATATGAGCCAAAGCTACTGAGGGAATTTAATGGGCTTTTAATCACATCCTGGAGGTCGGAGTGGCTCAAAGTGTTATTAATGGGAATCAAAGCTTTTCACCTTTAGGTTACCAACTTGAATGTGGCACAGGTTGGTTCTGACTGAGCTTCATTTCCATCTGCTAATTACTGGGGGGGGGGGCTTGTGGTCTCAGCAGCCCCATAGGAGAGGAATTTGCAGAATCCAGCATGAGAATGTGCATCAGCTGCAGTTGGTCAGTGGGTGTACAGCAGAAGACAGATGATCCAGGAGAAAACACAAGATTATGCAACTCAAAATTCTTTCAGTAAATATTGCAGTACTTTCTACTGTCTCCAAGTATCATTAAATAAAATTCTGAAGTTATTGCCTAAAATTGCCAAATTAATTATTTTTAATAAATCTGTTTCCACTTTCCCTATGCTTTCCCTGTTTCCCTAAGGATCATGTCTCTCTCCTGACAAGCACCATGCCCAACGAGATGCAACAGCCTGATTGGTTAATAGTTAATTTTGGATGGGCTGATCTCTAACTGTCCTTACAATAAAATTAACTTTGAAAAACTAAGTTAAAGAAGAACCCATACTGAGCATCATAAAGTATATTATTGTCACCTACTGACACAAAGTTATTTGGGCATTCATGATGCACCGGTTATTTTATGAGGAATATTCTAATATTAAGACCAGGTTTAAATAAATATAGCTCTAATTCAGGAATGTATTTATATTTGTTCAGTTTTCATATCAAGACATACAGTTTTAGTTTTGCCATTTTGTGGAGTTTTTACCTGTTTTCTTAACAATGAAGGCGAACAAGCACATATTTGGAGGGCGCAGGACAAATGACAAGGATTATTGTGTTTTGTTACCAAGAAAGCTCACTCTCAAAATTCAGTGATGGCACTGGCCAAAACAAATACAAAACAATCCTATTCCCTATTTGGTGTAACCCTTCAACCATCTTTTCTTGCAAATATCTATATGTAGACAAGAAAATTAGGGTTCTGTTAATATTTGGCAATAAAACTGCTGTTTCTCTACAAGTTTTGCCAGAAATATATTAATGTAACTACTCAAATAGAGAAATGCAACAACAGAGAGGCAGAGAAAATACATTTCAAAATCCCAGTTGTCTCAGTGGAGGTCTTTTCAGGGCTAGAAGTCACTTCTGGCTTTGGTAGGAAGCCTACAGGCACTTCTTTTTATGAGTAAGTTACATCTGTTCAGGCACTGTACTTTCCTAACACCATACTTTTGTTTTTTAGACTGAGGAGCCTTCAAGTCTAGCAGCTCAGATGCTTGCATCCGTCTGTACCCTTTTGGGTAAATACCTGTCACTTTAGGCAGCCTTCTCTGGCTCTCTGCTCCACACTGAGACTCAGATTGTCCCACTGACATGCTGCTGGCTCTCCCCTGGCACACAGGACAGTGCCACCAGCCCAAGACCTTCCACGTCACTCCAGGAAAGGAAACACAACTTGTTCCTGACAGTTTCTGCCTTGTTTGTTAAACTCAAAGGATCTCCAAGAATGTTTGATGGAGCAAAGAAACACGGATTGTCTGGTAGGTCCCCACTGGTTTCTGTGCCCGTGTCTTTGCTGGGCAGATTTGGGGGTGTCTGTCAGCAGAAAGAGCCACACCTGGCTTTGTAACCCTCTCTGATGAATGTTATGTACACAAGGCTCACACTTTTCATGTTTGTCACAATACTTCCTACTGAACACAAACCTCTTCTCTCTGTTTTAAGGAGTCAAAGAACAAGTACTTCTCTGCAAAACTAGAGCATCGGGTTAGCCCTGTGTCAACAGAAATGCACTGATCTCTCAAGGAACATATATGTCAAAAAGCAGTTATTCCTAAGAAACCATTGGTCACTCATCTGGAAAGACCAAGAAAATTTAGTCAAAGTCTGTGTCAGATTTTTTTTAAATTGTCACTGAAATCTGAACTAAGATTAACTCATTTTTCCTCTGCACCATTCTCTATGTCAAGGGTCAGCCTGTATTGTATTCTCCCATTCTCCCAGAGCACCACACATCCATATCCACAGAAACTTCATTGGTGACACCCTCACTACTCCAAAAAAAGTTTTAAATCCACTTCCCTTAAAAAATCAGCTACTAACATTATCATTACTCTTAAATATTGGTTGTATCGCATTTAAAGGGTCACCAGAGTGGGAAAGCCAACAAGCTCATAAATAGCCCATAAACTCCCTTTCATCTCAGGACAGTGAATGAGGAGAACCAGAGCACAAACAACTTTGGAGGAGCTGTGTATGTTCTCCCTGCTCTGATACAACTCTGAGCGATGTTTCTTGTCATGCACCCAGCAGCTGGATTTACGAGCACGTCAGCGCCTGCATCTCAGCTGAGGATGCCCAGATGGGGAAACCCTCTCACCAGCACCATGAAATACCCATCTGCTGCCTATTAATATTCCCCAGGGAATTATTGTTTCCTGCTGCCTGGTTCCTATGGTTGTTGTTGGCAGGCTGGGATGGAGGAGCAAAAAACAGAGTGGCTCTGGAGTGAGGATGAGGTTGAGCCACCGTGGGACAGTGTCAATTTAAAGGATGTTCTTTGAAAGCTCTAAGATGGCCCACTCTCAGCACAAAGAATATTGAAAAGCAAAATGTCCCCTATGCACCCATTTGATCAAATGATACATTTATAGCACTATTATTATATCAAGAGAAACAGTTAACTGAGACATGACATGTAACTGTTAAAAATTACACACCACCAAACATCAGTCAGGGACACTGAAAGGAAGAGTTGACGCTTATAAATAAAAAATGATGTAGAAATTAAACAAACAACCCATGGAGACTCTTTCAGGTTTTTTCTTTCCCCCCGTTTCTTATGTAAAACCACACAATAAATGGTCTTTGAGTTGCAGAGGTTTAATCTGTGTGCAGAAAGGGAATTAGAGGCTGATTCAGGGTTTTTTTTTTCCCTTTCCTTTCCTGGAGGCCTCTTTTTTATTTTCTTTCCAGGTATTGATCGTGAAAGTGATATCACACCAGAAGGTGCATTGATATGGTGTTGAGTAACAGAAAACTGCAAAGACTCCTTACAGTATAATCAAAGCTTCTGTCCAAGCCCCCCACTCTGATGAAATCCAATCAATAGGGACGATTAAATGACACATACAGAGCCATCAATATTAAATACAATCCATTTCCTGTACAAGAGCAGGGCAATGTAAAGTGGACAAGATAAAACTTGAATAGGCAGGTTATTTACGATGCTTGTACAGTATTTAAGCAGTGATGAAAGCTGGGAGCACACATGATTTGCATATTAATCAAAAAGCAAGCGAGATTTTTGATACACATAACATAGAGTTTGGTGGGTTTGCAATGTTTCCAAACAACATTTTTTTTTAAAGTTATTTTTGGAGGGGAAAAGTCAGAGAGGAGTCAACTCCAAACTGAAAAACTGTAGATTCTACAATCTCTGATTTTAACGAGCCAGTGGGTTCTTACAGCATTTTTTCAGTATTCCACACCATTTCCTTGCTGCCTGTGCAGTGGAAGAAAGGGTTTGAGATAATCCATTGCAACTTTAGGCTGAATTTTACCTCTAGAGGTGAGGAAGAGACCACCAAGAAGTGTCACAATTTCCCACCATGAGCAAAAATGCAACATTGGAAGGCACCTCAAGGACCATCTCATTCCACTCCTGCCATGGGCAGGGACACCTTCTGCTGGACCAGCTGGCTCCAAACCCCATCCAGCCTGGCCTTGAACACTTCCAGGGATTGGGCAGCCACCCCTGATTTCTGGGAGATATTTGGATCTCCCAGTAGCTGTTAGGGTTGCCAGAAGGCCCATCAAAGGAAGGTTTTCCCATGTGGAATTCCCTCATTACCCTCAGAGACATTCTGTAGTGCTGTCCCTGGGCTAGGGAGGGCCCACCAGCTGAGACAAATGGTTTTTGGTAACTCCCTGCTCTTCTCTGCTGTGCCAGTCAAAATGCTCCCACCAGTTCTTACAGTCCATGTGTTGCAAACATTGAAAACCACCTCTAATAAATCTGGTTTCCTTCTCACACATTTCTTCTCACCATAGCCTCACAATGTGCAGGTGAGGAAATGGCAAAATCAGAGATCTACTCTCAAAAGCAACAAACTGATAAAAATACAGAAATAGATGAAAAATATGGATCTCCAGCAAATCAGGCCCTGAATCAGACTGTCTTTTGTTCTAGAAAAGTAAGAGCAAGGATGAATGAATTCACCTCAGGGGGAAAGACACAAAAGGAACAGCAGATTGGTAGAAAGGTATCACTATGCTACCCCTGAGCACACTGCTCTTTGCTTTTCACACATGAATCCTCATCATATTGATTGATAAATACAAATTATTTTCTCCCTTTTTTATTGTCAACTCATTCTTTTTCAACATTAAACTTTCACAGTATCTTTGAAGTGAACAGATAAAATTCCTTATCAACAAAGCTTGCACTGGTTTTAGTGGAAACCTAAAAGGACCATGGACAAGTTTAAACCTATTCATGTATTTATGTCCTTTGTTATACTGGGCCATAACTGGGTTTGGTATCTTCAGGATGAAAACCCTTCATCTTAACACAATTTTCAAGGATTTTTTAAAAAAACTCCTCAATAAAAGTTTTATAGAGAAAGTGAGCCTGAAAAATGTTCTTGGAGATGACACTACTCTCTGCCAGGACACTTTCACAAATACTGTGGGGACAGCAGGTTGTTTGCCAATGAAAAGCTACTTTCTCTTGACAAAATTGAAAATTGATGACAAAGTGATTGGGTATTTCTCAAAATGCTGTCAAATGTAACGACATTGGGTGTGTTCCAATTAGTTTTGTAGGCTTTCGAGATGCAGCTCTCTCTCCTTGCCTTCTGTGTAAAAAACTTTGTGGCGTGAGTCTGGTCTGCTGAAGGACAGCTAGAGCTGCTACAGCTCCCAGAATTTGCTAGGGAATAAGGCTGCATTGACACATCTAGTCTGGACTAAATAATCAACTTTCACTTTGCAAAACTCGAGCTTTCTTGTCCGGTTTGACGCGGCGCTATTCGCCCGTAGCACCGGTCCATGGGTCACATTGCCACTAAGAGAGTAGAGACAATTTGCTGATAAAATAACTCATTATGTTTGGTAATTAACCACACTCCTATAAAATCAGAGGTGCCTGGGATGTGCTGAGCAACCCACCAGCAGGAGCAGAGGGGAGAGGGAAGCCAAAAGCTCCACCAACCTCAACGTGTGTCCCCTTTAGGCTGTGGGAGCTGGAATCCAGGATCTCCCTTTCTCCCTCCTATCTGGAGCACAAATAACATAAAGCTGGGACAGGATTGATACGGAATGCTACATAAAATGTTTGCTTATAATTATTTCTAGCACCCTTTTGAAGCTTAGGGATAAAACATTTCTAATTATTCATCAGGCCGTTGGAACTCCTAGGCCTCTGTAATAGGGATTTAGCAGAACAACAAATAACATACAGGGATCCAGATGAAAGGAGTGAATTTGAAGGGATTATTACCATAAAAAAAGCAAATGACTATTTGATGGAGTTACAACAATACAGAGAGTCAGACAGGGATAGAGAAATAATGCTAATTGATAAATACATAGCTGCTTAAGCTTTAATTTGAGCTGTGGAAGAGTTGTAAAACAAGTGATACCTGTAATTTCCTTCTTAAAAAAGATCCCTCTGTTTGAAATGCATATATAAGGAAAACCCCTCAAATGCAGCTTTTCTTCCCCCCTCCTCCCACTTCCACCATATTAAAGTCACAAGAAGTAATTCTTTCAAAGGCAGGATCATGAATTTTTTTGGCTGGCTTACAGCTGCATAAAGATTTGCTCCCCAGTTTAGGATGGGAGCCACAACATCTTCTGCAGGATCCTGTGATCTGCTCATGTAGGAACCTCATGGGCCACAGGGAGCAATAGGCATTCAAAGAAGGAAGAGGGGATTTTGTGTTCACTAGCATACACCATAAAATCACTGCCTCATCTTAATCAAAGCATGGCAAAGTAAAAGGCAAATCATAAAGAAATGACAACAAAACCCCATGAAAAAACCCCAAAGTCAGCAAAAGCAGGATTTTTGAACCATCTAAGGTACAGTCATTTGTACTCTCTCATTTTTTTTCAATAGAACAGGCAACCTTTAGGCAGTTTGTCTTAAATAAAGACACATAAAATGGATAAGTGGAACCTAAAACACAAAATAGGATAAATATTCCATATTCAGTGCTGTTATAAGCAACATCACCACCATCACACCAGTGATTCCACACAAAAATAGTTTTTTTGAGAATTCATAAGCTGTCTTGCCTAAAGGAGGGAAGGAAACAAATCTGACTTTGCAAATACATGCAGAAAAAAAAAAAAAGAAGAAAAAACTCAAAAAAATCATGGCTAGGAGACTTACCAGCTACTCTGCAAGCTGTGTGCTTCTTTCTATCACAAATACTGGTTTAAAGGGCAAAGGTATGCAAAGCAGATGGATTGTGCCTATCTCTAAATCAGAATTTCAATGTAAGACGTTTTCCAACAGCTCAATAGAGTGGCTTAGAAGCTTTCTTCCCCTCCTTAATGAGGGGGTAAAATGGTAAAACGTTAGCATTATAAATTGCAGCTTAGAGAAATTATATTCAGACTCTTTTTAAAAAAAAAGAAGAGAAAACCCGTATGCTCTAGATTAGCAGGGGTGGATCGTCTTGTTGAGACTTGTGCTGCCAAAGCCTATTAAAGTAATTCACATTTTATACACAGACATTACCATTTCCTCTGAACTATAACGTCCTTGGAGCATTACTCCACAGAGACATCCAAAATCCACTTTAGATGGGGCACAAAGGCACAGTTTGAGATTTACCTGTGTGACTTGTCTTGCAGGTGACAAGCATTAAGGAAGGAAATCTACACTTCTGTCAGATAAGCAGGAATTCCTGGTTCCTTAATTCACTTGAAAAGAAAGGATAATTACCTGAACTAAAATTCTGCGCCCATCTCAAATGGACTCTAGGGACAATCCTGCAGATTAATGCTCTAAGAACATAAGATTCAGAAAGAGAACGTAGGGATGTATGAAATAGGATCCCTTTTAACAACCTGGATCAAAAACTGTATCCCGAACTGAGGGGAGGAAGGGGCAAACCCAGTGCAGCTTTAATGCATTCTGCTGCCTCAGCAGAATCAGACCTTGACAATAACAATCACGATGATTTTTATAGGCTCACTTTTTTTTCTCTATATTCTGATGGATCTGGGGGATTTCCACAACCTGAGTGCTTCAGACAAGATCCTCAGGTGATGTAAATTGGCATTGTTTCTCTGACATGCCATCCCTTCACATCCTCTACAGCTTTTCTGCTCATCAGCAGTATCATAATCATCTGGTAACATTAATTAATTTTCCCCGTGTTTTATGCAATGCTGCCTCTGCCTCCTCCCTGCCTCAAATTGTTTTGATTTTGTTCCTTTTTTTAAAAATTTATTTATTTTTTTATTGCTGTTATTGCTCCACGTCTGCTAAGTAAATCTGCAGCATGTTACTTTAAAAATGAAATAAAGCTTGTGTTCATAGTGACAGTCAATAACACTACAGCATTATAATCAATTGCTATTTGTAGCAGCAGGACTAGCAGTGGGGGCAGATCAGTGCAAATTACTGTCACTGTGTGCTGTCGTGTGGTGCAGCCAGCCTGGATCACGGGAGACAAACGATCCCAGATCCAGTGGGAGCACAGGGAGCTCAGTCCCACCTGCACAGCCTCACAGCCACGCACAAACACGAGGGGAAAGTGGCTATGAACCTGCAGGATGGAGAGGGAGGGGAAACAAATTAAATTAACCCAGTTGTGCTGCTGAGATGCCAGGCTAAACGCTCCTGCTTTCGTGATGGGCTGGAGAATGGAGGATTACAAGTACCCAGGGATGTACAAAAAAGGTTGGATAGCTCTTTAGTGAGCGCCTGTGAGGGCTCTGTTGTAGTTTAAACTGAGGGTTTGTGCAGACTCCTGTAAGCCATGGGGGTCTTCAGTTCAAAACACCTGTTAGGATCAATAATAATGCCAAAAATGAAATATAATAGCTCCCCCCCCATCCTTTCTGTAGAAGCAGGAGTGTTTGTTACTGCTATAGATCACAGTGATGCAATTTTTTGCCTGTGTTTCATCTGAGGAAAGAGATCCAGGCTCTGATCTCAGTGGGGGGAGAGAGCTGTTATCTCAGAGCTGGGCTCTGGGAGCAGCAGGTCAAACAGGTAATTTTAAAGATGGAGATACCCAATTCTTTGTGTCTCTTCAGCTTTCTCCTCCATGAATTTGGCAATTTATTTGGAACCCCTGTGATCAGGGAGAAATGCAAATGGTGCTTAGTGGGGAGAGAAGAAACCTGATGCAGATCAAGGTCACATCCTTTGGAAAAGAAAGCCTTGGCTAGCAAGCAGTGTATGGTTATGAAATGACATCTGATTACCTGGCTGAAGGGTGTCTTACTGATCTGGGAGGCTGCACTGCAAAACCCAGCCCCCTGTTTTGCTTTCTAGCAGGAAGGGGAAAGGAAAACCTGACCTCCAGGACCCCCCAGCTCCTCACACACCCTCCTGGAGAGGGTGATGCAGCAGCAAGGCCAATGCAAACACTGAGCTCACTTCTGGGACTGCTGCAAAGGATGACAATTTATTGCCCTTTTTAATGATAGAGTTTGTGATATGCACACTTGCCAACTGGGAACTGGAGTGAGATCAATGAGTTATTTTACATAGGTCCCTGTATTCTGGGCCAGAATGAAACTGTTGACCTAGAGGTGAAAGTCTCTAATTTTATTTCTAGTCCCTCTGAGTCATGTAGTCACCAGAAATAACACTGACAGCAATAAAACCAAGCAAACAAACAAAACCAAGCAAACATCAAATATGAAGGGAAAAGGGCTTTGCCAAAGAGGCTCAGCACACGTTTTGTGAGACGGCGTAATCTTTGACAGGGAAATCTGGACCATAAAAACCCCTCTCTCCTGGAGCCCAGTATTCTCCTCTGAAGACAAATGTTTTATGATAAATATTTCTGTGCCTGTGGAGCTTTGTGCGAAGCCGGACATGATATTTTTGGCAATATCTGCGTGTCAGTAGGAATCTGAGAAAGTGTCACATTCTGTACTCGGGCTGGCCGGTTGGTGAGAGCCATGGGTTTGGATTTGCATGTCACACATGTGATGGGCTGAGCAGACCCAGACAAACAGGAACATTTCTTCTCTTCAGCCTTTTTATCCAGTTTAATCCACGACCTGAACCACAGAATTCGTGTAAAGTTGTGGTATCTGACTTCACCTCCTTGCTGCCAACACTCTCCACCTTCCAAAAGCACAGAGCTGATGCCCTTGTATATTTTTAGATCCAGCTTTTTTCCTGTTTAGCAAAATCAGAATTGCTCCTTCTTACTATTAATATTAATATTATTAATAATAATAATAATCATCATCATCACGGATTTTTCTCTATGCCTTTAGAAGGTAGTTTCCAAAGGAAATTTCTATGTCTATTCCTGGCTAACAGGCATAATGGTTTGGGAAAAATAATCTTCCACTCAAAGGCAGTTTAACTTCCAATAAGGACTTTTTGGCTCACAGATTGTTAAGGAAAATTGCTTCGTTTTGCAACTGTAATTCCTACATTTAAATGAATGGGATTTTCCTTAAGAGAGATTTGAACTATGGAATTTTCCTTTGTTGGACAAGAATCAATGGAGTGTTTGCTGCTAATTAAACCAAATAAGTTAGCTGAAAGGGAAAATGAGTTGA
This sequence comes from Haemorhous mexicanus, assembly GCF_027477595.1. Classification (NCBI taxonomy): domain Eukaryota; kingdom Metazoa; phylum Chordata; class Aves; order Passeriformes; family Fringillidae; genus Haemorhous; species Haemorhous mexicanus. The sequence continues at coordinate 3,105,307 of NC_082348.1, read as the reverse complement.
TTTTGAAGGAACTTCATACTACAATTGCAGTTTTGAGTAGAAGAGAATTTAATCTCACTTAATTATTTTTTCCTTAAATGTCAGGGTTCGTGCTTCTCTATTATTTTGAAGACTATCAGGGATCCCTCCCTGCCGACGTAAGTCACTCAATTTATGTGATCTGGGTCTGAATCTATTACCAGTGAAGGCAACGGGGTTTGGATTAAACCTTCACAGTCTGTGTTTTTTAAGGTCTCAGACAGCAAAGATTCAGCTCTCGAACACCCTGAGATCAATCACTAAATTCAGAAAACTGGAACACATGCACCGAAATCACCACATTCTGTAGTGACAAAATATTTTGCAGAAACAGGGCTGTGATGCTGTTAGTGGCTTCGTTTGACCTGATTTTCCTCTACACAAACAGAAAATGTCAATGGGAGACGCCGACAGCAGATTTCGTGGCTTTGGAATTTGATATTACTATGGATTTTAAAACATAAGGGGGAAATGCATAACAGCAAATGAATGCACTGCCTCATTTTTAACCTGCTCAGCAATTAAATGATTGTAATATTGAAATATTGCAGATCACTGAGGAGCAAAAACACTGAATTCCTAATGTTTCTATACATTTTATACCTCTAAACTCACATAAATTGAAAATAATCTCAAGAAAAAAAAAATAATGTGGTGAAATATTCTCACTGTTGTGAAAATATTCTTTGAGAAAGACTTTTGGGATAACTTTTTTGATTTTCTGGTGTTTGGGGAGTTTTGCTGTGTGACTGAAGCTGCCAAGTTAATAAAAATCTCTATATACTTTTCTGCAGTGTGTAGTGTCTTTTTTAAATCTATTTTGAGGAGCGTAACCACTGGGATAAATAGCATAATACTATCCTTAACATTATTTAAAAAAAAAACCAAACTGTGTATTTTAGTTAGCTTGAAAGGGTCAAATGGCAGAAAAAAAAATCACCTGTGATACAAAAAGTCTGGCTATTATAACGATACAGGGTGTAATTCAATATATCTGTGTAGATATTGACCTTCTGCATTATTAATGGCTTTGAAAAGGCTACTGCTGTCTTGCAACTCTTGAACAGGTGGAAGCCACTGGAAACCCACCATTTATTGGTTTCTCTGTGCCAGATGACTTTCCAACTAAAAGCCAGTGTTTGCAGCCTGAATGTTAGAGGGAATCCTGATTTTTGTGGCTTCGTTGTTTCTGTATTTTTGTCTAAAGCTTCTTCTCTACTTCATCCCCTCCAAAAAAGATCCTATAGTAAAAGAAGGATTAAATTTCCATTAAAAGAAGGAATTTTTTATTGTAAAAGCAGTTAATTTGGATAGGGGACATTTGGAAATCCCTGTCTGTCTTTCTAAGTAGCCTTCAGCTTCAGAAAAATCCTCATTTATCTGAGGTACTTGGTGGCCCAAAGTCCCTGTTAGATACCTCAGATCTTCTGAAAGGTAGCTGAATCCCTGATTACAGAGCAGAAATCACAACAAAAATATTTTCTTTTCTCTGAATTCCCCTTTCAACAATATTTTATGTGTTAATACCATACCCACAGGTGATCCCAAAGCAGATAATGGGGCTTCCCACACTAAAGGCACCAGAAATGCTATAATTGCAAATTCTAGCATCAGTTTTATTCCCTTGTTTTTGTTTCTTTTTTTTTCTTCCACCAACAACTAAATTCTGTTCTGTCACTGCAAGAATAAATATTCAGACATCACAAGGTATACCTGGTTGCACAACACCTTCCGTATTTATCTACTTTTATTTTCAGAATGCTGTGTTGATTAATTTGCATATTTAAAAAATGAAATATGTTGCTTGTCTTCTAGGATCTTCAGAAAGATTTCTCATTAGATGAGCTAAATTTAAAGATCTTTTTCCCCCACCTTTATCAATTATATAATAGAGAAAATTAAAATGACCATAACGACACAGAATTTCTTTGCTGCTGTGGAAAAATCAGTTAAATATAAACCAATATTTTCCTAAATCTCTTGTGAATATTTCCCCTGAGGGCCGGATCCTGTGTGACTTTCAACATAGCAGAAGGAATTTATGTGCAAATCAACCATCAAGCATAAAACAACAATAGAGATGAGAGGGAAAAAACCCAAAGAAATACATAAAAAAGAAAAAATTTCAAATTATGTCAAATTCTGAAGAAAGATAATATAATAATACTATGAGAAAGTAATAATAAATTATAATACTATAAGAAAAATTGAAAAAAGCCTGTTTATATAGCTTTTCCTATGGCCCTGTTACTGATATTTTTAAAAGGCAAATGTACAATTCTATTAGGGGAAACCTTAAAAAATAGTCAAGACCTAGGTAAGCTCACAGATCTCTGATTATTTCTCCAAACTAAATCTGAATTCTGATTTTATTTAAACTCTAGGTAATCTCACAGATTCCTGGTTGTTTCTCCAAATTAAAACTGAATTCTGATTTTGTTTAAGCTATAGGTAATCTCACAGATTCCTGGTTGTTTCTCCAAATTAAAACTGAATTCTGATTTTACTTAAGGTTTCACAACTATTTTTTGACCTTTTTTCCCAGAAGAGATAAATGATATCTTTGTACTTCCAGGTTGATTGAGGTATGGGATTCACAGAATTGGCACCAACACAGAATTTGCACACGTTTCCAAGAGTCATGACTGAAAACATGCAACAGAATTTAACTCAGTAAAAATATATGGACTTAAAATGATGGTTCTCATTTTCTTCTAGTGCCATGTGTTCCAAAACAATGGCTCGGGGTGAGTTATTGCTGCTGAGAGAAGCACTTTGTGGTGACTCACCAAAATCTCTGGCCTGGACTTCCGCAGAGAAATTCCCTCATCAGATTAGGAACAACTTTTTGTTTCACTCAAAGTGTGCTGACTGGGCTGCAGCTCTTTGAGCAAGGCATGGAAATGCACCCAAAGATAGATCCTGCATTTCACCCCAAAAGAACAGCTCATTTGTGACACTGAGGTTTAACAAAAATCCTGCTGGTGCAGGTGGAGGCAGTGGGCTGGAATCAGGAGGTCTGGGCTGATCCCAGCTCTGCCAGCCCCTGTGTCATGGCAGGCCAGAGCTCTCAAAGTTCCCAGAGCCAACTGACTTCTAAGAGTAAGGGAAAATTTACCTCCAAATATTACTGGCACATTTAGTGTCATCTATAACATTGCACTGCTTTATAAGAGAGGTTGAAGCTGCTGATTCCTCGCGGCACGAAGCTGTTGGAGTGGGAACAGATAAAGGATAAGGGTAATGGCTTCCCACTGCCAGAGGACAGGGTTAGGTGGGATATTGGGAAGGAATTCCTGGCTGGGAGGGTGGGGAGGCCCTTGGCACAGGGTGCCCAGAGAAGCTGTGGCTGCCCCTGGATCCCTGGAAGGGTCCAAGGCCAGGCTGGATGGGGCTTGGAGCAGCCTGGGATAGTGGGAGGTTCCCTGCCATGGCAGGGTTGGGACAAGAAGATTTTTCAAATCCATTCCAACCCAAACCATTCTGTGAATCTATGATTCATCTCTTTCCTCCCTAATACACATATGTGCGTGTTTGCAGTGCTTAAAGCACTACATTTTCACCTTTTTCTGCAGTTTCAGCAAGAAATCAGAGCCATCAGCATCACAAAGTGGGAAAGGAAGGCAGGACCACCTGCTAGACATGGCTGCACCCCAATTCTGTGAACCTACAGGGATTTACCCGTCGAGGTTACGGCCTTGACACTAAGGATCAGACGTGGTGGCTTTAATTCACAACAATAGATGATGAAAGCAGAGCACTCTGCCTCCTGCCTTTACGAATCCACGCAGTCAGGATGTCTTCCCTGCTCTCAGGAGCTATTGGAGGTGGCAGAGAGGGGGAGAAGAGGCGTTTTACATCACACAGGATCATGGCTGGCAGGGGCAGGGGCAGCAGCCTGTGGTTGTGTCTCCTAATGTCCTGAGACAGGGATAGGAGGGATGGGCAGAGGAATGTTCTGCACACTGGTAAAGAGGAGTTAATAACAACTGACACTGAAATCACTCCCCCTGGCCACTCTCGTGGTCCAAATTCTGCCAGCGGTGTCCAGCGCCAGGAAGGTGGTGCTGAGCAGAAATATCCCTTTCTGTGCTACAGAGATGCTGCTCCTAAGTGCCTTTGCCAGTGTCCCTGGAGGATATCTGAGCACCTCAGCACTTTGCAGAGCCTCCAGCACTGCCCCTCTCCCCCCGGGCCCGCCAGGCTGCTGCTGCAAAAGCCGTAATTCCCCCTTTAATATTTTGGTCCTTAACGTGACGGATTTCCCTTTTAGTGCGCGTCGATTTGATCTGATCGAGGCACGGAGCTGGGCAGGTTTCCTGCATTTCAGATGATTTTAGTATAAAACATGCAAATCCCACAGTGCATTCCCCTGTTTCTGGGGCATTATGTCTGCAGAGCGGTGTCACGAACGATGACACCTCTTCACAGAAAAACAGAGAAATATCTTCTGCAGGATGTGAGATTTCTAACGAAAGCTTCCCTGTGACACGAGCTGTTGAACTGTCTCCATAGAGTTCTGATTTAATTTGAACTGTTCTTGCCACTCCATCACAAACAGCACCGTCCAAAATGCTAGACAATAATTACATTTCAAAGGGAAATATTAATTAGTAAGGGCACAAGTGAGCTGCCTCTTCATTTAAAAATATTTCCTTGCCATTTATGTTCAATACTTCTGAATAGCCCAGGAGTTGGAGAGATTAACAAATTATATTGAAGCCTCCCACTTTTGAGATATTATCAGTGAAAGGACTCTCATCCAGTTTTACAAAGGTATATTTTTAAAATGTAATCTTCCTATATCTTCCTATTTCTTCCTATCTTCTTCATTATTCTCTTTGAACTAGACACCTTTCAAATATGTTCATAGGGTGGTGTAATTCTGATGTATAAATCAAATTGCCTCCTCCTAAACCTGTAATTTGAACATAATTTAAAAAAAAAATTAAGGAAATAATAATCAGAGACAAAATGGACGAAGAGGCTTTGCTTTCAACATGAAGAAACATGCTAATATATTTTCAAAATCTGTGTGGTTTGGATTTATCCTGGACCTTCTTAAGGCAGGATAAATACATGATCTTCTTTTTCAAAACATATTTCGATATAGCTAAAGTATATTTGAGTTGTCCTCTGTCCTTCTCTCTTGCCCACAGAATATGGGCTACACACATGCATATTTATTCAAATTTCTTTTTCTTGTAGACATTCCCGCAGCTCTTTTGTTGGCCAACTGTAAACTGATCACTTACAATTGTACTTGAGTGTTTAGTGACCAGAAAATGTACAAATGCTGCTGCTGCCAGAGTAACTGAAAGTGCACAAGCAGATTGAGGGAAATACTACAGGCAAAAATTAGCCATCATTAGTTACCCCTGCTAATATTGCAGAAAATTGAAATGCTTGCCTCACTGAGAATTGAAGAGCATTTCTGAAGTTTATCCAGAACAAAATATCTGACTTTTAAACACAAATAAGATATAAAGTGTCTCCATGCATTGTTGGGCTGCACGGTAGCAGTTTGCATGGAAATCTGCTAAAGCCCCTTCGTGGGAATCAATCCCAGGGAAATGCAGCCCCGTTAATTATAATTTTAACAGCTTCAGATGCCACGTTAGGAGCGGCAGGGAGAGGAGAGGAGAGGAGAGGAGAGGGAGCAAACTGGGTCTCTGCTCACAATGATAAACATAAGACCATAAATGTCAGACAAAGGCCAAGAACGATGCAGAGGACAGATTGCCGGAGTCCCAGCCTGAACGGAGGCAATGTTTGTTGGGTTGTGTTTGGGGGTTTTATTTCCACCCTGAAAACACAGCAATAAGTGCAAAATGCAATAATAATCCTACAAAATACCTTTGCCCTCATAAAAGAGCTTAAGCTCCACCAGTCTTTATGGTTAGGATATGGTCTGTATTTTATGCTTCTTCTGTATTTTATGTTTCTTCTGTATTTTATGATTTTAACTCTGTTATCTTGGAGGAAACAAATTTTCCTGCAAGAAGATGCAGAGCAGCAGCTCATTCTCTGTCCAATTTGTTCAATTCAAATAGATGCCCTTCTGAAGGTGTCATAATCCCTTTTATCACTTCTCATGTTTTCCAGCTCTCCCTCCTATATCCTCACTAACTTCACCCCAAACCTTTCTCCCAAAACGTTTATTTTTTCCCCCAGAAAAATAACACAGCACCTTTTCTTGGTGCTGCAGCCCCCTGGCAGTGCAGAGGTAACCTTGCAGTGGTATTTTGGGTGCTTGCTGTAACCTTGCCCTGCTATTTTGGGTGTTTGCTGTCGCAGATGACCTTCCCGCCGATATCTCCGTCGCGCGCGTTCCGGCAGCACCTGTTAGAAGTGCTACGGGCTTCCATGCACATGTGGCACCATATTGGAATGCTGCAGTTCATTTGGCAGGATGCAGGAAGGTAGGGGACGTGTTGCCCGATGTATTTCTGCAGCATTATAGCTGCTGGATCCAGGGAGGCTTTCGAAATATTTCGCGCAATGTCGAGGTTTAGGCTCGATAAGGTATAAAATTGCAGGAGGTTCATTTTGGATCCTCATTACCCAAACCAACCAACCAAGGAGATAACATAGAAAAAACATTCCATTCCCTTTTCTTTTTTCTTTTTTTTTTAAGATAATGCCACTATACACAAGGAAAGGTTAATAATTAACCATGGTGAAAACACCTTTTTAGCGGTCGTACGAAAAATATAATGCACAGAAATTCTGATGGTTCTGAAGCTGTTCTACTCCTTGTGAAAAATTAAAATGCCTCCCCAAATGGCAAGATTTCCAAACAATACAAGAAAACTGCTAAAATAATTTCCTGAACAAAAAAAACCCTCAACCTGTGTATCAAAGCTCATACATCTTACATGCTCTCTCATCTCTTCCTATTTATATTTGGATTTCAGCACCTGACTGTAAAACTGGTGCATTATTTTGTCTCTCTCTCCCACTACAAAGATTTCTGTCATTTTTTTGTAACACTAGCAGATATGTCTGATTATTATTTCTATTAAACTTTGATTTGGAAGTGCAGGGAGAGCAAATATTAAATAACAAAAGCCACTTTAATCTTGCCTGCAGAGGTAATTACTGATTTGGGAACCTTTTGTAAATACATCACATCCACCTTCACTGAGCCAAACGAACGGAAGATGTTGCAATAATCACATGGAGTTATTTGTATATAATCCTAAGGCATCCAAGGTAAATTGGATACAAAGAAAACTTAGGGAGCCACAACAAAACAAACAACCACCCAGCCCACGTCATGCTAAAATAAAGAAGGTTAACAGAAAATATAGTGCTGAGGTATTGTTTACCCCTACAAACTGTGTCTCTTGTACACTCTTACGCCTGCTCAGCTACAACAACTCAGTTACTAAGAGGAAGGAAACACTGTGCAATTATGTATTTACTATTTATACCTGAAAACACTGGGCAATGAGTATGAGATTTCCAGAAAACACTATATTGTGAAAAACATTTTTATCATAATTCCATCCCAGGGTGCCTTTACAAAACTAGCAAGACAACGAGCAGAACTAATCCTGTATTGCTGTTGCTGCAGCCTCACCTCTCTGTCCACTCAGACTCTGCTTTACATCTTTAGGCTTAGTTTGTCTCTGACCTGAAATAACAAAGCTGTGAACTGTTAACCGGAGGGGGGAACCTCAGGCAGTCAACTTTTAATCTTCCAGTGTGGCAGTTCTTATTCTGTCAATAATAAACACATTTGTTAGCTCTGTCTTGTGCAGCCTTGTGTGTGCATCTGTCCATCCCTGAGAGATGTATTGGCACTGGGCTATTAACAACCAATAATGCCACGTGAGCACAGCAGTGTTATTTAAAGGGAAGAGGGAAAAAACCAAAAAAAAAAAGAAAAAAAAAACCTCAAATATATAAAGATGAGAGCCAGAGATCTATAGTCCCCAGTTGATGGAGGAGAAAGTGGAGAAGAGCAGAGTGGGAGGAATTCTCTCTGGTGTGGTTATATTATTGTGGTATTAAATCGAGTTATATCATCACTTTCCCACTCCCCAGGAGTGGCACAGATGGGAGAGCGTGGTGGGAGAGCACCAGGAATAATGTTGGCGTGCATTGCTGCTGCGAGGTGAGGACAGAGGGCTGAGCTCCCTGCAGGTGAGCAGAAATCCACCAGGGGAATGCAGAGCTCCACCTCCAGCCTCCTTTTCCCAAGGATTTCCACGGCAGCCATGTGGCTTCTCCTCTGATCCCACCCCGCCACTGAGCCTCCCCGTGGCCCTTCACTGAGGACATGCTCTGCAAGGTTAATTTTTTCACGCTTCCTCTGTCTATTTTTTAATCTCCACTGTGATTCCCCGGGGGTAGAGCACAAGAACAGATAATTTTTTTTTTCTACACACTTCTCTACACATTTGAATTCATCTCCCACATCCCAGAAATGAAGGGACCGAGCCTAAAAAATACTTCCTCAACCCATTGCTTCAGAAAAGGTCTTTGCTGTGATGACTTAAGAAACTTAAACCCATATTTTCTAGGAAAAAATATAGGGAGAAAAATGGCCAAAGGCCCTTGAATGGATATTCTCAGACTTATTGAAGCCAACTGGCTGAAGGATGCCAAGTCAAATTGTGTTACTGTCCACAGAGCCTGCTTCAACCAGCTTTTTTCAAGATACACTTTCCACTTCTCAGAACAAGCAACAATTAGACTAAATCAGCTTAATCTCACAGATCCACACAATTTTGATCTAAACTACAGATAAAACTGAGCTGATAGGTGCTAAGGATGTTTTGTAATATTAATATGTGGCACTGGACTATGCAGCTTCACAGCAAAGTTCCCGTAATTGGAATTTTTATCCCCTGGAAGTCAGAAAAAATTATTGACAGTTTCTGGGTCCTAAATGCATCACCGTTTCAAGTAAAATAACAAGCTTTGCCTCAGGCTGCAGTTCATGCTATGTGATCACTTGATACTTTGTCTGTGTGGCTTCTCATGGCAAGAGAGAAAGGGAGAGACAGAGAGGAGCCTCCGTCGGAGGAGGAGGAGGAGGGAGGCAACAGATCGCTTCACAAGCAATTATTATTTTTATTATATTATTTCTACATCGTGATAATTAATGACTGAACTGCCCAACATGTTTGTGTGAATTCAGCGTGCTGATAAGAACGGCTGCGTTGTGGGTGATTTATATTTGTCCCTGATTTGGATTTTTTTTTTTTTTTTTTTTTTTTTTTTTGCCTGGGTGCTTCAGCAGCAGATTGCTGCTCTCTAACTGCATTACTGTGGGGTAACTGGGAAATGTTTTACAGGCAACTTCTGCCATTTAGCATACAACTGTAATATGGTTCTATTATCCATTTTCAATCAATATTTAACCTTTTCAATAAACAGCTTAAGTGTACTAAGCCAGAAGGAGGAAAGCTAATTGCCACATGATATATTTGGTTTCCAGGTATACTCAGCTGGCTAAAGTAAAGTTAATTAGGTTATAGGTAAGCACAGCAGCATTTAGAAAAATACATCTTCTGCCTCATAAACCTTTTGTTCAGTCAATAGCATCAACAAATACTTGCAGATGATGGCTGTAACATGATGACCATCACTTGGAGACCAGGGCTGTGAGTTCTGCCCTTGCAAATGGCCTGTGTTACCAAAGGACATTATGGAAAATTATGGCAGTGAGTCGTGGTCACCACACAAATCCACTTCCAGCTTTGGTTTTCTGCTCAGGATCACATTTGTGAGCCCAGCTGTAGAAAAGCAAATTCCTTGCTGACCCTATAATGTGTAGCAGAGGCCTTTTTTTTCTTTTTTTTTTTTTTTTTGTAGAAGATAAAACCCAAGAAATTAAAAGGCTTTATTGTTATACTATAAAAAAGCTCATTGTTTATGGTAACTTCACTGAAGCAGTATAAGCTTGAAAATACTGTTGTTCCTAATTAAAGGATGTTATTGTCCACTCTTCATATATGATTGCAGTCCCCTTGCACCCCTCAGAAACCTTTCTGCTTTGCTATTGCAATGCCCCAAACACCAAATTATTTCTGAAGTACACTCTTGGAAATTCCCTCTTTCACTGGTAGTCATAATAGGTGTAACAAGGTGATTTCAAAGGAGAAAAATAACATTTAGAATTCATAATGTTAGTGTTAATGAAGAAAAAAGGTAATAAATTAAAAAAAAGATAAAAACAAAGGAAAGTTTCCTAGAAATTGTTCCCATAGAGTTATTTGATTAGCATTTCATCCTCTGTAGATACATACTTTGTATTTGTTCATCTCATCTGGTTCCCACTTCTATGATATGAATTTTCATTTGGAAAAAAAAAAAAACTGCTAATAAACCCCAGGAAAAAAACAACATTCTAAGGACCAGTTAGAAAATCCTGCTGACAACACCTATCTTGACTCAAGCAAGCAGTTCTGTTCAGCAAAAAAAAAAAAAAGACTGATTGCCACCCATTTAACTGACGGGAGCCTTTCCCTGGATCAAGCTTTAGATCCCTTGCTTATTTGCCAGTGAATACAGTATAATAGGGATTCCAGGGAAGTCAAATGGCAAGCCAGGCAGTGATTTCAATGAGCCCCAAACTAGGCCCTGAATGATCAACACTGATCCTTATTATCTGAGGGTAATAATGTGCCCCTCTAGTTTACCCAAAGTGGCTGCTCTGAATATGCTATAGTTTCACCAGGAGTGAACGAATGCATCTGTCTTCATGAATGGTGATTAAAAAAAAATGCAAATCTCCTTACATCTTTTCTTCCTGACATTAGGTCATTGCTTCATGGCCTTCTTTTCATTTGCACGTCCATAGTAATTTCTATTTTGGGCCACTATTGAAAATATGAGATTCACTGGGTCCAAATAGACATTCTTATAATAAGCAGATTGTAGCGAGCCACAAAAGCTGCAGTATAATAAAACAAATTGTATGAATGTGAGAGGAATGTGTAAAGAAGTTTCATCATAAAAAAATGACCAAAAACATTAAGATGTTTTGTGCGAGGAAAACACTCCAAGCACTGTTCTTTGTTACTGTATAAAAAGCCTTTTAGCAATTGCTGTTCCTTGACACAGGGTCTTTATATGGGGAATAATTTATTGCCATACCTGTAACTGAAATAATGACTAAATCATTTTAAAAAAAAAAGTCTCATAGCTCCAACAGAGTAAATCTTCTACAACTTGCTGCAGTGCTAATCGTAAGCATGTTATACAGTAAGTTTGCCTGAAGCTAAGTTAAGCAGGCAGATTAGGACTGTAATATAGTATCAGGGCTCATAAATCAAGTGTGCTTGCAGATTTTCTTTCACTTACTGCTCCTTCTTACAGTTCAGACAAGTCATAATTACACATCAGTAGGCATTGTGAACAGAGGAATGAGCTACAACATAACGCACAATAAACCCTGTCATATAAAAGCAAACTGGATAAAATAACAGAAGCAATACTCCATTTTACAACATCACACTAAAGAATTACACCATGCCATTGTGTAATATTCTGATCAATCACGAGCCCATCCACAATCGACAGTCCCAGGAGGCTAAAATTTACTATTCAAAGAAATTTTCCATTCGTAATTATTATTATTATTACAATGATTATTATGATTATAATATATGGTGAATGAGAACTTAAAAAAGCCAGAGGTTCAAAATAAGAAGTGCTGGGTGCAAAATACAATTAAAGATATTTTCCTAAAGCTTGGCTATGCAGGCAAGCTTTTGACAAATAATAATGGGGAAGAGGTAAATGATTTTTCATTCATATTTTGTGAGCATTATGACACTGAGCACAGGTACTGTGTGCTATCTCCTTTACAGCAAAGCTGGGCTGACTGATGTCTCCTCGTTATTCCAGGGCTTAGAATGAGATCAAAGGTGCTCCGGCTTTAGCGTGTGACATTAGCGGAACACTGGGAATGGGATTTGTTGAAATGAGAAAATACAAAATACTGGGTGTTTTAATCCCAATAAAACACTTCCCAAAGAACCAGGGTGCAGCAGGTAAATGGCAACCCCTGCACACAGGCACATGGGGGGTTCCTGCTTTCGCCCCTGGAAAATTATCCAACATTTTCACTTTTAGTATGAAGAGAGAAGAGAGCTGCCCTTGATTTCACTCACACAAATCCAAGGCTCTTTTGTTGCCAGATAACTTGAATTGTTGCCAGATAACTTGTATGGCAGCCCTGTGGTTTGTCCTTTGCTGCATTCCACCTCCAGGTAATTTTTCCACACATGATTATAATCAAGTGCCCGTATTTGTGCCTTGATAGAAGATGTCATAGATTTGTGCATGGGGAGGTACACAGAGAAGACAATTCTGCTCCAAAAAGGCAAGCTCTTGGAAGATTGGCCAAGTATTCATCTTAGGTTGGTTCAAGCAAGTAAAATTCACCCCTGGTAATAAGGAGTCAAGAGAATTTATTTTTTTTATTTTTCAATTAAGTTTATTTTTACTAAAGGCATGCATTAAGCTCTAATGCTCTTCTTTTCACTTCATGTTGGGATTTATGACCCTAAATAATTTTATGTGTTTTAAAAATATCTGGCAGTATGGCAGCTGGAAAAAGGGGATTCTGAGGTATTTCTCTGTTTTACTGTGGATTATGTCCTATCTCCTTCAGGGGAAAAAATGAAGGAGAAGGAGAAGGAAAAAGAAAAGGAAAAGGAAAAGGAAAATGCAACAAAAAAAGCCCATGAAAAACTCCAGAGTATTTAAACCTTAAGATACATCAAATCTGGCATCTCATTCAGATGGAACTTCCCTTTTCCAACCTGTCCTGATGTTTTCTGCTTCCCTGAATCAGTTTGCCTTTCCTCAAGACTCGACTGAGAAAAGTTTTGATATTTTTGATAAGAGAAATGGCAAAGATTTCTACTAAATTTGAAGAGTAAAGTGAGGAGATACAGGCTTAACCAAGGAATTCTTTATGCATATTAATTTTCCTTTACAAAATGCAAAAGGGTGTTTAGTTAATTCACAGAAAACAGATTTCTGAACTCTGAGCCCTTCTGAGTTCTCACCATTCTTCTGAGGCCACCCTTGCTCTGCACATTATCCAATAAGTGCTTTGATCTGATAACCTCAGTTGTCCTGTCTCCAGAAGTGCCACAATAATAATTTTATTTCCCTTCAAACCATCTTTGCTGCTGCTCTCCTGCTACAGGTTCTCTCGGAGCTCTTGGGCAGAGGAGTCCAGAGGGACAGTGACCACCCTGGGGCCAAGTCCACCTTCTGCAGCAGAAACATTTGCTTTTTACAGGCATCAATTGCTCTGTCAAAGCTTCCCACCAGCCCCCCTCCATCAGATCTGGAATTTGTGGCAGGCACACAGTGAGGGAATGGTCTCCCACAGCAAGAGGGCTGAGGAGCACTGGGGGATACAGGAGCTGGAGGAGAAGTCAACATTCAAAAGCAAATCACCTCAAACCATCAGGCTGTTTTCCTTCTGATATCACCCCAACGCCTAAGATGTATGGTGAACATCCTACTCAACATTATTAAGGATTCTGCATTATTTCTGGGATTATCTGGGAGATAAAAGGCTTAAAGCTGTTATGTGCAGCAAGGCATTCCAGCAAGCAGGGTGGGAGCAGATTTCCCACTGTGTTGCACCAGCACATGGCACCTCAGTCCACTCTGGAGTCCTTGGCCATGTCCTCAGATCTCTACTCTACTCTACTCTACTCTACTCTACTCTACTCTACTCTACTCTACTCTACTCTACTCTACTCTACTCTACTCTACTCTACTCTATCCTCACAGACACAATCCTTCCACAAAACAAACAGCTCTTGTGCCCTCAGCTAGTTCTGGACTCGGTGTAGAGACAGAGTACAGCTGCTGGGGATTTTATTTTCCTCTTTTTTGGGGAAACCTATCAATCTGCCTGATATAACCCTCCTTTTGTGTTCATGTTTTCTGTGGACTTTTTCTCTCTGCAGCTCTGACAACAATTCCAGCATGGATTGAGTCAACACAACACTAAGGGCTGGAGATTTTGCCTGAATGTGGGGGACTCTGCTTCACTTTTTTTTCTCTTTTTGCTTCAGAATCTAAAGTGTTAGGATCCAAAAGGTGGTGGGCTAAAAAAAAAAAAAAAAACAACACTGAAGACCTGCATACAATTCTGCAAAGTTGAATTCAGAGACTTGTCTTACTGCTTGTCATTAGAGTAGGCAAGACTCTGAGTCAGCGTTTCATTCCTGGAGTATTTTAGTGAATGTTCTGAGCTGATGGAATTGATACTTTTTGTAAAGTTCATGAAGATTTGAAAAGTTTAAAAAGGAGAAAACAAGAAATACAGAGTTTAATGCTCCTGCTTCACAGTAGGACAAGAAGAAGGCAATTTTGCCATCTGCAGTATGTGTACAGGTCCTGTGTGAGGGCTGATTTGGTCAAGCATCATTGCTCCACCTCTGCAGGTGTTCAAGGCTAGGCTGGATGGGGATTGGGGCAACCTGGGATGGTGGAAGGTGTCTTTGCCCATGGCAGGGGTGCAGTGAGATGATCTTCAGGTCCCTTCCAACCCAAACCAATCTGGGACTCTCTGGTTATCCAATTATGAACTTATCTTTTTGTACCTCAGTGTAATTTTCGAGGTCAGATGTCCCAGAGGGATGAAGTACAATGTGTTTTATCCAGGGTGGGGAGGTCACCCAACCAGCTCTTTGTGTGCTTTTGCCAACAGAGAGGGTCTGCTCGAGTTTTACGATAAAGACAAACATATTAGCAAGCCCATGAATCAATATTGTTTAAATAGTGTACCAGAAGGTTCACTGTCAATCACTAGTTTCTGAAAGTTGTTCATCCCAACTGTTAGGTGAATACTGAATATATTCACAGAAGTTTGGATCTGTTCATGAATAATTCATGGCAAAAAAAAAAAAAAAACCTGATCAATTTGCAATTAATAATGATTCAGCTTCTCCTACCCATAGTCACCCAACACAACACTCTTACATGGCTTACCCCTCTACTGAACCCTGAATCCATACACCTCCCCTGAATCCTGATGGAAGCAGGCTCTGCTCCTATATCCACAATAAATAATTAATCATCTTCTTTCTTAACAAAGCTCTGTGGAAATTTCAAAGCTTTAGCTGAGGTATGCAAAATAAAAATCTCCCTAACACACCCAAAAGCCCAAACTTATTGAAATGACTCCATGAGGTACTGATAACTCATTTCTTTTCCCTCAGCTTCTGGAAATTGGAGAGTTCCCTTATATGTATCACAAAACTCTTCAAATCCTTGTTACCCTCTCTTTCTCCTTCTACAGAACAAATAATTCCAACCATGGCAACATTCTGACCAATTCTGACCATTCTGCTCAAAATTCAAGGAAATAAAAACATCTAATTTCATCAGGTGCTTTTGCTCATGTTCTAAGCTCACACGTTCCTATTTGCCTTTTCTAAAAGTAAATTTTTTTAAGCCACTTGTAATTTTAAATCAGTAATATCATATAGTAATCCCATGGGAAAGAGAAAATAATTAATTGCACAGATTTGGATATCCTGCTGGCTTAGTCACCCTTGAAGGAGGAGGACTGGTGAAACTAAATTAAACTAAATTTGTGAATTTAAGAATTTAGAGGAAAAACCCACTAAATTGCAGCTACAGTTGCCAATGAGGGTAAATTTTTAGCCAGGGTGAAAGAAGAGATAAGATGTTAAAAATCTTGTTCTCTTACTATGTAAGATAACAACAGAACCTACCAGTTCTATGAGTCCTTTTCAAATAAATAAGAACTGTCAAACCTAATTCTGCATTCCAAAACCTCTTTATATTCTAAATTCCTATTTCATAAGCTAAAATGGTAATTTTCTATTTTTCACATGTTCATCTTCATTGAGTTTCTAGAGAAAGCACGTTTTCTTAGGTAAAAATAATAATCAAGAGAAGCCAGATGATCTTTAACTTCAGTTCTTTTAAAGAGTGCATAATGAGGTGTATTGTTTTGTGCCAGACACCTCATTAATTTGGGCTCTTTTTATTTAATTTTGGGCTTTTTTCTTCCACCTTACCCTGAGAACAGCACTTATAGATGATATCTTTTCATTCTGTAGAGCAGCATGTTTATCCTGTAGCTGGTAGATATCAACCTACTAGCCATCCTGTAAAGAACTAACCCAAAATGAGGTCAACTTAATCCAGAAATGGCAAAAAGGAATGGAGAAATTCTCCACCTGTGCGGGTTTTCATTGCACAAACCAGCCAAACAACACAGCAACACCACCCATATCCATCTCCTTTTTGGATTCCCAGGACCAATACAAATCCCTGTGCCTCTCAAAAGATGAATTCAGACCCCACACGTGTGACTGGGCTGGACTGAACACCCAGCTGCTGCTGAGATTGATGGCAGGGATCTCTTTATTCCCTCATTCCTCCAGATGAGGTCTCTATGAAATATTGTCACCTGGAAGGATGCAGTGAGCTGCTTTGTGCTGAGATATGTTCTGTCCTGAGCAGAGATCCATCATACAGCTCTTCCTGCTGCTACAGAGGGAAATTTGGCATTTTCAGTGCTTCCCAGCAGGTCTCCATGTGAGAGTTGTCCCATCAGCCCAACAGTGCTGAGCTTCACTGCTGCACCAATATCTCAATTGCCCTTTTGCTCTGCAATATCCCAAATATCCCATGCGCTGTCAGAGCAGAAGGGCACGTACTGCCACAACAGGTGGCTCTCCAGGGTGATGTTTACTCAAGCTGCAGCAGCAATCATTAGCAGACTGAACCCAAGCTTTCAGAAGTGAGGAACAATGCAAAGTTTCAGTAATGAAGTGCACTAACACAGGATCTCCTCATTCATCTGGAGCCAGGAGCCCGTATCGTGTTTTTCTGCGTGCCTATTTTTCATCAAACACCATACAATCTTTACTTGACTATACTGTATATCTTTCCTGCCTAGTGGGAACACTAATTTGCTTTAAATTGCCAAAGTGCTCATTATGGAATGCTTAGTAGCTAGAGTTTGTACATAATATTTGAAAATCAGCCTTAATTTTTCTGCCTGAGATGAACACTTGGATTTCAGAGTAAACATAATCAGAGATTTACACAAACTCGCTGAACCCTGTTTATTATATTTGCCTGGAATAGCTACAAAAGAGGTCAGAGGTCCAATGTCTTCCTGCAGAGACAGATCATGTTCTAGCTGGTAGTGAGGAGGAAAAAAACAGTAGGTGATGCTTTAATGAATGGCTTATCATGTGGAACACACCATGTGATAATAGCAGTGCTGGTAAGGAAAGAAGGAAGTAAAAAAATAAAAAGGCTTTTTGCTAGGTTTACATTGCTTGAAAACTCCCATTTCCACAGGAGCAGATGAAGAGGGTTTATTAAGAATATGCAGTAAAATCTGCAGCAAGTTGAAAGGAGCTTTGAACTTTTTGTTTAAACATTATTTTGGGAATTGAGATGGCATTGCCCTGACTACACAGAAACACATATCAGAATTATTTCTGATTTTGTGTGTCAGTTTTTGGTATCATTGTGAATGAAGTGACCTTCCCTAAGAACTCAGCTCGGAAAATAAAGGAATGAGGGTCACAAGCAGATTGTTCCAAACACTGAAGGAATAGTCAATGCACTAAGTTACAACTTGAATTTGGTTTTCAAAAGGTTCTCAATTAGGAGCTGTGAAAATGCTTGTTCCTTGAGACTAAAAATTATGGGGATAGAACGGTCCAGCTCATCCATAAAAAAGCATTTCTACTGTATGGCATGGGCTGGATCTACATCCTAAAGCAGCTGATTAGGCAGCCTTATACAGCTTATTATTCTATAGATCTTCCTTCTGAAATACTCTTGTCCTTTGAAAGAAAGGGGTTCAACACTGGAACAAAAATGTGCCTATCCCCAGTTGTGGTTTTCCATTTATTATTTTAAGCAACTGTTCTGAGCTTCTTTTTTTGAAGCAGGAGTCACAAAATGTTCTTTCCACCGTTTATCCAGAAAACAGTGCCTTGAAAAATAGCTTGCCAGCACAAAAAATGCCAAGATGTGGTGGCTCTGATTACTGATAATTTTGATGAGCCTGGCCCAGAGATCTCACTGTAAAGAAAACACAAAATTAAGGAATCATTGAGGCTGGTAAAGACCTCCAGGATCATCAAGTCCAACTTTCAAGAGAAGAAAGCCACAGCAGCTAGTAAGATGTTCAAAAAATATTTAGGAATCATGGATTTCTAATTCTCCCTTGAAACCAGAGGAAATAATGTGTCTAAGTGAATATAAGCTTCTATTTATCAGAGGGGAAAAAAACCATCAAAACAGCAAATTTAGTATTCATTTTGGGTGATCAGCCCTTTGGAAAACAGAATATTCAAATCCAAATATTCCACAGCCACCTGTACCCAGTTCAAGCTGAAGTGTCCCTCCTTATGCTCGTGCCTTGCAGCATCTTGAGTAATAAGAACTAAATGCCTGGGTTAATAGAGCAATTAATTCTGATTTACGTAGGACAACCCTCCTGCAGTGCAAACCTCTGGCTGGAATCTGAATGGTGTGGGAGAATATTCCCCACGGTGAGCAGGGGAAGGCAGGGATGGGCAGCAGAACCCTGAACTGCCCTGCACATCCCTTCTCTCCCAAACAGGAGATCTTGGCCACATCTTGCTGGCCTCATGTTAACAGGTCACACCAAATCCTCTCCCTGGGGTGTAGAGGCTGATGAGGGAGTGTCCTCTTTCCCTACTTTTTTTGTGAAATGCTGGGAAAAGGCATCATCCTCCCCTACAGGATTCTGTGCTGTTCATCACTTCACAGCCCCTGCAGAGCCCGGGCAGCCTGCAGGAGGGACTATCCTGATTTAGCCCCTGGCTGCTCCTAAAAAAGTGCATTTTTGGTCCTGACCCAACCCTGAGAAAGCAAACCAACCCCCAGGGAACACTGAGGAGCAGAGACAACCTGATCCAGAGGCACAGTGAAGCTTGGGTTTAGTACATCCTTGCAAAGTCAGAACAGAAAGGTGAACTCACATTGCCATTTAAGCTGGGGTTTAATCTGAAATACTCTTTGTGGCTTTGATTTGTCAGACATTCATCTCTGGCTCAGCAATAAGTTCTACATGAAAGTCTGGTGTTCTGTGCTGCTTTAGAAAGTTACCTACAGGAGAAAATATGGAAGCAGTGGCTGCTGATGCCTCTGGAAGCTGGTCCCTGCTGGCTGCTGCTCAGGACGTGCAGGGTGCTGTCACAGGGCAGGCCACCTCAGCTCCCTTTGCAGAAGAGCCTATCCCACCCTGAAACACAGCAAGCCCTGGGGTCATTGCCCGAAAAGCAAAGATTTAATGACCTACATTAATGCAAGAAATAACTCCAGCAAAAAGACAGGAGAGGAATGAATCTGGCCTTTTCTTGGCAGAACTCAGGAATGCAAGTTATGCTACCATCAAACTCCTCTTACAGGTGTGTCTACTGCAAGTCAACCTCATTAATGGGTGTAATTAAGATAAATATTTAAAATTCTAATCTCCTCCTGGTATCACTAAGCCAACAGAGATTTGCATTTGGCTATCACTGATTAGTTAAGAGCTCTTACAGTGCTGGGTTCAGGTGTGCACAGGGTGTGTGAGGTGTGCACATGGCTCTGGGTGTGCAAACCACTCCTCCCAGGTCAGTATTTGCCTGTGACACTTGCTAGACCTGCACACAGGAGCCAGAGAGCAGCCACATTCCTCCTCCACTTGTCTCAGAGAGCCCATTTTGAGTTTCACTCTGAGGTAACTTTGCATTTTCTCTTTGCAATTGATGGATTTTTGATACCCAGCTCTAACTTTTCCTCAAGGAACAAGGCATGCCTTCAGTCGTGCAGGGCTTGCACACCTGAGTGCAGAGCACATGCAAGCAAACAGAGAAGTTCACAGACTCAGTGGCTTGTGGCCACTGTACCTGCTGCTGGCCCACTCCCTGGATTTGGCACTGGGAGGATTAACAGAAATGCACTGAGCTTCAAAAATATCTCCTCAGAAAGTTAAAAAAACCCCAAGAACTAATCCCAGCATGTACAAGTTAGAGGATCACAAAATCCTGGAATGCTTTAGGTTGGACAGGACCTTAAAGTTCATCATATTCCAGCCCCTGCCATGGGCAGAGACTGCTTCCACTAGACTAGGATGTTCCAATCCCTATCCAGCCTGAATCTTTAACTTGTAACATGCCTCTTGTTAGCTGGAGCAAAATTTTCAGCCCCCCATGTAGAGATTTTGTGTCTGAGAATGTCACACCCAGCCCCAGAAGTACCAAAGGGACATTTACAAGGCCAAAAAAAGAAACTATGCCATTTTCTATCCAATACCTTGTACTACACATGCATTCACACCGATGCCAATAATAAAAAAAAAAATCCAAACATCTCACAAAGATGCTAAATATTCCTTAATCCTAATGCAAACATTCCCACATTTCTTCTCTGTGCTGTCCCAAATGGTCTTGGGACCACAGGGACTCATTTAGGTTGGAAAAGAACTCTAAAATCAAGTCCAGACATTTCCCCAGCACTTCCAAGTCCTTGCCTGTGTCTATCCACCATCCTGCTGCCGTATTTTCTGGGAATTCCTTTCTGAGCAAAGCACTTTTCTCTTTGGCCCATCAACACCCAATTTGTATCTCCTTGTCTTCTATTTCAGGGTGAGAGTTTTGGGACAGAGACCATCTTGTCATGAGCGTGCCCAGGGCAGGGAGGTCCAGGTTTGCAAATAGGCTTCTGACAGCTTGTTCATATAAAAAATAACTGCAACCACAACAATATATCACACAACTGCTCTGACATGGACTTTTGCCACATCTCAGCCAAGTATTTCTTGGAAATTTGAAGCAGTATAGAAGAGTTAAAAGTGCTGAAAAGCAAAAAAACTTAGTGTTGGTAACACCACCTTCAACCCGTGGAATTTTTCAGTGAGTTTCTTATGATATCAGACAAGGTTTGGGCTGGTTTTTTTTTCAGCAGATGATCAAGGCCCTGTCTGCAACAAATAAATAAAATTCCTCCTGTTATTTGCAATGGAAGCTTCTAATTTGCTTATTACTTTGCTTATCTATTCATTGAGATAATTATCTGACACCTGCCAACAGCAGATTGTTCTGACAGATTTTTATTGGCTGAGATCAATTTGTTACTTACCATCTGTCCAGCTAAAGGTGGTTTACAGGTCAACAAGCTGGTGAGCTTTGGAAAATCTTGAAATGATCTTGAGCAGTATCCTTCCTGAACTAATTTAATTTTAATCTCCCGTAAAGCACATGAAAGGATGGACTTGAAAATTAGCTTTCAGGCAGAGAGGAGAAAATAATTTGCCTTTCTTTGCTGTGATCTTGCATGATCTATTTCCTATGAGGTTTTCTAAAATCCCAGGTGAACCCATGAGCTGAGAAGTTGCTGTATGACTAAAGACCTCTGGACAAGGTAAAGAAAAAAGCCAGATATGTCCCAACCACCATGGATGAAGGGAGAAAGAAATCGATTTCTCCCAACAACAAAAATGTTTGATCCATTAGCAGTTCAGGAACTATTTTGTGGTGTCCTTCTTCATTGCTGGTGGTAAATACACTTCCCTCCCACTGAATTTTGGTATCTTGAATGTCTCAAAGCAGTTCCCATGCTGCCTCATGGAACTGATGGATTTGATTTGGTTTGAAATGAACCTTAAAGACCATCACCATTCCAAGGGCAGGGAAACCTTCCACTAGACCATGTTGCTCCAACTTTATTATCCAACATGCTCCTACTCCTAGTGTCACACCAACCAGTTTGACCAGATTTTGGGAGCTGGGCAGGAGCATTCCCCAGCATCCCCTTTCTCTTTCTCCTGCAGAATTTCCAGCACAGCTCTCAAATCCACCTGTGGATGCAATAAGGATTTCTGCCATGCACAGCTCTGACAGATTTATCTGAGGTATTTGTGCTTTGCTGACCACATCTCTGGGAATGCTGGTAGGCCTCCAACGGCCGCTGGGATATTCCAGGCCCCTGGATTGCTATTTTATCCGAAGTGCCAACACCCAAAGAACTCTGCTCTTGGTGTTCTTCTGGATCAAATCTTCTTTGTGCTTCTGTATCCAACCAGGTTTTGACAGAATAGGATGAAAAAAATTTAAACTGCTCATAACAGAAAAGTATCATTCAGATTTTACTCTAATTTTACTTCTGAGCTGTCAGCAGTAAAATATAAACATCCCATCACTCAACTAATACTTTTTAGAATTGCAAGAACCATTTTGATGTCTTTTCAAAGCGTTCTGAAAAGGGGGAGGGAGCTGACAGCCCCTACTGCAGGATGCATCAAATGAAGCCATTCGAACTTAAAAACTTCTCGGGGCTCCAGAAGTGAAAGCGAGCTTTAAACGATAGCACTGGATTACACAGGAGACTTCTTTTCCTCCAAGAAACTCATCCTAGTAGTGCCAGGAGAGCTTCCCAATGATTATGGATCATTTAAAGATAATGGCACTGAAAGTCCCCAGGACAGCATTTTGTGTCAGCACATCCTTCTCCAGAACCTTTCCGATTGTCGCGCAAATGCTCCAGCTGGTCCTGTTGGGCTCAGATCACTCCTCAGCGGGTGCTGGGTCTGCCGTGGTAATGTGGTGGGACACCCAGCCAAGGCTTCAGAAGCACCAAAAAATTCTGGAAACCAAGCCCCTGGGGATAATTTTTTTGTTGGAGAGACGGGGACTGCGGAGGCTGTAAGCGGCAGTCAGTTTTCTCTGTTGAATATTGCAGCCATTTTAAACTAGACATAAAATTGTCTCCAGAGCACAGCTCTGCAAGTCAGTCAGAGAAAAATGGCTCTGCATTCCAGTGCACGATTTAATCTGCAGTATATGTATGTTTATAAATGTATATTATGCATGGGATTTTTTTTTCCCCCTAAAATTTTCAAATCATATGGGGTGTCAGGCTGAGATATTATGTGTTACACTTGTAAGCTAGAAATAAACTGAAAGCATGTTTTAATGAAAAGATATGAAACAGAGGACAAACTACTGCCTACATTGGTGATTGTAAAAGGTGCAAATATAAAACACCTTTCCAAAACTTGCTCTTTAATTATTTCTGAATGAATATACTGTGACCTTCTTCAAATAATCATAAACTCATCAGTAAATTTTACTGAGTTGGTCCTCCAAAAGTCAAGAATTTTCTGAGAATTTCCAAAAGCCTGGTGTTACTCATTATCAGTTTGAGGAATTGATCTCACTGGAAATCAAATATGGTCTCTCAAAAATGCCCAGGGTATCTGCTGCTCGGCCAAGATCCCGGAAAAAGTCTTGATGACACCTTGTGCAGAGATGGATTGCAACAGGAAATGAAGAGGTCTGAACCTAATGGTTGGAAATCCCTGCCTGTAATTTGACATCTGAATGTGCAACTGGAGCCAGTGACATCTGTGTGTTCCCAGCATCTGTGGAAACCAGGCTACCTTCATTATTAAGGACCCAGAGTCAAACCCTGCTGTCGATATTTTGAGCTAGGATTTCAACCTCCACAACTGGGCTTTGAGCCTGGTGATTTTTTTGGACCAAACAACCAAGTTAAAAACTCTTCCCAGAGACTCCTCTGCTCGTTTATCACAACCTACTCCACCTCCTGCATACCAGCTTAATTTCATTTCAGTTTCCAGTTTGATGTGCACGGCGGGGATCTCTTTCCCAGGCAAAAGGCAATATGAGGTGAGAAGAAGAGCATGCTGCCAGCACAGGTATAGGCCTGCATAATGGAGCTGTGACACTCTCAAAGAGGCTTTTCCTTTTAACAACTCCCCGAGTTGGGAGCGAAAAGACATAATGCAGATGGCATAATTGAAGTGGGAGAATGAAACATTAAGCATGCACAGAAGGGATTAGAGAGGAAGACTTTTGGGGTTATTTAATTTTGGCTCAGTTGTTATCTAACAGTTTTTGTCAGGCAAAAACGTTAAGGCTTCTTGCAGGTCCAAGAAAAAAAAAAAAAAACAAAACCTAAGGAAGATTATTACCTGCCTAGGAGTATGTAAAACCTTGTAAAACTATCAGACTTGAGAAAATTTATTCTTTATTATGTGATATCATGTTCTACAAAATATCTCTCCTTGCACAGCTCTCTCAGGTCTCCTTTCTTCCTTTTTATAGACCTGTCAATTCTGGGAATGATCTAATCATGATGAGGATTTAAGGTATGTATATGCATTGTACTGAATGCTAACAATTCATGAGCTCTTGGTTTCAAAGATCTTCTCTGTGAAGCTGAGCAGTTCAAAAAGGAATGCCTGACATAAAAAGCCTTATATTTAACTCCTAATGAAATCATTAAAGAGCGACCAGGCGTGATTGCAAATGTTAATTTATCAGATCTCACACCTGCCATAAGTATGGAGAACAAAGGAGGGGATATTTAAACACCTTTAAGGTCTCATTAATTGAGGTAGAAAAAAAAGCATTAAAGAGATTTCAAAGTCTGGCCGTGCTCCTCCAGGACAAAGGGATCAATTTTGCGCACACCTTGCTGAGGGAAAGTCTTTCTAAAATCAGGGGGAGTTTTGCCAGAGAAAAGACTGCAGGATCTAGTGAAAGATCAGGGATACTCAGAGCTTTTCTGCTGGATGAGGAGCCCTGGTGTGCGTTAACGACACAACCAAAGGCGCGGCAGCTCCTGCTCCACGCCTGTGGTATCGGTTACCTACAGAACTCCAGGAAGAATACATATGAGGATAAGGAATAGTTGCTCTTTATTCCTGTCAGTAGGTTCTGCCTTTGACTCTGCTGATCAATATCAGCCGTGCATTGGTTACTATGGGAATGAGCCCTTCCTGCACTCAATAAACCCCAAGTTCCTTTTTTTTACAAAGGTGAGCAAAATACTTTTAAAAGAAGGTTTTATCTGCTTTGTGCCTTGGGGGACTCTGCAGCCATCACTTTAAAGGTACTCGGGCACTTTGAAATGCAGAACATTATGATCTAGCTTTGGGCAAGTAAAGACTTAAAACCATTTGTTTACCCCAGAAATCAATGTCAAATTCATGTAGAAATCTATGTGTGCCTGCGCTCTGTGTCGCTGTGCTCAGGCGTGTGTGCACCACTGTGCTCGTGTCTCTGTGTGCTCCATACACCAGCAGATACACAGGAATATAAACTTTAATTTGGATTACCTTTAAGGCTTGGAAACAAGATGCTGAGATAAAAAATTATCTAGCAATACCTTGGACTCAGTGCCTCGGCTCAGCTAATTAATCCACCCTTAACAATATTCCTGATTATAATGCTGGGATAAGAAATAACCTACTTTCCCCTTTTATTTATGATAATACATTGTTTGATTATAAAATATTTAGTAATGCATTCATACGTATTTCTGGTGGCACAGAGCACCAAGAACATGTGAAATGATTTGTAGGGTATTCCTAAAATGAAATCCATTTAAACAGAAACTATGATGGATGTGATCTGGGAGTGTTGCAATGTCAGCTCAGCGATGTAACCTCTTTAAAGATTTTCCAGGTGAAGCAGAAGAGTAGTAGCAAACTGCCACAGAAAATGCTGCCAATTATAGCCAATCTGTCAGATGTCTGTTCTTCAGACCTATTGCTAATTGGCTTGAAGAATGTTAAGAAACAGTGAATTAATCCTTTTTTACCCTTTTTGTTCATTTATGTGTAACATGATTTTTTTCCTCATGTGCTAGAAATAAAAATATTGAAAAGTAATGATGAGGATTTTCTCAACCTGAAAGGAGCTAGATGGACAGAAAGTTACAGTAGAAAACTATCTGGGTACCTTTGAGACCACTCACGGCCCAGAGAGATTTACAGAGTACATAAATCAGTGAAGAGTGTCTAGTCAAAACAGAGTCTGGGAAAAAGTTCCCTCATGGGCAAAGGAAACATTTGCAAAATCCCTCATCTCTGTAATGACTTCCCCAACTCCAAGTATCTGCTTTCAGACTACGAACAGGCTCTGCATTCACTGGGTTTCTTCTGGGTTCCTAAATGATCACACAATCTATTAGATTGGAAAGACCACCTGATGGCCCAGCTGCAGTGAGCTCCTCTTCTATCAACGCCCAAAAACCACCAGAACCTCGAGGCTTGTCACTCTACACACAGTCTAAAGGGACAAGTACCCACTTTTAAATTATTGCTATCAGGGAAAAAAAAAAAAAGATTAAAAATGAATTTGTGAGACTTACAGTAAAAAACCTTCGCAGATTTTGTCAAGTTTCCCATGGATCTTTCCTGGTAGTTACACACCAATGGCCAGGACTCAAACTCACACCAAAGGAGCACAAGGGAAGGAGATTTTCCCTGACAAATGGCAGACAATTCCAGAGCCAAAACCATAATATTCATCTACTCCAGAAAATAATTTCAGAAACTAATCCTTTAATTTAAAATCTGACAATTAAACCCCATACACACAAACTCCTGAGACTGAAATATGTATCCTTGCTTTCCTCTTCAGTTCTGAGGCACAAAACTGGATTGTTACATGCCACTGGCTCATACCATAAATCCTTACGTGAGTTTTACGTTATGGAATCTTTGAAAGACTTAAAGAAATATCTTTCTTGAGGAGGAAAGGAAGAAAAAAGAAAAAAAAAAAAAGACAGAGATGTTCTAAAGAAAGTCAGAAGTGAAGTTGTAAAAGAGTTTATGCAAAACCAACTTGTAAAGGACGCTTGCTTCTGTTTCACAGTTTGCCAAACTAATGGGACCAAAGTGAGTGCTTAATCAAAGTCAATATTGGCCTGCTGACTCTCAGGAAACGATCTAAAAGTGCTTTGGGGGCTCTTTCTATGTTCATTATCTTTTCCTGTGTCACTTGGTGTCTCTAATGATAGACGAAGAAGCACTTAAAATGTCTCGACTCAATTCTCTTCACTACGGAAATCTCAAATTAAATACTTACCCAGACAAAAAAAAAAAAAAATCATATTCAGAATGAGATTGTGACACAAGGATCTTCTGAAAAGCAGCCTAGGATAATTCACCAGCCCCACTGGATCTCACATTTAGAGGAGTCTGAAGTATCCAAGTGACTCAGCAACTCGGTGGTGGGTAATTTACAGCTCGCTACTCCTTGAGAGCAGAATTGCAAACTCACCAACTAAAGTGCTCCTGCATCAACCTTCACTGAATGCAAATGCCCAGCTAGAAAAATAAGGGTGTTTCTCCCTTATTTTTAACATCTGGTTCTGACAGCCCATGTCAGAACCAGATGTTAAAAATAAGGGAGAAACACCCAAATATTTCTCTTTTGTCTGGCTGCGGGAAATTCCGTTTAACTAGTTGGAATGATCCAAGTTTGGTTGCTTAAAGCAGTCAGAAACTTTATTTACAGATGCAGAAGATGAAAAACATAAAAGTATCATGGTTATCTAAGCTTTTTACTGGGAAAATATCAACCTAAAAAAAAATCTTGCCTCTACTACAAAACACAAATACATATCTTAAATTAAGAAATATATATATTTAAGCTAAAAGGTATTCACAGAATAAAGTTGCAAAATATATTAGCCAGTAGCCATTTAATTATTTGAATATCCACCGTGAAGAACCAAGAAGCACAAACACCAATTCTCTCATGACAAAAAAACCAAAGTGTTTCAGTGTTCTGCTAGTCCAAGTGGGTCTGATTTTAAGGGTCTTATTCAAGAAATTCAATACTTCCTTGAGCATGAGAATTTTGCCCCATGTCTAAAATGCAAAAGAGTTAATCTAGAAATGCATAATATTTTTGCAGTCTTAAATTAACAAAACATCTCATTTTAAAAAGAGGTGGATTAAATTCTTTCTTCAATGAATGCCCAAAAAGAGGATTTATTTCTCTGGGGAAAAATTAAGGTTAGATTTTATCTTAAGAAGACAGGTTTATCCTAATTTAAGGTAGGTTGATATCATGCACAGCTCAACAGGGGGCTTATCAGACTAAAAACTTATGGATTTCAGCTTAAAATATTGTCTCATGTTAATGCAACATAGTTTGTTTCTGAAGCAAAATGTGCCTGTAATTACTTTTAAATTGATTATAATTCTTCCTTCTTAAAGTAAAAACACTAAACCTCAGTTGCACTAGGAAGACATGCAGCATAAAAACCTGCCCACATACGTACTTAATATAGTGGGTATAAAAATACTAATTAAGATAAAACATTATACCAGAGTACCTACAATAAACACAAATTAATAAACCAATGAGAAATGTGAGCACCTTCAGGAAAAACTGTAGCACGCATGATATAATTCATGCAGACAAGTGAGGAATGCCTAATGTGATTTTTTTTTTTTTTTTTAATGGACCAGATAATTTGGGGCATAAAGGGGAAAAGCCTCCATAAAGACCACAGCCTGTAAAAATTAATATATAATTTGTAAGAAATGGTATTCTTCCATTCAGAGAGGGCATCAACAGCTTTTGGGCTCTGAGCCTTTCCAGAAAGGGCTATCTTTTATTGGCAACAACTCAAGAGAAGAATTCCTAGCCATCTCTAGAGATACAGTAGAAAGAAATATTTTAAAATTCAATTAAGGTAACCTTCCTCCATCTAAAAATATTTAAGTAGAGTACCCTGTACTCTTTGCTGGGCATAAGAAACATCTTCACAGGAAATTTTGGGGTGTTTCACAGCACAGTGACCAACCAAGGCTGTGCAAGTCATCACCCATCAGGAACTACTGCAGTAAATGCAAGTTACACGTTCTGGCTTTAGCCACCAGGAGATCTGAAGCAGCTGATGCAGTAAGCACATGTCCCAAACTGATTTATGTTTACCTTGCTGTGTTTATGTGCTCTAAATGAACACTGACTTTGCATATAAAGGCTGAAATTCAGGTGATTCCAGTTCTAATGCCTGTTAGTATATGCTTAAAGGGACTTCAAAGTAAATTTATCACATGTAGAGAAGCTTAGAGGAATTCAGAATTTATACTGCTTTCCTCAATAAGATGCCTCATTCTCATAATTTGAGGGTTTTTCCAGCTCCTGCTTTGGAGGTGGAGGTTATTCTTCCACTCTGAAATGTCTTTCAAAAGGATTATTTGGCTAAATGTCCTTCCCTGATGGGAAGACCACCATGCCATGGGTCAGAACCTAACTCAGAGAAACTGAAAAATAGAGACTGCTCTTCTTATGTGTAGCTAAAATCTAGATTTCCAAAAAAAATATATATATATGAAGGAAAAAACAAAACCAAGCAGTAGGACAAAGGACATTTTCTAAGATTATTTTTGCTGTTTGTTCTTTAAGACTTCCAGTCATTTATCTTTCCCAGTAGGATAAAAACAGGAATTATAACAATTTTACCCTCAAACTGTTTGTGAGACTTATCCTGAGAGTGAACATAGGCTAAAGAAAAAAATTCAAACAGCTACTAAAGAGATTCTTGCAGGGAGTTCTCAGCCTCGATCATCAGGAAAGGCCACGAGCGCTAAGAAAGCAGTCAAGCTTGTTCAGAACCCATCTTGGCCAACAGAGAAGAGAGAAATCCAGAAAAAGAGGCAGCAAATTCAGGAAGACATTAAAAAATGTCTGTCAGAAGCTATTTTTGGGAGGTTCTTTATGCTTCTCAAAGGAATTCACTTACACACAGCCCAGTTGCAGCTGCGTAAATGCCCGGTGGCTGGAGGTTCACTTGGTCGATTCGAAAACATGATATTATGAGACAAAATAATCACTGCTGGCAGCACAGCAGCTGAGGACAGGCACATTGTGCCTCGGAAGGCCCCACTGTGCCTTCCCCAGATGCCGTGTCCATGGTGATGTGACCCTGGCCACGGCGATCCCGCGGCGTGGAGTGACCCGTGAGGACGGAGGGCGGCTCTCACTCAGCCCAGGCTGGCAACCAGGACCCTCCAAACCTCTCCGTGCCCACTCACTTCCAACATGATTCATCTTTGTGTTGTTTCCAAGGTTTCCATGGCGAATTTGTGTCTACATATTTCAGTGGGTTTTTTTATAATAATGATTTGGATCTTCCATCTAAGAGCCCTCCTGGATCTGTGCGATTCCATTTAAATTCAACCTTTAGTTGAATTCAACTGTTAGTTGTTGGGGCTTTTTTAAGGAAAATAAAGAGAGTAAAGATTGACATGAGTCTTGGTGGGGTTATTTTTACAGTGACTCAGTAGAGCACTGGACGAAATGTCTCATCGGCGTTCCAGCAACTCTCTGATGGACATTGGGTATATTTGGAGTTTGTAGGTGCTAACGTTTGTTTGCAAAAGGAATTGAAACAAAACAAAACTAGTTTTCCCCAATATGCCATCCAAAAACCACTAATGAGTGTCACTGAGGCCTTCAGACATTCCTTCCATGCATGGCTGCTTCAGATGATAAAGTCTCTCCAGCAGGAGAAGGGATTCAAAAGGCAGATTCACTGGGAAGGCTTCTGTAATGCTGTTTATTTAGGATATATGAGCACATGTTCCAAGAGTTCCTTGGTTATCACACACACAAATTACACTGAAAACTGGCTTTGCCTCCATGGCCCTGCTGCTGCTTCCAGAACATTTCAAGGACTGGAGTTGTTTTGCTCCATGACGCACCAAACTATTAGATATGGACCAAAATTAGAACTGAGCTCCTGGTGGTGCCTAGAGCACATGTTGCACAACTGGTACTCAGTGGAATTACCCTCACTCCCCACCACTAGAAATGGAAAGCTTCCCACTGAACCAGAGGGGTTTAGGGCAGAGCCTTGAAAGTGGGAAGCGACTGTGGTTAATAAAGCCCAAGGTCATTGTCTGTTCCACAGCACCACAGAGCTCCAGCTGACAGAGGAAGCTGCTGCCACCCCTGTGGGGCATCCCCCAGGCTGCCACCCCACAGCACGTGCCATGGGCTGGAGGCAGCTCCGTTTCCATGATGCTGAAAAAAACTGGGATGTGGGGAGCACACACACTCCGATGTTTTGTCACTTTCCTGGGCTCCAACAGCTGCAGTTGAACACATCATTCTTTCCCTTGTCTGAGAAACATTTACTGCTTGTTACAAAAGGTTTGGGGATGGCCTACTGTGTAATAGCTTGGATGACTGAAAACAAATTTAAATATAAGAAATGTGCTGGCTTATTTTTTGCGTATTGTAAATACTCTTAGAAACGGCATGGGGCCTTATTAAGTTTGAATCTCAGGTCTTTCAACTTCCTCGAGAAAAGAGAACAAATGGTAAAAGCATGAGGAAGTAAGTAACCTCTGTGATTTCCCACTTCAGTTCAAGCCCAGAGATTTTTGTCAGTGGTTATTACAGTCATATTCCTTTAACACCTTTAAAAAAGAAACAGCAAGAGAAAGGTTTCAAAGAGAGAGGTTGTACCAGCTACAGAAAGTTCTGATTTCCCCTAACACGTTGAAACCCACTGGGCAAGGAAGACCCAGACTTCCTGCAGATCCTATTGCCAGTTCTCCACAAAGGAGAACTTTTGATTATTTTCCAAACTCATATTGAAATCAGCCGGGTTAGTCACTTTAAAAAGAGAAAGAGACCCCTCTGTGCTGCTCTGTAACCCTTCAGTCTTTTGTTGGGTTTGGGCTATTATGCACTCTTTTTGAAAGATGCTGAATTGTATAAATATCTACCCAAACAGTAGTAGAAAAGCTGTAGTAGGACAATAGAGAGGTAACTATTGCTATTTATTTATTTACTTATGTATTTACCACTGTTCCAGAATGACGATGTTGTCATTGCAACCAGTGTTTCTGATATTTGAAAGGGGAAATTGATATATCCCTTAAGAATCTAAAATGCATTTAAGCTTGGGAACTATGCTCAGAGGGTTATTTCCATGGGGTTTTTCTTTAGGCAAGAGTTTGATATGATTATTTTTCACACAATCTATTGTTCCAGTTATTTCTCAAATTATGCTCCTTTCACTTGATATTTTACTTCAGGTAAGCATATGTAAAGCACAAACCTGTGACTGCTATGACCACAAACCATTTGGAGTGTACCCACAAAGTATTTTTTCCATAAATAATGACCTGCTCTGTTGTTTTCATAAGTTAGAGCACATCTATATCTGTAAAACCAACAAAAGCACAGAGAGTAAGGATCCTGTACACCCAAAACCCCCTCAGTTCCACGGGTGAGTTTCTAAGACACCAAGTTATTTGTCATTTGTTCTGCCAAATGTGTGTAAATCCTTTGGTGGCTCCATGTTCCTGGGGGACTTTGGGTGGACAGGTTTGATGTTGCTCATCCTGAGGTTCTGCTGGGGGCAGAACCTTGAAATAATGGATCCTTGAAATAATGCTGAGGACCACTGTTATAATTTACATATTGGACACTATGTACATCTCAGTTCAGTCGCATAAATCTGTTGGTTTTAACCATGCTTATTTCACATGAAGTGAAAGTTTGTATGTTTCACATAAAGTGGAAGGATTTTTGTTTGTCCCTGAAGAAGAGGAGGGAGCAAAGCAGCTTTGAGGATGGTCAAACACTGAGAAATAGGGCTGGGAACATGTTCAGCCATGAATAACCAACTGATAAGATGATTCACTGCTATGCACAGGTGCCTAACATTTGCTGTGTGGGAACACAGGGTGGTGACTGGGTTGTTCATCATGCCACTGTGTCTTAATACGGAAAACTTTCCTGGCTTAGTGTTGAGACTGTTATCCCCTAATTTTTCATGATGTGCTGTCTCATTTTGGAAACTGCTATCCAATAAATGAGTAAGCAAAACCAACTGCCTATGAGCAATAACTCATGCCCTTAAGGAAGATCAGCCAATCCCAAAAAATGCTGATCAGGAAACTAAATATTGTTTTTCTAGGGACTACTCCTAGGTCATGTACAGAGGTAGCTTTTTGGTTTGTAAGGAGAGGAAAGAGAAAAGGGAGACTTGATGTTCCTCCAAAAAATGCCAGATGATGGGGGATGCCCACTGAAAACCACAGCAGCAAATATTGCACAGGATAAGGGTTAAGGCATGACCACAAGTGCCTTAGAAGGAAGGGAAGGAAAGGGGTTCTGGGAGCCTGGGAATGTTGCCACCCCCACCATCACATTAAAGGATTGCAGCTCCCACTGCTCTCTGCATCACCTGGGATTTCAAGTGCTGCAAACACCAGATGCACTCCTTAAAACTGACTTCATCCCAGTGCCAAGTGGTCCCGTTTCTCCTTGTTCAAGCAAGTTTTGGTGTGCCCCTCACACAGCACAGCCTGCTACTTCCTCCTCTGAGCACACAGCCAGCTCCCTCATGCAGAGCTTTGTGCCTCCAGCTCTGCCTCTCTGCTCATGTGTCCACTCTCCCAGACTGACAGCCTTGGAGACAGAGCTCATTTCTAGTTCAAAACCAGGTAGGCAACTCGAAAGGAAAAAAAAAAAAAACTTAAACATGTCATTTGCCACTCGTGGATCTAGATGAAAATTGTTGGTGGGATAACAGTAGTTATTAGGGGTGTAGGGGCCGAATTCTGGTCTCACACTGTTTGGGTTTGGGAATAAAGCAGCTGAATCCAGCATGACTCAGAGCAGAATTTGGCTCTAAATATTTTAACTGTAGCATGAGCTTGCTGTCTACATGACTGCATCGCCCTGAGTAAATCAGTGCCTCCTCTTTGTCTTTGCCAGTGGGGCCACAGCGATCCTTGTGTTTATTTAAGGAGCGCGGCATTCATGCCTCACCTCCTGCATCTGCACACGGAGCCACTCACCTTCCCTTTCACCTCAGCTGCTTTGCATACAGGGGCATTTAACTCTTTTAACAATTAGTGCCAGCATTCAAACCTCATGTTTTATTTCTCTGGATTCCCCAATCTCTGGAGGGCTCATTATGAACATTCTCCAAGAGAACGGGGAGCGTACGCGGACGCGAGCGGCGCGAGGCAGCGCAGCTCCATCAGGGGCTCCAACCACGGCTGGAGACAGCTTAACAGCAACAAACAGATCTGGGTGTCCTTCACAAAGACCTTTCCCCCAGCTGCTTCAGGTTTATCTCTGGGTCTGCCCTGTCAGGAAACAGGTGCTTTTCTATTAATAGGCACCAGGCAGCCAGGCAAGACGAAGGTGCGGCGCCGTAGGAAAACAGGTGGTCTCCAGTTGAACAGTTTATAAACAATAACTAATCACTCAAGACCTGTAGCAGCTCCTAATGAGGACTATAATTACAAGCCAGGTGGCTGTAGTTAGAGGAATACATTGTTTTTAAACAGGTTACTCGACTCAACAGCAGTTTTACGGGAGGCAGGATTGTCTCCAACATATGTTGCCTCTGCCTCCCGTTTTCCTTTTTTTTTTTTTTCTCTCTGCCTGTGTGTGTTCATAGGGATGCCTGATCCAGTATAAAACCCTGGGTTCTTTCACTTACAATTCCAGAGGCCTGCAATTGCTCTGGCTGAATCCTGACTGCTTCTGTCGGGTGTAAATCTTGACAAAAACTCAGCATAAACAATTCAGCCATTTTTCAGATTGATGGCAAGGAAAATAGGTTTAGTATGTTTATATTTATAGTTTAAACTGCTATTTTTCATGCTAAAACATTAAAGCAGTGACAGGGCTGTTGCTGTGTCAGGTGCACAACAGAGACAGAAGTTGAAAATTATTGAAGGACTACATCTTCAAAGGCCGTTTCTTATGCTAATTTTGATTGGTCAGCAACCCCTTCTCCTAAAATATTTACTAACACTAAAACCAATTTTTAATTACTTTTTAAAAGCCCCGTTTTGCCCAGATTTTTGACTCATGTTGGATGCTACAGGGACAACATTCTCAATACCAAGACAAATTTTACCATTCCACTAAAAATTCGCCCAAAAATTTTCAAGTCACCACCCTGACAGGGAAGAATCTCTTCTTAATATCTAATCCATGCCTGCTCTCTGTTTAAAGCCTTTACACCTTGTCTTGCCATTCATGAACTCAGGTCTTCCACAGCCCTAAAATTTCCAGTTCTGTCAAAACCTGTGGCCAGCTCAGAGCAGTACCACATGAAATCACCTCTGAAATCATTCTTGCCCCCTGTTTATTTTGTAATCAAAAAGGAAATCATACAGAGGAGACCACATTAAGGCTCCAGGCTAATTCACTTATGTCATTACAGCATCAAGGTTGGTCTTGAAGCTTGATTTGAAATGACAGGCTGAACTTAAGCACTTTCTTAAGTGATTTGCTGGATCAGAGCATACGTGTTATGATATGGCAAATCATTACAAGATCACATGTTAATTTCCACAGGGCTTTCAGGTCTGTGTAATTAACACAGTTTCTATCTGTAGAGCTCGTGCCTCACGTGTTGCAGTGTCCCTTACCTTGTGCATTTTGAATTTTCTAAAAAAATCCCAGCTATGCTGAAAGTTGTCTTGATTTGGGCACTAAATGCATAGCAGCGTTTCAATCCTAATTTTTCTATATTTCAGCATTCTTGGTCAATAAAACAAGATGATTAATAACAAGGATAGTGCACAGCAGATTCATAATTTTGTGGATGCCACAGTGATACACTGAGTAATTTTATAGTCAATAATAGGTTTGGAGAGTGCCATATAGTAAAGGATTGTTTTGAAAGAAAATACATGAGAGGACTAAACTATTCTCGATATACCCAATTTAGAGTCTGCTCAAGCATATTTTCATGTGATATTGATATGTAACTCCTACAATGATTACTGGTTTCTAAAGATAAGCAGAGGGACAGGTAATGACTATTTGATGGCCACACCATAGGAAAATATTTTCAGAGTCTGGAACTATAATGGTGTAGAGTTGTTTGGAGTTTTACGTTTTATTTTTAAATAGACTATTTCTAATCCTTACCCTCTTGCTCACCCTCTGGGAAATTCACAGTTTTAGTTTTGGCTTGTTATAAAAAGCAGGAGATAAATGCGGCCCTCAACAATTTTTGGTTGATGCTGGAAGACACAGCATCAATTTGTAAGGCTGCTTTGAGGGCTGCAATGAGCTTTTGCAATGAGATTTTGTGTTTCCTTCTGAGTGCACAAAGAGGTCAAAGCCCAGGTTAAGGAATGGATCTTATAAATTAATTTTAGCCCACTTTGACACCTTCTTTCTACTGCTTTGCATTTCCTCAGACAATGGCATTGTTTAGTGCAAAATACCACTAAATACCACCGTGTCTCCAAAAGGCCTTTTTGGTTTATTTCCTGACATTCAGAGATTCACACTGGGAAGTTTTTCCACACTCAGAAAGGCAAAGGGTGAGACTGAGCTAGACAAGCTCCACAGGTCCATTCTCCCAACTTCTCTGTGACGTGTGTGAAGTCTGGCAAGCAGGAGTTCTCATAATGATGCAAAGAAAGGGGACTCTCCACCCATATCTGAATCATTAAGGTTGGAAAAGGCCCCCAAGACCCCCAAGTCCCACCATCAACCCAACACCACCACCACGTTCCCCACTAAGCCGTGTCCTCAGGTGCCACAGCCACACATTTTTGAGCCATTCAGAGGGATTCTGAGATTCTGTCCCAGTCATTGTTATTTTTCCCCTCATGCTGACACACAGTGAGAGATGAGTGGCTCCTAAATGTTCATCTGTGCTCCCTTTCCTGCAATGTGTGCACCCAGTCAGGGAGTGCTGGATAACGCTCTGCCTCTATGAATTGGAAATTCAGGAAGGGCAAATTTGCTGTCTCTGGATTTTTGGATGGGGGTTGAGATGGATTAATTATATGTCAAGAGGGACTTGAGCAATAACAAGTGACTTTATGACTGTCTTTACCACTTGGTAGAAAGGTTACATTCAAAAATTGGCTTTTCTGCACTGGATTTTAGGTTAAGTTCAAAATGCAGCTTCCGCTGTTAGAACTGAAGGGTCATATAAAATTCATTGCAATAGAATATTTATAAGTATCTGGGATATTTGTAGGAAACACAATAATGGTAGAATCAGAGCTCACAGATAGAAGGGGGAATTGTTAAATGGCAAATAAAAGCTCCATTTTTCCAGCACTTAACCCTACATATAATAATAATTATTACAAATCCGAGCAATGATTAAATTTCATCCTGAACCCCGGTTAAACGTGTGTGAATGGAAACTGATTTTTGTGCTGATAACTCGTGTGCTGCGAGCACTCAGAGCAGGATTGATGTGCGTGCACAGCGCGCATCTCCCACCCCCAGCGAGGCGCAGGTATTCCTGGAGGAGCTCTGGGATTGACATGCCTCACTTCCCAAGCCTGGCGAGGAGAAAAGTCCCGTTTGTTTACAGCCTCTCCTTCCTAATCACATAATTACAGCTCTGAAGGCAGCTATCTGACAAAAGCCCCCGAAAGTGAGCAAGGTGAGGGCGCAGCAGCTTTTGTTGCAGCTGTTATCTCATCGCCCTCCTCTCCTCCGAGATGCCGGGGGTGTGTTTGTGCAGGGCTATCATTTACCTCGCTGGCGTGTGCCACCACAATTATCCCTCTGAAATACACAACTACAGCGGCTGCTGCAGGAACAGAGGCCGTTCAAAGGGAGGGGAAACTGAGCAGCCCTAATTAGCGTTAAGTACCTGTAATCCTCAGAGATTTTACCTAGCGATAAAAGCCAGGGAAAGTCCCTCAGGTGGGAGCAAAAAGAGCCCAGCCAGGTTGGCGGTGGATCAGGTGTTGTGTGTCAGCTCTGCTGAATGAATGCAGCCTATTGATCCAGAAGTTGCCCGTATTTTCTGCCACAAATTGGATTTAAATTGCTTACATGAAGAAGACATCTGGCAGGTTAAGGTTTACCTGCTTCATGTTTTGAAATAATTTTCTCCACCAGCAAATAGAGCTCTTTTGGAAATAAACCAGGCAAAGCTTTTTAAGAGATACAGGCATGGTTATTTGCAGTGCCTGAGCTTGAAGAAGAAAGTTGTCAGATGAGAAATATGTTTCAAATTAATAAAATAATAAAGCAAGAGAGTTTTTACAGATTAAGTACCTGCACAGTGCCTTCATTCCTGATGAATAAAATACCTCCTCACCTTACAAAATATTATAAAAAATTATAGCCCTCATTGAAAGACTTTTATTTGGTGGAGAGGTGTTAATTGGGGGTTTGGATTTTTTGTTGTTGCTGCTTGTTTGCTTGTCCAAATCAAATAAATTTATTACTTTAGTGGCACAAGATTACAATTTTTTTGTTGTTGTTGTTTTATACAGGACAGTAATTTTAGAATCCATGTCAATGGTAGGGAAGTTGGAATGAGATAATCCTTAAGGTTTCTTCCAACCCAAATCATTCTGTGATTTTATGAAATGCTTACTGGAGGCTGTTGTGTAGAACAAAATTATTTTTTGAATATTTTTGGAGGGGTTTGTCCACCCATGAGGTGGTCTTTTGAATGGAGGAATTGGTCACCAGGCCCCTTTCTCCAGCCATGAAGGCTCTGAACCACCTTAATCTCTCTTCCAAAGATATTGTCACTTTAAAATTCTTTTTCTGATTCTACAGAGTTACACCAACAGTTTTCCTTGCGTTGGAGTTTTAAGTGCTTGGGGAAGAATGGAAACTCACCAAGACAACCTGGGATCTCCAGGCCTCTGAATCAGGGTTCTGAATTGAACAAGTGTGTTCAACTGACAAATTAATAGAACACCAATATTAGTAATAGCCCTGTGTGTGCACTCGAACAATAAAGCCACTTTAGATACAGGGAGAAAAGAAGAGGAGGGGGAAAAAAACACCTTCTGAATAACAAGAGACAAGGGAGAAGACTTTAAAAATATTATTATGTGTTTACTAACTTATTTTAAACTTGTTTTTACTTATTGAGCCTGGTAAATCCTGGCATCAGCCTGTTT
This sequence comes from Haemorhous mexicanus, assembly GCF_027477595.1. Lineage (NCBI taxonomy): Eukaryota > Metazoa > Chordata > Aves > Passeriformes > Fringillidae > Haemorhous > Haemorhous mexicanus. The sequence continues at coordinate 3,066,567 of NC_082348.1, read as the reverse complement.
GCCTCCCTCACAAGGCACCTAAGCTGCTGTTTGGACAACATCCATTTGATAATGAAGCAAGATGCAGGCTAGACAGCTGCTTTTTTCTCACTCATTTCACTCCGTTATTGGTTAACTTAGTGGAAAAATGTAAATTTTCCAGGGATTTTAGGTTGGAGGTATCCCAGCCAAGGTAGATGAGTGCTTGACTTCAGGTCTAATTTAACTCCTGGGTCGTATCGACCCGCCTGGCCCACCAGGGAGCCTCAGAGCCCTCCTCTGCCAAAGGTAGACAATGGGATGAAAGTAAAGTGTAATAAATGCCCCTGTCCAGTCCCATGTCGATATCCAGCTGCTTTTTCCACCCCTCCTTTTTTGCTGTTTTGAGTGCATCAGTATTTCACGTTTATTGTAGTGTGATGAAACACCTTTCAGGATGGCCAGAGGGACACTCAGCAGCAGGCATTTAGGCAGTACAAATTGGAGTGAACAGGAGGACAGTTAGCAGGGAATATTTCTGAGGTCAAAGCGAGCTGGATTGGAGCTGAATCAGCTAAAAGCAGAGTTGAGAGCTACAGTACCTACTGCAAAGTAAATATAGATTACATTCCTTTAGACAAATTGATCTGCTGGAGGACGATAGGTCTCCCAGAAAAAGAGGTTGCTACAAAAGAATTAAATATTTTATGCTGACTTACATACAAAGAACCCTTAAAACCAGCAGCCAGAGATGGATCACCTGGAGAGTCCATCCCAAATCCTCACAGGAATCCTCTGCAGAAAGATTTAAGGGTCCAGAACCTGGCACATCCCTGGGGATGCTGACTTGTGGTCTGTAAACAAAGCCTTTAGATTTAACTGCTCATCTGAGCAACAGCTCTCACTCAGGCAAGTGGAAAAAACATAAAACCACAGGGAAATTCAGTGGGAAGGAGCCCTGGTGTGATCCTCTGCCCAGCAGGGGCAGCTCTGGAGTCTGGCCTGACCCACTCAGGAAACTTCCAAGGATGAGGGTGGTACAATCAGGAAAGGTGAAAGAACATCCAGCTCAATAAGTGTGTCCTCAATACTGTTAACTCCAGAAAAAAAAAAAAAAAAAAAACAAAAAACAAAAAAAACACCAACAACAATTAAAAAACCAAAACAACAACAAAAAAATGAAAAACAATCCCTAAAAAACCCAAAAAAACCCACTCAAACCCCCAGAAAACCAAAATCTCGTGTATGAAACCATAGCAGTTTGTTAAGAACAGTTTTCAAATTTCCTAAAGGAAGTACTAAATTCTTGGAAAACGTGATGGAATAAGTGACTCTGTAAGAGTCTCCTCTCTCCAATGACTCTACAGGTGATGCTGATCTTTTTTTCTCCTGGAAAATTGTAACCATTGTGTGCAGAACTGCTTTTAATCAGTAAATTATTCATCAAGGAACAGAAAATTGCCACCACCAATAAAGGTGCCATCCTCTAACAATTGAAACAAATCATTTAAAATCAGGTTATTCCACAAGATCAATGTGAATGTATACACATGGGTCCAGAAAAACACCCAAAGAAAAATAGTTAAAAAGATATAAATTATTAGGCTAAAATTAAGAATGTCATGAATATACTTGTAAAAATTCCTACAAACTATTTGTAAATGCATCTTGAAAAAATATCTGTCAATATTTTCCCTTTCTTCCCAGAGATTATTCTAAGCCAAGTGAACACTGAAGGCACAAAGGAGACAACCTGAACTCAGGGCTCTTCTCAAGGCTGAGGAGCTCACTGCCCTTCTCCTGGGTGTCCCTGCAAGCAGAGAGCTTCTCCCTGCACAGTGAGCACACCTTTCCCCAGGCACTCCCCTGATCCACACCTGGAATAAACCACAGAGTCTGACAAAACCAAACCAAGCCCCATTTACAGGTGAATTCTTCCCAGAACACCTTTTCAGTCCCTAAATCATGTAAATGAGATCAATCCTGTACTACAAGGGTGTGCTAGGCTATGAGGGTGGTGGCACCAGTGCTGTGGATGGTTATTTTCCAAGGAGAATGCCCAGGACATCACAGGGGCTGGGATTTCAGCAGCACACAGGCAAGGCTAATGGATTTGCACGCTCAGCGCTCCTCTGCCAACAAGCTGACTTTTAATATGGGAAATAGACCCCTGCTCAGGATGGAGCAGTCCTGGGCAACATCAGGGGTCCAGGCATCACTGCAATTTTTTTTTGTCAAACAGGAGGTGTTTTGGAGGCAAGTCCACAATGGAGGGTGATGTTACAGAGGGCTGGATTTAGCTGGAATTCATACCTACTTATTGCAGCTTAAACCTACTCACACACAGCCTTTTCACCCTCAGTGGCAAAACTGGGCTTGATTGCCTGCAAGTGAGAGAAAAATCACCAGAAGAGGAGAGATTAGCTTTATATATGGTCCATTTGTTGGTTGTTTTCTACAAGAACCTCCTTTAGATTTCTCCATTTTGTCCTGAGTTTTGAAGGGTAGGTAACTTTGTGATTGCAATACATTTTCCCATCTAAAAGCCATCAGTCAAGTGAATGGGGCTGCTCTCCTAAGTGCTTAATGCCTGATGTAAGAGTTGCATGATCTAGTCCAGAAGTAACACAGTTACCTCAATTACTGCAGTCCCACAAGGCTGTTCACAGCGGTACTTAGGAAATGTTGTAGGCTCAGGCTCCGGTATTATAAACTCCTCAGGGCAGCATGACTGCACACAGCATCTCATCAGGAGTTAACAAACAAGTCCTGGATGAGACACTAGCCTTTTTCTTTCCTTTTTTCCTTTTTTTTTGTGCTAGGCTGTTATTTATTTATTTATCAGCATCCAGGAAGGAGCCCAGCGTTATTAGCGCCGCGGCGGAGCGCGGTCTCACCGCTGCACTCTCCTAAAGCAGTGCGGCACAGCGAGATGCCCTGGGTACTTTTTGTGCTTTTTCACATTGTTATCAGGGAAAGATATGCCTTGCCATTTCCCAGGGGGTTCCCCGGGACAGTGTCTCAGTGTGAAAGGGCACCATGGGGCTGCCTCGGACAGTTTTCTTTCAATAAGGTTTTTTTTTTTGGCTGTTTTTTGTTTCTATTGTAACCACTCTGCTCTGCTGCTTCACTGATTTCCCAGCTGTTCTTCTGCGGTGTCTGAAGTTGAACACAGAAAATCTGTAGCTGAACAGCTCAGAAACAAGCAGCTGATCATGGCAAGCATGAGAAAACCATGAATACATCTTTCTCTCTCCGCATAAAGCTCTGACTCTCCCCTGCGTGCTCCGGCACAACGCGCAGAAATCTCTCTGCAAGGTACCAGCTGGGGCACAATCAGACCTCGAGCATCCCACTTCAGAGCTGCAAAAAGTGCCAGGTTCCCAGCACAAAAACTTGTTTTGTTTCACTGTTAGCCGTACCCACGTGAGGGTAGCCCAGGTGGGATTTAGGCTGGACCCTGGTGGAAGGAGTTAATAGTCCCCTGAGCATTGAGCTTTCCCTGGCAGTGCACGGCTCTCACTCTGCTACACCAGGGAATGACAAGATTGAAGGCCCTTCCAATTGTTTATCTTTTTTCCTGTGGAATGCCCCAGAAGGCATTATTTCTTGTATGACTTCACATGGGGAAAAACCAAGCAAACGAAGAAAAAACGTCTTTCCAATGACAGTTGACAATTCATCTGCAATGTGTTGTGCTTGGTTAAAAAGTCACTTTTTTAAAATGTATTGTAAAAATACATTCTTCTGATGAAATAATTCTGCAGGAACGTGGAATGCGTTTTGAAAGTTACAGTAGCACCATAAATAAAATAGATTTAAAGTACCTAAAAAAGTAATTTTTCCCATGGTGAAGGACTTTTTGGTCTTCCTGACAGGACTCTCTAACCCATTTTAGGTAATTTTCTTTCAGATTATCCCAGTAAACCCACAGAAATCAGTAAAAATGTTTTGCCAATCTACGGTTCATCTTTTTCTGCAACAGGAGGAGGAGTAGCAAGAGGAACATTTGAAAAAACAGAAGCATAATGTATGACTGCTTTCATAATCAACCCTTTTGATTTCTTCATTTGAAATATCGTAAGCCTAAAATGACATTCAAATATAATTGTAAAAAGAATGATAAAAATATTACCATTGAAATATGTGGTGAAAACTTATTTCATGTGAAACAGGGTTTTATTTAATGAAAAAGTTTTCAGAATAATTTGTATTTACTTGGTTCAAATTCTTCTTTTTTACAAGACAGACTGAAAAATGGAACAGCTTTCCAGCTGACTCCATTTCAATTTATTTTGATTTTATTTAATTAAGTGGATGCAGGAAACTATGTGTGCTTCACCTTGTCTGAAAAGAGTGTCAGATTCTTGAAGAGATGTGTAAAGTTATTATTTCACTTATATGTAGTCATGTTTCAGAGTATGTGATCCATCAAATCTCTGCTCAGATTGATTTTATTGACCTTAGGATTATTTTTTATATTTGCTTTATATTACCTGGATTTTTCTTTATGTGTTTGGAACATTATAATTTCCAGGTGCACTTCCCATTATCCAAACATGTTTCCTCCAAGCAAGAAAAATCCATATCCTGTTTTACCATCCCTACTGGTGACAGGTATTGCCTACTCATCTCCTGATGGGAATTTTTTTTTGCCATGTGGTTCAAACCTGCTTTGATTCAGAGACACCCAAGAGTTTCCCAGATGGGTCCTGCTGCAGCTCAAGGTGTGGCTGCTCCTGCCCACCCTACAGCAGAGAAAAATGAGGCTCGAAGAACCTCCACAACATCCCTGAAGGATCCTCAGTGAAGGATCCAAGCAGCACAGCCCTTCCCTTCCAGCATCCAGCTCCAGCAAGGAGGTTGCTCCTACTACTTTGCAACCACCCAAAGCCACTGCTGCCATAAAAAACAGTGAAAACAAGGCCCCACCATTCTTTGGGAAGATTAAAACCATGGTTTCAGGGTTTCCCAGCAGGTATCTAAGCACAACCATTGCTCCAGTCTCCATTTTTATTGCTCTAGGCAATGGAAACTGTAGTTTCTATATTTAATGTATTGAAACTGCCTGGTCTCCAAGGTAGCAGGGGTATCTCGTACACACTGCTAGAATGCATTTCAGGCTCAATCACTTTGAAAGCCTGGATAATAGAGGAGCACTTGTACTTTGGATAACAAAGTTATTTCCTTTAACATCAACAAGCTGCTCAGCTAGTAACTGCATCAGGCATTGATTTTGTGAGCCTGTTTGTGAGCACTGGGGGGGCCTTTTCACCGACAAAACTCAAAAATTTGCAGATCATTCTTCACGTGCATTATTTCCCAGAGCAGAGCTGACAGGAGAAGCTGAATCCATTTCAGCATGGCTGTTTGGAATGTCAGTGGAACATCTGCAGGACCAGCCCTGGATCTGTCAGCTTTACCCTCCCCATTTTAAGACAGATTGAAGCCTGAACTTGCATCTCCAGCCAAATTTTGTACCTGGTTCCTATTGGGGCTGTAAAAGTGCAATCACTTCCCAGACTTGCTGCTCAGATCCCAGACTAATGGTTTGAACACACAACTGGATTCAGATGTGGGCTCCTTCCTGCCAGGCTCAGGTTCATGCATTTCAGCAGGCCAAATATCTGCCTGTTTACTCATTTGTCACTACAAAGTGCTAAATTAAAAGTATCAGGAGCTACCAGTGACATATTTTACTTTTTCTTGTAAGAAAGTGTCGATCTACATTTTTTCCCTTGCATCATGTGCTTCCTCTGAATAGCAGCAGCCCCGCAGTGCCCAGCACATCCCCCCACAGCCCTCACCATCCAACTCCTGCTATCAGTAATGGGGACTAGGCATGTCCATGGAAATGAAAACAGATCCCTCAGTGCAAACTTTTTTGACAGGAGCGTTCACAGCAACTTTTCAAAAAAAAAAAAAAAAAAAGAGAACCCACGTCTCGTTTATTTTCCCTTTTCTTCCTCCCAGCTTTCTGTCAGTCATCAATCGAACAGGAGACAACTCATTTCATTTCTGTGACACACAATGATGGACTTGTGTTACAACCCTGACTTATTTTGAGAACTTCAATTTCTCAAGCTGAAAGCCTGAATGTCCCATGCTTGGAAGGGCTATTGATCTGATGTAGATGGACAGCTCAAGAGGAACTGATACATTCCTTACAGCAATTTTTTTTCTGACCACTACATAATGTAGACTTTCTGCTTGTTTGTTGACATCTAAAAACTTTGATCCTGTGGTTTAACTGATACTCTTCTGCTGCTTCTACTCAATATTTCCCTGTGCTATTTGATGTAGGAGGTAGTTATTATCCAGTACCTGCAATGGAAAAGCTGGTGCACTGTGATAAAATGTGAGAATTCAGGAGGCAGCAGGAACCTCACAATGCACCTCACAATGGTAAAGCTGCAAATGTGGGACACTTCCCCACCCTGCTCCTTCCTGGTGCCTTTCAGCAGAGGCAAAGTCACTGTGGAACAGGCTTGGAGCCCCACTCCCAGCCTGGGACAGGAGGGACCAGCCCTCACAAGCAGTACTGACCACTGTGCCTAGCCCAGATGGGAAAAACTCGACATCCACAATTTAATTACAATTTAATCAAAGCTGATTTTGCTTCAAAGCAGGATAAACACCACAGATCCACTTCTGTTCCCATATTTCACACTTCTGTTCCCATATTTCTTTCTTTTTCCTCAGCTTTCCTTCCCTTCTCCTGCATGGACAGCAGTCACCTGTCAAGGGTGGGGATGTCACCACAGTGGCAGAGCCCCAGCCCCACACTCCTGGCTGTCTGCAGGTCACAGGAAACAATTCATTCCACCCTCAGTGATTTATGTAATTTCTTTGGACTCGCTCCTGGCTTAGGGGGTTTTCTGCTTTTTCTATTACAGCTTAGAGAAGCAAACCAGAGTCTTTCAGGGGCAGCTCCTCAGCCAAGGTAGCTTTTTGTGACAGAATTAGTCCCTGTTAACACCAGCCCAGAATCAGCCCCAGATTTTCATTATTATTGCCTTTAAAGGAGGGTCTCCTCCTCCTCCTCCAGGACTAATTTAGAGCAATGAAAATTAAACTGCATCTCATCTAATAGTCAAAAAGATCTGCAGAAATTGTCCTCGTTTAAATACCAATTCAACACTTTTCTGTCACAGCAGGGTAGTGCATCTATGGTTTTTTGTTCTAAAAGCCAAATACCATTCAAACAAAAGAGTCACTTCCACATTAATTACACAAAAGAAAAAAAAATTAAAAACCTGGGAAAAAAAAAAAAAAAGGAAAAAGCCACACAAGAAAAAACTAAAAAGAAAATTAAAGCATCTTTTGAGAAACTAGACTGTGCAACTAAAGCACAACGTGGTCTTAGACCTTTACTTTGTGTACAGAGTCAGACTTTATTCTTTGATTTGGTGCACAGGATCACAGCTTTTTATGACTATAATGGTTATAATTTTGTTGACATTTGGACAAAATAAGGAAGGAATGAGGAATAGAGGTAAATGAGGATGTTGCAGAAAAAGCATCTGTGATTCAGCTGATGGGAAGAGAATGTCAGCACAGGAAAGTACTTTAAAAACCCTAAATGGCTGGTCCTGTACCAAAATCTCTCTGTGTTGGCATTGGGCTCTCTGTTTGAGTTAAATTCATAGTAAATTAAGAAGAAAGAATTTTGGGCTCTTGGGGTATGGAGTACAATCAATCATCATTGCAACAGTTTCAGACTGATGGGGTCAGGGTGTTTTATGGTTTAACCCTTGGATGCAGCAGATCCCATTCCTCCTCTCTGCCTGGTCCTGAATCCCTCTGCCAGGTGGGACATCCCAAAACAGTCACCCATTCAGGTGCCCCTTCCAACCTGGCCTGAGACCATTTCTCATCAAAAAACAACCCAGTGAACTAAGAAAGGCTTTGGAAAACTGATTCAGTTCCACCTTCTTAAACCTTTTTCACAGTGTGACCTATATTTAAATCTCTCTTTTTTTCCCATCACCAGACCACCACCTCATGCACAAAATCCCACATAGGATCTGTCACAGGCACCTCAGAGGAGTAAAATATTTGCAGGGAGCTCAGTATTTTCCTAATAATAACTCCTTCCCCCTCCTGCTGGAGGAAACCAGGGCTGGGGTCAAGGCACATTTCTGATTCCCATCTTGGAAATCCAGGAACATCCCATATGTGCTGTGAGCAGCCACTTCTCAGCATGGAAAATCCTTTTTCCCTGGTGGGAGGCAGCAATACTCCCAGCTTTTCCCCTTGGAAGCCCTTTTCCCTTCTCCTTCCCACCCATCACTTGTTATCCTGGATCTCCAAGGTGGCAAAGGGATGAAGGGAACCTTGGCAAGGCTCCACTTCTGACAGCCCCTGTGAAGCCATCCCTCCACAATATGGAAAACTAATAATAATGAAAAAAAAAATTATAAAAAAAGTAGGAAATAAAAAGGTGGAAATTCCTGGTTAAAGCCTCTGCCTGTACAAAAAGCATAACAGCTTGTATGAACTGCAGCACGATGACTGCTGCTGTTAATGCTTCCAATGACATCAGTGTTTCCCAAATTACAGAGTGCAAGGGGCTGGATGGGGAAGCTGAAGAGAAGAAGCTGAAGGTAGTGAGGGTTTTAAAGGATGCCAGAAGCACAAGACATTTCTTTAGATAATCTTCCTTATTTCACTAATTCTTTTCTTTTCTCAGTTTGGGGGATTTTTGGAAACATCACTGCAGCAATACCCAGGTAATTAAAACCTCAAATGCCACCAGATCCACCTCAGATCCCTGAGTAACTTTTCTGTCACCATTCCTGCTCACCCACCCCCTGCTCTGCTACTTCTGTGTGCCCATTCAATCTCCCAGCTTCCAACCAAAGTGATTTTTGAAGCAAATATTGAGGGATGAGGCCCAGAAAACTCCCCTAAAACCCAGATGCATTACAGCTATTGCATTTTCACTCTGTCCCTCACAGAAACACAAGGAGCTTTTGTCAAGATTTCTGTTTCAGAAATCCAGGCTGTTCACTGCCCGGGCACTCAAAGGGTTTTTTCTTCCCTTTAGGCTGGAGGAAGACTCTCAAGCTGCTTTTCCAGGTGTTGGAATAGTGCAGAGCACTTGAACCGTGCTCATGGATGGTGGCCATCTAACTCACATGGCCAGGAGTGTGTTTTCCCTTTTGGCAGTGCTTTTGTTCCAGGTGGAACAGTCTTTCATCCACATGAAGGAAACTCTTGCTTGTCTCACTCTCAGGTAATGGTCTATAACCATCCAGATGGGGTGAAATATAGAACCTATATGGAGATATATATATTTGTATGTGCATGCATGCATTTTTTTCACGCATTGCTCACACCCCTGCTGCATCCTAAGCTAATTGAATTAAAAATAAAATATAAGGGCATTTTTTTTCCTGTCTTGTTAATGCCAGAAAGCCCTGGAGTAGCTGCACTTTTCCAACGCAGACGCTCCAGAGCAGGTTCCAGCTGTCGGAATTTTATGTCCTTGAGACACTTCTGGAATAACAAAGTGTCATACATGTCCCTGCCAGTACACGAGATCAGCACATGAGATCAGACCTGCAGATGTTGCCTCCACATCCACCCACTGGCATCTCATTATCAGTTTAGTTGGGATCCTCCACCCATTCCCGGCCAAGCAGGAAGTCAGGAGCTGTAATTTGTGAGAGTGAGCTGTATAGCAACCATTTATCTGCAAAACAAACCTCTGCTGGCAAAAGCTTTGGAGGCAAATGAGAATCTTGCGAGGTTTTGTGTCCTGGCACAAACAGGTAATGAGTGGGGAATGCTGTGATTAATCAGTTCCATGAGCAGTGGGACTTGGAGGTGGAAGAAGGGACAGGCTTTAAGCCCTGGACACACAAAAACTGCTTTAATTGGCTGGAAAAGACATTGGTCAAGGGTTGGATTTGATGATCTTGGAGATCCCCACCTTAATGACTCCATGGTCCTGTTCTATGATTTCACTGAGGAAGGAAGATCACAGACCAATGCACCTGACTTCCTTCATCCCATTTCTTGTTAAGAAAGGAATATTTTCCTGCCAGGAAAAAGAGCCATGCCATGGTGGGAGGGAGGCACAGGACGGTCCATCTCTGCCTCCATCCTCAGAGACAGCAATGCCAGACATCCAGGGCCTTCACCTAGGAACTGATGAGCACTAATCACCAGGGCCAGGAAGGAGATCCCTTGATATCCCAGGCCACTGAAGGATTCCCAGCAGCAATTTCATTTCTGCTCATTTAGGGTGGCAATCTCATCAGCACCGTGCACAGCACATGAAGTTTTACAGAAGGAAACAAGCTTGGGGGGAAGCACTGAGTCAGGATCCGTGCTGCATGGTTAATTACTCAGATAATAAATCCAGGGAGAAGGTGTGCTTGGACTCCTTGTCATGCAGGCTGCTACTCTGGCAACTGGGGAGAGACATCTGCTCAGCCCAGCCCTGCGCTGTCGGTGTGGATGATCACACCTTTCTAATGAGCATCTTAAAGCACTTCCTGAGCAGAAAAACCAGCCTGGCATCTTAAAGCACTTCCTGAGCAGAGAAACCAGCCTGGCTTCAGCCCCCTCTGAGAGCTTTGGTACCAAGAGGTTGAGCAGGTCAGAGGTGGGACCAGTGAGGCTGAGAGCCACAAGGTGCTGGAGCAGAAGGTAAATCCAGCTCCATCTTCCCTGACCTCCCCAAAGCAGGAAGGACAGGAATTTGCTTGTCATGTTTTTCCTCCTTCCCTGTAATTATGATTCCTTGCTTAAGTTTCCAATCTTTAATTGGATTGGAAATTTACAGTCACAGTACACAGAGAAGAAAAAAAAAAAATCCAGTTCATCTGCCTGACTCAAGCGTCTGTTTTCATTTACTACTCCAGGCTTCTGAGTTACTTTGTTAACTTAAGGAAAATAAGGATTTCTTGAATTAAAGAGAAGTTCTGCCCTTGCTGGCTGCTCTGCCTCTCCCTGAGCATAGCAAGGTGCCCAGGGCTGCCTCTGCAGGGGAGTTTGGCCCGGGTAGCTCCGTGTAGGAGGTGATATAAATAGATAAAAAAACCTCACTCCTGGAACATAAACTTATTGCTACATATACCTTCCTCACTGGCACACCATGTAATGCAAGCTATGTGGCTCTTCCTTGCCAGAGAGGCCCACTCACAAGTTTTCTGTTGAGCACAGCTATTAATGTCACACTTTTGTTCCTAGAGAAAATAAAAAAAAAAAAAAAAAGAAAGTGCCACTACAGAGAAAACTGCTCAAGTTTCTATTGCACAACACTCTAATTCCAGTGAACGCTGTGCCTGCTTAATCAAGTTCTCCAGTGATTTAAGCAAACCATGGAGGGTTAAATGTGGGTTTTCTCACACCTGCCTCCCCCCTGGCAGGGACAGAGTTAGAACATTTCTAATGATGGAGCCCACTCTTGCCTGAAGTTCAAAATCCATTCACCTGATGGTAATTAAGGAAGCCAATTTAGCTTAAATCCCCCTCTAAAAGGTGGGGAAGGGGTCAGGAATCAGTTTGCACAGAGGAGCACAGAGCGACCCTGGGCAGTTCTACTTCAAAAGGTTTTGAAGTGCATCAGTGATGCAAAGCTGAATTCAGAGAAATGCAGCCTGGGACTGCTGTGCTGTGTGCAGAATTCCAGGTCATATGTAGACAATTGAAGTTTAAATTAATAATAATAGCAAGCTTCCATTTTAACCACAAAATCTTTTTTTTTTTTTTCCTCAGTAAGCCCTGAGGATGTGACACCTTGGAGGGTAAATCCTGGAGCCTGTGAAGTGCAGAGGTTCTGGGTGTTCACAGCCAGGTTTTAGCACCTAAGCTGGTGCTCAGGTTTTGCAGGGCAGGGGCAGCACCCAAACCCAGAGCTATTGTGTGACCAAGCCAAAGTGCTCTCAGTGCCAAACCAGCCTCTCACTCATGGCCCTGGACTCTTTCTGAACTTCAGATGGCAGCATCTGATCCATAAATACTGATGGGTTCCTATAGCTAAATTTAACCTATGGAAGTATAGGTGGTTAATATTCATGGGCTGTGTCGTGCCAGCTGAAGCCAGAAGGATTCCATGGTTATAACCTAAGTCTTTGCTCCATAAATTTCCCTTAAGATACACAGGCCACATATAAACTGGCTTTCTGTTAAAAAAGGCATCGTTTACCACCCCTTTTCTCATTTTAGAAAGTCACTAGACACGTTTGGGGACTGATAGACTTGGCTCAGCTACACACATCTCTCATGGAGCATCGAGGCTCAAGTGTGACTTTTAATGCAGAAAAAAAAAAAATTAAAAAATAAGCCACATGCCTAAAGAAATTCAACTTAATTACTGTCTTATGGTGGAGTCTACAGTGGCAGAGAGAGGAGGATGCCACCTTTCATTCAGTGCACTTCAGCCTCACAGTTGCAGCTCTGAGACATCAGAGGTTTTTTTAAACACCTTTCTAATGGCCAAATTGTGCCAAAACCAGAACCAGAATCTCTTTTACCTTGGTCCCTTGGCAGACCAGACAGGTCCAGGATCAACTCCCCCATGCACACACAGCTTTCACCTCAAAAATCAAGCCAATACTTTTCTTCTTCCTTTTTATCATCATTAAATTCATCCCCAGTTAGGAGAAAATGCACTTCAATCCTCTGAACTTCCCATGAAATCATGAAGCTCTGCCTCTGAGCTCAACAAAAAAAGGGGAGGCACTCATTTGCTTTCAGTCTGAGGCTATTGATAATCACCTGTGTTAGGATTTGTATAGTGCACTGAAAATAGACAAAGTTCATCCTAAAGTGCCAGCACAGTCTTCCATTAATCTCCAGCTCAGTCCCTTAAAGGAGGAAGTAACAGCTCTGTAATGATAAGGCTCGTGGCAGCAGCCAGAGTGCTTGAAGGTCTGTTCTTGTAAAGAAAATTTTTCAATTAGTTAAAGAAGCCAGGAGCATCAGCTTTCAAAAAAAAGAGCTTCCTTATGAATCTTTGATCTCTCTCACTGTACCATGTTTCTCATGAAAGACAGTCGTAGTGGCACTGTTTAAATAACATCTACAAAACAGTTCAATTTGCAAATCAGTGGGATTACAGTTTCCTTTATAATCTTTATTTAAATGAAGCAGGGAGAATGAGCTGTTAAATTAAGGGCTTGCCTACGAGAGTTGTGTCCAACTAGAAGTGGCCAACACTTGAGAATAACGGGTGGAAAAAGAAAACATGATTTGTCCAAAGTAAAAGCAGAAAAAAAAGCAAATTTAAAATGCTCAGAACCAAGGAGACTTGCTCAGGCAGGTTGCCCACCCTCTTAACTACCTGTGGTTCACGCTTTGATCTTGTTTTAGTGCTGTTCATTACATTTTAGCAAAAATAAGAAATTTCTGAGCACCAGAAGCTGGGCATGACCAGATGTCCTTGCTGGGGAAGGAACAGGGCTGGAGAAGTCTTGCCCATCACCTGACAGTGAGCTACCAACACCTTCCTGGCTGGATGTGGTGCTGCAGGTCTCCAGCTTGGGCTGTGGGCTCCACGTTCCCCACCCCAAAATCCATCCTGTCGCTTTGACTTTTTAAGTTTTTCTAAGCCTTCTGATGTTTCCATTCTTGTAATGAACTTTCTCACACACTTTATGTAAATTATTATTGTTTTGTATTCTTTTATGGAGGAGGAGAAATTTGATGGACTGTAGGTTTGTCCAGTGTCATTGGAGAGGTGGCACTTTCACCCTCCAATCCACTGGCACTTTTAAAAATCTTTAAATGTTATAGTCAAAAAATAAACTTCCCTTTTTTGCCTTGAAAACAGCAGTGTGTGTGTCACATTATCTCGTGTCCTACAGTGACACCATCCCAACAGGGAGTTGTGTGTGGGATGTCTCTTTGAGGAGCAAGAGACCATCACAGGATCCCAGAATGGTTTGGGTTGGAAGGGACCCTCAAGTTCCACCCCATGGGCAGAGACACTTTTCACTATCCCAGCTTGCTCCAAGCCCTGTCCAGCCTGGCCTTGAACACTCCTGTGGACTGGGCAGCCCAAAGTTCACTTGCCCTGCCCTCAGTCTCCCCCTTGATGAGCCCAAAATCCCTGATTGATGCTTCTCCACCAGGGCTCTTAAGGAGAAATTCTGGTGCTGTCTTGTAGTCCAGCCAAAACCTGTTCCCTTCCTCCAGCTCTTAAAATCCCAGACAACCACGGATCCACCCTCTCTCCCACTGCAATCCATCCCAGCACAGATTTACTGCTGCTACTGCAGAGTGTGATGGCAGAGGTTATGTTCCAAAAATGTAAATGTCACCAAATTACGTAACCACCACTTCAGTTTCATAATCTGTGTATATGGGATTCAAACTCCCAACATGCTCCCTTGGATTATCCGTGTTTTCCAGTGCTGCTGTGGTTGGTAAAGGGAGCACAAAGAGGTCCTGAGCACCCTGTAAGAGGCAGAAATGCCTGATGGTGTTACAGGAGCACAAAACCCTCACTTAGCATCTAAGAAATTGGGATTATTTTCTTTATGGCCAATGCAAACCAGGAGTAGAAGTAGGATTTTTCAATGTTTATGATAAAAAATATACCAGAACACAAATACATATATTTCATAATAAAAAACAAAAAAAAAAATTGCATCTTGAAAGCATTTTTGACTGCCTTCCACTTTACAAGTTAATGGCAACATCAGAGGTACAGGAATCCTGGAATAAATGGAAAATTGGCTCCAAATATTAAAGACAGAGAGCAAGAAACCAAGAAAAGCATAGTCATAGATGGATGATACTGCCTTGGCAGGCAAGGTAAACAGTGAGGAAACTCACTGCCAGATGCAAAAAGGCTTAGATCATTAAAAGGGAAAAGAGATGAAAAAACCATTCAACACAAATAAATTAGAACAGTATCACCAATATTGTCTGTCAGCATTTCTGCTATAAATCCTGGTCTGCAGGAGTGTATTCCACATCTGAAAAAAATATCCCCTGGGTGGAACTTGGCCTGCCAGATTTCTGGCCCCTGTTAACATGTCTTTTGTCTTCACTAGGTTCTGAGAGGCATAAATGGAAATTTAATTTGGATTCACCACCATCAGCTCACACACTCCAGGCACCCACACGAGTCTGGGCTACCTGAAATTGGAAGAAGCCCTCAAGAATTATTTTTCCCCTCTAGAAACAGCAATAAGGTATTAGGGATTAATCTGGGAACTTGAGATTTTATAGCAACATTCCTTTCATAACTAGTTTTACCCTGAGTAAAAAATGTTAAGATGGGGTGAGAGAGAACTGATGGTGCCTGGTTTGCAAATAATTTAACTTTGAAAATAATGTCTGACCATGTGAGGCTTAAACCATCAACAATACAACATCTCAGTAAAATTTGACAAATACAGACTGATCTAAAGTCCAGCCTACAACAGATGAGTCTAAGAAGTTGCAATTTTTCAATGTTTGGTAAGAAAAACTAGTACCTTAAACAAAACCAGAAAAAACCCAAAAAATGCTTTAAAAAAAAGTTATGAATAATCCATACTGTTTTAGTTTTAGTTTTTAATCTGACCATCAATAAACTAGCATCTGAAATTTTTACTGTAAGAATTCTGGAGCATAAAGCATTATGTTCTACTAGAAGCTATAACATTTTTTTGGCTGATAGATTTTTTCCTTTTTTTGGCAGTTTGTTTCAATCTATGGATACAAAGGATTTCAAGAGATTTGTCGGTGCAAAACTGAATAAAGTTAACATTGCTTAAATGATTGTATACCATAAAGTGCCTTTGAAAAATAAGGCTGCAGCTCTGGGTGTGCTGGTAAAAATGAGAAATTCCAAGCTGGGAATGGGTCGTGCCCTCTGATCCGTGGTGCGCATCACTGCTGCCTTTGGAAATGCAGCCCCTTCACCTGTCCCCCTGATGGGAGCAAGGCAGAGGGAGGAAGATAAATTGCTCTTCATAGCAGAGATTAGGCCAAGCAGCAGAAGGAAAACCAGAAAGGAACAAACTCTCCGTGAAGTGAGAGATGCATTCACTGCTGACCATGGCTGGGCTTTGCCTGTCCTGCCTCTGCTTGTTTTGTCTTCTGGGGACTTTTGTGTCTCTAAACTCTCACCTCTTGTATAAATAAGGTTTTCTAGAAAGGGGTTGTGCTCCTGTGCCTGTGAGTCAGCCTGGTTTGGATTCTTCACCCACATTTCCCAGCGAGGCTTTGTCAGGGGTTTGACTCGCCGGCTAAACCTGGACACGTCTCGCTTCAAGATATTATTTATTTCTATTATTTACTCATTTATTTCTAATATTTACTCATTTACCTGGGAGTAAACACACATCAGGCTTTCACACACTGAAAGAAATATTAAAAAAAAAAGCAGGCTGCACCCTGGATGTTCCAAATGCACTGTGAGTGACACAAAACATGAGGACCCCCCATGGCACTGGGCACCAGGCAGGCCATCCCTTTTCCTGGCACATGGAATGTGACAGCAGCTCCCACTGGGACACACCACGAACAAGTGGAAGCACTGAACAGATTTTGTGTTTTTCCAAAGGATATATCATTTTTTTTTCTTCCCCTGCCTATGTTGTGTCTTGACGAATGAGTTATAGCAGAGCTGCAGCTCCCAGGGAAGTTTCTTCCCCTCCCAGTGTGCTTGTAGCACACCTTGGCAAAATATCAGCACTGGGAGATGCCACAGAAAACACACGGAAAAATAAGTACTGAAAGCAAGAAGAACTGGGGAGATAAAACACTGTTTTCAGAGTGGAGACAGAATGCATTGAAGGAGAGAGGAAAGATAAAAGCAGCAGCTTACAACTCTGAAAACAAGGAAAACAAACAGAAATTGGATTTTTTTTTTTTTTTTTTTTTGCTTTTCAGCCCTTGATTTCCACATACCCCCTGTTTTCCAATTTCCATTGTCTTTTTCAAATGTTTCAGCCCTCCAGATCTTTTAATGAGCTCCACACACATCCATGCAGTTCTACATAAATCAGAAAATCTGCCGCACATTCAGATCCTCACTTTATGCTGGGGAATGTGACATCCAGCTGGGAGCAAACCTGAGGGTGGAACATTTCCCTACAAGGTAAGCAAAACCCCCTAAAAGAGCTGACTTCATCAGGCCAGAAATTCCCACCAGGCTCCAGCTGCTCAGGGATCTCTTGTAGCCCAGTGGGTCTGCAGAAGGGATGGCTGAGCTATGTGAAGTGGTCCAAAAACCACAAAATAAAGAGTTTTCCAAGTTTTCCAATGCATCAAGTCCTTGGCACCTTGTTTGTTCCTTCCCTCAGTGCTTTCTGATTTCAGTGTTTTCTTTCTATGCTTTTTTTTTTTAAATACCTGTGATATCTTATGGCATCACCTTAATTCAGCTTTAATGGGCATGAAAAGGGAATTAAATTCATGACTTGGGAGAATTCATACATGGGGAAGGTACTGACAGCAATACCTTAGAATTACACTGATTCACAGAATCATAGAATCCTTAGATTTTCAGAATAATTGGAATCATAGATTTGTGCTGAACTGGCAGGGCAATGCTCACTGCTGGACACTAATTTTTCTATGCTTACTACTCATATATCTCTGAGGCTTAAATAAGTTTTCTGTCTACTTTTTATTCTTTATTGGTAGCCATTTATCCTAGGGGAAATTTACCCCCTCTCCCCTTTTAAAACTTCTCATCCACAAACTGTTTTCTCTTTCTGTTACATTACTTCATGTCCCTGTAACATAAATTGCAATTTTTTTTAAAATCCCTCTTTGAAATTCTCTTTAACTCATATTTGCTCTATCTCCAAAATGAGTAATTTTTTTTTTAAATAAATATTTTCCTTGAATCCATGATAACTGAACAGACGTTTGCTAAATGAAGCCAACAGACATGAGAAGATTCGTTAAGTATCTGAGTTTTCTGACACTGCAGATTGGAAGGGAGCAGCAAGGGACTTTGCCAAAGACAGGACTTTGAATTTTATTTCTCCTCATACCAGCGAGTGACGGAATTGAGGAGTTGGAACAACTTTACATCTCATACCAGGCTATCACAGAATTAAACTGTGCCCTTTCCCACCAGGCACAGCACCCTCTGAGGTAGATAACATAGGTCATGCTTAAAAATGCAAGCAGCATCTTTAAATACTAAAAATCATACACAGCACTAGCATTGAATTGATAACCTTTCTTTCAACAATAACAACTGGAAAATGATGGCACAGATTCATCCCAGCTCCCTAAAACCTTAAGCTTCTGAAATCAGAGTCTCCATATTAGCATTAAATACAGCAACATTCTGATTTCAATTATTGACAGCCTGAACTAAATTAGTTAGTGTCTCATCCAGTTTCAGCAGTCTGCTACTCATTGAGTCGTTCAGATGTTGGATGGATTCCATCAACATCTCCTGAACACACGGGTTTTTTGTTGGTTTGGTTTTTTTTTTTTAGCCAATCTGCTGCTCTCTGGTTCCTTTCTGACACTTCCATCCCTTTCTAATATGATCTTCCCTGAGCTATCACCCCTCATTTCCGCAGTTCTCCGTTATCTCCACTTTCTATTCTAACTTTGCCTTTTCCTCTCCTCTCCTCATTATTTATTTGTATTTTGTATCAGCCCCTGTGCCACCCAGCTCACCAAAATCCTTGTTTTGCTTAGGCAGTTTTTAATTGTTTCTTTGGGATCATGACTGGATAGGATGCACTGTCACTGTCCCCAGAATTGTGTTTCAACATGACAGTTTTACATGGAATATAGCTGCTTTTTGGGCAGCAGGAAAAAAATCCTTCTGGGGAGAGTCTAGAGGCACAAGGATGATCAGAGGGATGGAGCAGCTCTGCTGGAAGGAAAGGCTGGGACAATTGGGATTGTTCAGCCTGGAGAAGAGAAGGCTTTGAAGGGACTCCACTGCAGCCTTCCAGTGCCTGGAGGAACAGGAAAGGTTTGGAGAGACAATTCACAAAGAGCTAGAGTGGCAGGCCAAGGCAAACAGCTTCAAAGTGAGACAAGACAGGCCTGGATTGGCTATTAGGAAGAATTTTGGGGCTTCGAGGGTGGAGAGGCCCAGGCACAGATTGCCAAGAGAAGCTGTGGCTGCTCCTGGATTTTTTGGAAGTGTCCAAGGTCAGGTTGGACAGGACTTGGAGCAACCTGGGGTAGTGGGAGGTGTCCCTGCCCACAGCAGGAGATTGAGACAAAATGAACTTTCAATCCAAGCCATTCTGTGACTGTATGAAAACTTGACCTGTGGACTCTGCACTACTTTGTGCCTTCCTTGGCTCTGGACTGGAGAGCTAAAACATTTAAACAAGACACAATGGAAACGACCTTCTTGATTTAGGGTCCCTTAAAGCAAATCTTGCTCTAGAGCTGCCTGTGGTTCAGAGCTGGACCCATACCAAGGCCTTCCCAAGCAGATAACATTCATACTTCCAGTGCATTTGTGGATGGCTGCAGGAAGGTGTTAATCCCCTACCTACAGCCATTAGCAAGGAATTCATTATTCTGCCCAGTGAGTTATCCCCCTATTAAACGTTAGGAAGAATTAGCCTAATATTTACTGTCAGCTATTTGTTATGTTAAAGAGGTCTTTGCCAAATCTCCAGCACCTCCACCACATGCACAAAATCATACTTTAAATGAAGTAATTCTGAATTAAACAAGTGTGCTAGTACTACTAGTGGGATTTATAGTAACCAATAACAGTCTAAGAATGTATTTCACAGATTGCTTCTTTATATTGCAAAATTAATAGAGTTTTATATCTGAAGAAACAAATCTGCACATTAAAAATCAATGTTGCTCATGATACACACTTGGTATTATTTCTGGGAATGCTACAGCTGGCATGCACAGCCTAGTTAAAATATTATAATTTACTTGACTGCATGCATAGTCGATTTGCAGTCAAAACTGCCACTTACTACATGGGAGGAAAAACAATGACTCCATGCTACTGCAAACATCAAAGGTAGTTTTTGCACTACTCCCCCTCAAAACCTCCTGGGAAAAGCCCTGACTCATAAGCTTTCCACTGGTTACTAGAGTGCTTCTTAGGTTTGAAGGGGGGGAAAAAAAAAAAATCATATTTTGCTACAGTACCTTCACTGAAAAATCCTCAACAAGCAGAATGGATTGAAAAATTCAAGCATGACTAAAAAGTACATTCCCCACTAGTCAGTGAATTTTGCTCCCTATTTGTCACTGCCACCTTGGAGAGCGGTGAGCATTAATAATGCATGGGTGCTAGGAATGTATTAGCAACTAACCTTGCGAAGAAAATCAACTGGGGACCCAGAAGAGCTGTTAAAAAAAAAAAAAAAAAGAGGAAAAAAAAAAGGAAAAAAAAAAGTAACAGAAACCAAGTCAGAACTCTCTGGTATCCTCTTATTTATTGAAGAGGTTTTGGGAGCAGTGTCAGGGATGGCGGGCACTATGCATCACTGCAAACTCAGGCTGGAAGTCTCTGCAATGGGGTCGTAATTGAGTTCATTGATCACATCCAGGAGCAGACCCACCCCCACCCACCAAGCTCTGGCCACTCTCCAGCACAAGAAATACCCCAGAGGAGCAAGGATATTTATGCAAAGTGGTGGTTGGAGCAGAAATATCTTTATTAAATGTGGTTTTAAGGAAAGCCTTCATTCTGCTGTTATAGGCTTTGCAGCTACTTTGCATTTGTTAATTGTGATCAAGTTTTCCTGGGAACTGATCAGCACACCACGTTTGCCAACCAATATTTTCTAGGATAGGGCCAGTGAGGGGGGTGGGAAAACCTTTACCTTCTCCTGCTTCTACAACTGCACCATGCTGATCATGAGGTTACCACCACAGCCATCCAAAAGTTGCTATTGCCATCTTCTATTTTATGGTGACATGATAACATAAGGAATTTAAATCTCATTTTGAAACCCTCCAGTCCTCTCAAATCCAAGTTATGCAGTGCCCAATGAAAATATTCTGCTTTCTAGGATAAAACAGCCTTACCACTTCTCTAGTTTGAAACAATTTGTGCAGGAAGCTGCTCTATCCTGCTGTTACACTTGGCAGTAATGGTTTCAGTTATATATTTATGTCCTGCCACCTCCCTTTAATATATATTGTTTATATTCCCAGGACTTTTTTTTTTTTTTTCTGGTAGAACAATCATTACAAGTTTTACATGGAATATAGTTGCTTTTTGTGCTATTAGCCAAAACAAATACTGTGTTTAAATCCACCTCACTGATTCACATTCTCAGTGAATGTATCCAGCTTGCCACTGGAATGGAGAGATAGAATGAAACAGTCCCAAGTTCTGCAAAAAAAGGGAAAATAACATGGTTTTCCTTTCCCTTTCTGCTGGAAAACTGGACAAAAAATTGTCCTCTACTTTACTTGCCAAGGAAAAAATGCCCCAGAATTTTCTGTGCAGATCCAGCCTCCTCCCCCTGAAATAATCAGAATGACCTGATGCTACAAGCTAAATTATTGGCTTTGTAACTCATCAGTTATATTTTTAGTTGCCCATTGCAGACCTTCATGCAATTAATTCATTAAGCTCATTATGACTTAATGTTGCATCCCAAATTCAAAGTTCCCTGTACAAAATTTAATCTTTGGTCATTTTTTATTAAGATGTGCTTTGAATGAGCAGTTTCCCCCCAACAAGGGTTGGGCCAACTCCCTAATTAAATGCTGCAGCCTGTGGATAAGCTGGAAACCTCACTGTGACACAATCCTCCTGCCTTTCACCTGCTTTCCTAACACTCATCAACTAATTCATGCCATCCTTCTCATCTTTATTTGATGTTGACGACAAAATAAAGTTAAAAGACACCTGCTGGTAGATAGATTTTCCACTGAACATGCTTATACAGGCCTTTAGGAAAACTAGATTCAGGCATCCTAAGAGGATCACATGATTAAGATCTGAAGATTGAGAAGAGAATTGGTTCAGCACCAGTTTCTCATTCTCATTACAATTGTTCTCCAGAGAAATGAGCAATTCTTCACCATTGTTTTCTTGAAACAACGATCTTTGTTGAATTTTAGTGCAATTTTTTTTTTCCATCTTTCTTTCTTTATCCCCTTTTCCTTTTCTTCTTCCTTCCAAACCTCCCTATGTATTCTGCAGTTGTTTTATTTTTGTTATGGAAATGATTAAAGTTTTATTTTGTTTTGGTTTGTTTCATTTATCTCCCAGGAGTTTTTTAGGGTGATAGTCACTCTGTAAATGAATGTAAAAACGCTTTTGTCAGATTAGCTTGCATATTAACTGGTGAACTGCTTGTTATTTTACTCTGATGTTACATTCACAACAGGATAACAGTTTTGATCCTGTTATGCAAAAATCTGCATTATAAATTAGAAGGCATATTTCACACTTTTTTATCTTGGGCAGATTCCTAATGCAGTCATTTGGTGTTAGGATGAAAAAATGGAGATAAGGCAACTTCCATTAGCTCAGCTCATGTCAGATTCAGCAGCTCGAGCTCAGGCCATACGTGGTGACACCTTACTCATCTGATCTGAATTTGGGTGATGTCTAACAGCTCAGGAAATGGTGAGCTTCACAAACCCCATGCATAAAACCTGCAAGTGGAATGCCAAGTATCTTGGGCTGAAAGCATTTTTTATTTTTTTTTTTTTACAGAAAAAAAAAGTATTTAGCTAATCAAACTTACATTCATTAGATCCTGAAAATCTCTTCAACTGCAAAGAAAACCTCTTTCAACTGCAGCCTTATGTTTCATAGTTAAAGGCAGTTTTTCAAGGAGTTAATGTCTTTTTCTCCTTTCAGTTATTTATAAAGTTTCTAAGCAAACCTGAAATTAGTCAGACAAATTGTTTATAGAATTCCATTTTCATTATTTCTAACAATATTAGCAGTGCAAAGCTTCTCTGATTTTGCAGGTTTTTAGATCATTATTATAAATAGTTCTAAGTTCAGGAATCAGGTCCTGCTAAAGATATTTAAGATCATTAAACCTCACAGCTGACTTAATCATTCACGTTTTAGAAAATCTCTGAGTGAGTACCACCTTAAGAAGACATCCAATTTGCTTTCAGAAGAATATTTTATATCAACATGCCCAGTACAATCTGGTAGGACACAACAGGAATCATCCATCAACATGACAAGTTCAAAAGGGATGCTCCTGTAGACTACACACACAGGGTGAGGGAGGTACCTCAAGTGAGACAAGAGCAAGTTTTGGGAGGCTGTGTTTGAAATGTTCACCCTCCATGCTCCTTTCCCAAAAAAAGAAAAAAAAAAATAAAAACAGAAAGAGGATTTGCAACTCTTGAATAATTTTTGTTCTGTGTTTTATCACAATGAGCAGTAGATTCCCATTTTCACTTTCCATCTTTTTACCTCTCTGTCCCTGCCAAACTTCTGCTGCTCTGTACAGAACGTTTCCAGCTCTGTGTTTGCACAGTGCCTCAGAGGCTCAGATCCTGCTGTGGGACTCAGACTTTTGGCCTCTGTGTTGATTCACATATATATTAAAAAATCACATACATATATTAAAAAAATCTGTGTTTTGAATTCCTGTGGTCGAAAGCAATGCAAAGAGAACTCTCCTCTGTGTCCATGGGGATGCTTGTAAGAGCCATGGCAGCCTGTTTGTCAGAGAAACTGGAATGGTTTGGGTTGGAAGGGACCTTGAAGTTCATCCCATCCCACCCCTGCCATGGCAGGGACACCTCCCACCATCCCAGGCTGCTCCAAGCCCTGTCCAACCTGGACTTGGACACTTCCAGGGATCCAGGAGCAGCCACAGCTGCTCTGGGCACCCTGTGCCAGGGCCTGCCCACCCTCCTAGGGAAGAATTCCTTCCATCTGTCCAACCTAAACCCACTCTCTGTCAGCTCAAGTCCATTTCACATTGCCCTATCACTCCATGCCCACATTTTCTAGAAAAAAATCTGTGAGTGAATGGGAATTGTTTGGGAAGGGGGGACTTGGAGAAGGGAACAGCAATCTGCAAGACTGTGGGGAAGAGGTGTGAATAAGAGTCAGTAAAAAAGCCCCAAAAAAGCAGATTTTAGTCACTTATACCAAGGCATTTGCATGCACACACCAATACAGACCAAGTTGTTCCTACAGGAGAAGGCCCAGGAGTTCCCAGTCCTGGTTCCTGGTGCTGGAGGAGCCACTGCTGCCCTGCCCAGCCCCAGCTCCTCAACCAGGGCATGCTCACCTGAGATCCCAGCAATAAACAGCCTTGATACAGCTGCTTCCCCTGCCCACCCTCATCCAACTTGGAAATAATTTGGAAAGACCCCAAATTGGGCATTAAATCAGGGTTTTACACCTGCAGTGTCCCAGCTACACACACACACACACACAAATTAGACAACAATAAGAAGGGGAAAATTAAACAACAGGAAGGGATTAAACAATCCCAAAATTCTAAACATTCCAAGCAGCATAGCATGAACCCATTCACAAATATGCACTGTCTGTCCTGAGACAGAGTCAAAACACACAACACTCTCTTTTCTCTTGACCTTGCAAAATCTTGCCATAGCCATTACAAACTACAGCCAATTTTTTTTCTTTTATTTTCTTTTTTTTTTTGGTAGAAATGGAATTTACAGATTACAAAAATGGTTTGCTCAAGTCACCACCATCCCTTTGAACTCTAAGGCCATTTGAATTTGATCCTGACCAGGCTGACCATAAACCATTCTGTTTGGATAATAGAGGAAATGGAACAGTTTGTCTTGAGTAACCTTATAATAAACTGGAGCTCAGTAGTTATGAATTAAAAATAAAACAGCTAAAGCAAAAATTATCACATGTGTGTGTGCTTTACACATATGTATGCACACTCACATAAATACACACTCAACTTGATGACACCAGAAGTGAATGAGAGAAGAGCATTGGCAATGTTAAGATTATTTTTTAACTTAATAAACTTCACCTACTTGTTCATTGTATTTTAATTGTATTAATAAAATATTGCTCATTTAGATGAGCTTGATAAATAAAACCCTCTAAATTTTCTATTCATAAATCACTGTAATCTATGAACAAAGCTCAGTACAGGAGTCACAACTGAGAAAGGCCCAAAATATATTTTATTTGGATTTTAAAGTCTTGCAATGCATTTTTCATAAAATCATTGAAAAGTGCATCTTTCATCCCAAACAAGACATGTGGAATCAGGTTCATTAAAGCACCCAAAAATCTGAGGTTTGGGATGATTGAGAGGCCTAAGCCTGAACCTTGGTCCTTGGATGCAGAGGTGGCTTCTCAACAGAGCTTTAGCAACCTGAATTCAGAGGAAGAGAATTTGAAAAATTTGGTATGCCCTGGTTTAAGGGCTCAGGGCTGGGCCTGAGGTATGGGAAGAACTGGGGTAGGACTCTTTCAGTCAGTATTTCTTATCTTTCCTCCCTGCAGACCAATCATTTTTCAGCAGAATGATGATTTGAGCCTTTGGGAGGCTGTGATTTTTTAATGTGTACATACAGCACCAGGAGCTGGGCAGAGATTGTGGCCCCTTGGTGGCCACATCCCTAAATTCAGTGATATTTCAGCCAGCCATGGCTGACAGGACCAATTTCAGCCTTTCAGCCCAGTTAGAGCTGTCCCAGCCTGGTTAAAAGGAGCCCTGAGAGAGGAGCTGGGAGAGACCAGGTGGA
This sequence comes from Haemorhous mexicanus, assembly GCF_027477595.1. Classification (NCBI taxonomy): domain Eukaryota; kingdom Metazoa; phylum Chordata; class Aves; order Passeriformes; family Fringillidae; genus Haemorhous; species Haemorhous mexicanus. The sequence goes on along the minus strand of NC_082348.1, from coordinate 3,041,010 downwards.
GCCAAGCAAGCAAAGTCAAACCCTTCTGATCCTGCAGGGCTAATTATGAAAAATGTCCTGTGGCATCACTTGCCAAAGAGACAATTTAAGCCTTTCCAGTTCTCCAACTTGCTGCACATCAGAGGAAATGAAAAGCAAATAAAAAACAACCACCAAAACTGTGTGTGTCCCAAAGCAGAGACCCAGAGTCCACCAAAAACAGAGATCCATCAAAGGAGGTGACTGTTGGCCAAAGGCACAGCCAGAGGCTCCCAGGGAGCTCTCAGCCCTCTGCTGTTTCCCAGATTTCCCAGTAACCACAGAGTTCCTGGAGCTTGGGTACAGCACACAGCAATGCCCACAACACGCTGTAAAACATCTTGTTTTAGTCCCTGGCTGTAGGTGATGAGAGAAGAACTGAGTCACCAAAGCCTAGAGAGAAGAGCTGGAACAACTGAAAACTTGTGTGATTTGGGGCTGGTTTTCTTTTTTCCTGTAAGAAATAATTCTGGTTTTTCTTTGCTGTCATTCATGCCCTGCATGCACGTGACCGCTGGTTTTATGAATGAAAAAAAATATCTGAATTCAAAAGATTGCACAAAATTAACAGATGATCAATGTCTGAAAATTTGTGCAGGGTGTGCATTATTCATTAATTGCCTTTTCATTTGGTTATTCACCAAGAACTATTAATTATTTCCCTCTTTAAAAAAGCTTCAATGATCTAATCAAGATGAGAGGGGGGTAAATATCATATGTCTTAGGAGAGCAATAGTGTACACTATGAACCAAAGAGGAATTGGAAATAGCCAAAATGGAAAACAATTGAACACCTACAGCTACTGTTTGTGAAGTATCTAAAAATATCTGGGCAGTCACAGAAATCAGGAATGGTTCCCAAACATAAAAAGTGTTTACCAGAAAATGGTGCATAATGAGCAATTTAACCAGCTATTCAGCAGTGATCCAAGGAATTCTCTGATTCAGAAAATAGCAGTTTGGGCAAAGAGGTATTTGAAAACTGAGCAAGACTATTTTGACAAGGAGTATCAGGAAAGAAGCAGAATTTAGTAAAAACTTATCTAAGAGTTTTTGAAAGCTCAGCTGTCTGAGTCCAGGGTGTCTGAGAATGGGGGGAGAGGTTTATTTGTGATAGAAGGAAAAGATGGCTTTGGAGGCATCCAGAAGCTGATTCTAATCCCCATTTTAATTAAAGAGGAGCAAGTTCTTGACACTGCATATCTTCTGGGCTTCCCTGGCACCACCAGCTTCTCCTCTCCCTCTTCCATCAGGGCAAGGATTCTCCCAGAGCCACGAGGAGACCAAGGGGGAGGGCAGGAGGCAGGGACAGGGCTGTTTTCATTCCAGAATGAAGCTTTTTATAAACTGCAAATATTGCAACTTTTCCTTCAGCTCCTCAAGAACAATTTTATTCCAAGTGTCTGCACACAGCCATAATTCACATCATTCCATAAAACCTCATTTCCAGAGCTATAAACAGGCTTGGATTTTTTATCTTTTTTTTTAAGTTAACAGAACTAATCCTAATGTGTCTAATGATACAAGATCTAATGAAAAACCATTATTGTTGCAACACAGCATTTGCATTTTCTTGCAGACAATACTTATCAGGTAGATGATAGCATTTTATGCTGGGAAATAAGAACAAGGTTTTCCTAAAGTAAAAAAACAACAAAAAAAAAACACAACCCAAAAAACAACTGTAATCTTCTATAATTCTGTACAGAAGATTGTACCAAGGAAATTCTCCTTGGCAAACTAAGCTATGATTAAAGGTAGTCACTGGTACTTGTGATCATTTCCTAACCTTGAGATTGAACTGTCCTCCAAGCTGATTTTTTGGTAACCTAGTAGTTTATGGTTAGGAAAAATCTGGATAGCAATCCAAAGTCTTCCTGAAACACACACGTGGCTCACTTCCCCCAGCAGATAATTGAATTCAGATACAAGTTTTCTGTCAGGTCTCTACAAAAATTAAATTTACCATGAAAATGTACACAAAGGACTATGATTGTCATGCACACACAAAATAGCAAAAAGGTTGCTCCATAAAAAATATTTTCTCTCCAAACTGTAGTGCATTTAATATTAAAAGATTGGCAAAGGACCATAATATTCTGGCATTTCCAGAATCAAGCTCCTATACTCTTCCAACATTTATAACTTCTTCTAAATTGGCCAGAAACACTTTTCATTTCACTGACAAACTCTGTAACTCTTCCTTGAAAAATTGCCATGACAAGATACCAGCACAGGCACAGGAATCCTCTGTGCTCCTAACCACAGTGACAATGTTTCATGGAAAAATGAAATTATTTTACTTGCCTGTCCATTCCCCTGCCCAAAACCATCCCAAACCAGCTCTTCCTTATGGCAGCCAGACCAAGAGGAATTTTTTATCACTGATAAAATCCATCCTTCTACAGGACGTAGCTGATATTAAGATATGAGAGCTCTCCAACAGATTTCCCAGGGAATTCTGATCCCTCCTTAGTGAACAGCCAGGGATTGCACATGTTCAGTGCCAGGATCATGGGTGTTGGAGGCTGTGTCTCTGCTCAGATCTGCTGTCTGATGGATTTCCACAGGACAAAGGGAAAAATCTCCCATCTTCCCATGATGGAAGACCTAAAGCAGCTGAGCTGACGAGGTAAAACACCCCGACAACAATGCTCACAGAAAAACATACTTAAAGACTGCTTTAAAATTTCTGTTTAATGTGGCTTTATATCAGATTATTTTAACACAGATTTTGTCACTATTTCCTGTTTGCCCTCAAATTCCTCTTTCCCCTCCCCTATTTTCTCTTTATGTCAGCCACATCTCCCAGGCAGGGGTAGGAGCAGCACGTGGAGCTGCAGGTGAAATGAGGAGGCTGCACACAGCATCCCACTAACTCACATTCCATTTCCCAGAGCACATCAGAGCAGAGCAGAGCCAGAGCAGAGCTCTGGGTGCCCTCCCAGCAGAGGCTCTTCCCTGCAGAGGGGTAATTGCCATCATTCTCTCCCCGCTTACTCTCATGTTAAAAGAAATAAATGTGTCAGAGCTCCTTGGCTCACTGTGCCAAGGACAAGAGAAAAATCTAAGAGGATATAAAAGTCTTATTAAACATCATGGTCATCATTGTGTTTTCCTGCCCAGATGATGGAGGGAAACACCTTTTTTTTTTTTCTGCAGGCTAGGAGATGTGCTAAGTTTTCTGTGGGAGCGAATTGAGTTTGAGTTTGAAGTAGCCTACAAGCAAAAAAAAATAGTGTCTTAATGTTCAGCCAAAAAAACCCAAACAACCCCCACTGAAAAATACACCCCAAAAAAAGCCAAACACCCACTCCCCAAGTTAAAAAAAAAAAAAAAAAAAAAAAAAAAAAAAGAAAACCAGAAAAAAAAAATCTATCACACAGAAAGAAACTTTCTTGAAAAGCAGCTTTGCTCAGGAACGATGTCCACCCTCAAAGGAAAGAGGACAACCTCCTCTTTGGAAGGAAGAAAACCTTTGGAAAACCTGTGGGAGAGTGGGAAGCTGATGTTTTCCCCCAGCTGCCTTTCCCCACCTGGTGCCCTGGCCCTGAGGCTCAGGGAGGGGAGGCTGGGGAATAAATCCCTGTGTGGTTCAAGATCCAAGCAGAGACACCAGAGGAGACACTGAGCTCACACCTCAGTGACAGCAATGCAATAAAAACAGGGTGAGTGACTTTGTCTTAAGGCAGATAGTGACAGTTTGAGGGGGGGATGATTTTAAACTGAAAAGGGAGAGATTTGGATTTGATGTTAGGAAGAAGTTCCTCACTCAGAGGGTTCCAAAGCCCTGGCACAGGTTGTCCAGGGAAGCTTTTGCTTGGAGTTGTTCAAGACCAGGCTGGATGGATCTCGTGGAGGGTAGTGGAAGGTGTCCCTGCCCATGACAGGTGCACAAACAAAATTGGCTTTATGGTCCCTTCCAACCCAAACTGCTCTGGGATCCCATCATTTTAGGAGATACATTTCTTTGGAGAACGACTCACTTGACCCCTTGCTCTTGGTCTTTTCATTGCCAACTCTCAGGAGCTGAACTCCTAAAAATGTTACATTTTCTGCCTAGAAAAATTTATGTACAGTTACAGCACATGCAGAAAGTGAAGGACAACACGAGCAGGACAGAGCAAACCAAGGCAGCTGGTGGCACCCAAGGTCTCAGGCTGGAATGTGCTGGCAGCCTGGCTGCTGTTGAACCTCCCAGTCTCATTTTGCTGTGTCTGGATCCTGGGATGTTGGAGTTTTGCCTTTGCCAGTTGAGGAGCACCTCAGCCTTCTCTGCATCACAGCTTTTGGCTCATTCCCAGCTGGTGGCTGCTGTGAATATTCCACACTCCACGGCTGGCAAATGCAAACTGTTTTACATCCTCTCTGCTTCCACTGCCTCGTGGTAAATGCAATTCCTGGTACCCATGGAAGGAGTAGCAACTGTCTACACAGTGAAAGCTGTCATGAGTCAAGACCTTTGTAACAAAATAATCCTCACCTCTCCTGGAGTACTCAGACCAGATATGAGCTACCTATAAAGCACCAACACAAAAACCTCTGTGGCAAAAGAAACTCCCCACACAGCACTGCTTTCTGTTGGCCAAAATGCACCATGCCTCAGGCATCAGCCCCTGCCTTCTGGCTGCCCAGACTTTCCTTCCAAAAGCACCAATGCAACCTCTCCAGACCGGCTCCTGTCAGTGCACGGCTCTGTATCCAACAGCTCTCCAACCCTTTCATTTCTGTAGAATAATGAACCTACAGAAGATGCTAAGTTTTCCCTCTGGTTTAACAACCCTAGCCCTGCCTGTTGCTGGTGTGCTCCATCCCCGCAGTTAGCCGGAGAAATAATGATAATTTCCACCCAGCTCGCGCTTTCCCCGGCATTTCTGCGAGCCATCCAGAGGCGACGGGAACAAATTGATGGAGACAGGACTGGGAGAATCCCACCCTGTCAGAAGATGAATGAGCTGAGCTTGCATGATGTGAACCATGGCTGACAGAAGCGAGGGAGAATCAAAGAGTGAGCAACTTTTGACAACGCACGCTTCACAGCTCTGACCACTGAGGATCTACATGATTATCTCCAGACAAAATAACTGTGAGTAAAAGGCTTACATACACTTAAATTAAACACAGCAGGGTTTTAGTAATCTCTGTTTGCATTTTACTTTCTGTTAAGAAGGAAATTGCTTGGACTGGGAACATTTCATTTAATGGCATTTTTAGTTACCTTTTGTACTTCTAATGCCATAGTCTAAATTCACCCCAAATTACCCAGGAAGGCAAAAGAAACTTTTGTCCTTTATTTTTAATTGCTGTAGCTTCCTTACCAATTTTACTAAATTAAATGTGTTTTAAAACATCACCGTATTTGAAACCTAATTATCCCAATCTCTGAATGAAGAATAGCTAACAATACAATCCCCATTTATGTAATTTATTTTGCAAAAGGAAAATAAATGGAATGCTCTTGCAGTAATGATATACATGTTTGCAATTCCACCCTGCTTTTTTCTCTTCCCCACAACAACTTAGGGAAGCTGCATTTTTTTTTTAATTTTTTTTTTTTTTTAACAGATGCTTTAAAAGCATCTCTGCTGTGGCATTTGTTGTATCTGTGCTGCTCTCAGAATGAGGGAAACTCTGCATAATGTCATGTTCTCCCTAAGTACCATGAAGGGCTTTTGTTTTGTGCAGTGGGTTGGCTTTTTGTTGGGTTTTTTCCCCCTGTTCTAGCTGGTCATGAATGAGGATTATGGCCTGTCGCCCACAATAAGTCATGAATGAAGATCATGGCTGGTAATTGTGATGTGTGAAATAAAAAGAGTGGGAGATGCAGGGCTGAGATGCTCTGGGTGTTCAATCACTATTCAAAACACCCCAGCCAAGTGGAGTTTAATCTTCTCAGACCACCTAGTCCTGAGATCTTAAATTTGGGTTTTGTTGGATAAGCCACCATTTACTCACTGCATTTATCAATTACTTGCTGACTTCCCAGTACTTCCAGCTGCATTAAACTCTGTCCCAGGGAAGAAAACTGCTCCCAGCTGATGATCCCACTGGTGAAAAGCAGGAACACAACCAATCCTCATCCAAACAAACAAATAAAACATGCAGAAAACCATTATTAGAAGAGTTTTCACTACTAGAGCAAGCAAAGAAAACTGCTGGCATTTTACACAGCAAATTTCCTCATCAGGCAACAGAATTTTCCTTAAATTCTCTATTAGGCTTACAGATAAAAAAACCCCTCAGAATTTAATATAAAAAATAAAGGGCTATTTTTTTAAAATTATTTAAAAAATAGCATAGATACCAAGAATTCAGTTCATATTTCACCTGCTTTGCTTAGGATGATGCCTTCAAGCTCAGTAGCCTGCTTGCTGTGAGCAAACACTGGGATGTATGTGATCAAACCATCCAAAATACTCACTGAAGATTACTTTTACAAACAAGCCTGGGAAATTTGCTTTGCTGTTTTCTGTTGGGTCGTGTTATTTGCTCTCAGCGAGTGCTCAGATGGGCCCTGACTGGTTTATTCAGACAAATATTTGCAAGACCTTTTAAGTTTGGCCTAAATGTTTATTTGTTCAAAAAATTCATATGAGGAAAGGTTTCGTTATTCTTCATTCACTTGCCAGCATTGTTATTCCTCATTTTTCAAGCAGTCACGTGTCCAGGAAGAGAATGGAGACAATGCCCATGTGATTGTGATGACAAATTGTGTATTATAAACAATGACTGGTAAAAATGATCAGTGCTTGAATAAGGCCAGCACTTGTTTGCACAAACCATCCAGTAAATATTTAGAAATAACAAATACTTTCCTAGAAATCAGAATTGCTGCGTGAGCAGATCCCCAGCAAGAAGGAACACCAAACTTGGGTAATATTTTGTTTGCCATGGGAAAAAAAATTGTACCACTTGTGCCTGGATAGCTCAAGTAGAAGAATTAAACTCAAGCATTTCTTTATATCCCTTCCAACACAACTGGTTATTAGCAACTCTTCCAGTTAAGGATACCTCTTGGGATTTTTAAAAGATATTTCTTAAATCAGATAAAACACACAGCTATTGAGACTTGCCCAAAAGTCAATTTTTGTTGTGTTTTTGGTTTTTCTTTCTTATCTTTCCCAAATGTGCTTCCAACTTTGTGCTACTCCGTTAACTTTGGTTTCTGCTACTTGCTCACATTCCCACATCAATTTTATCCCAGAAAACCTTTAAACATCAATTTTTAAATTTAATTTTGTCATTTCTAGGGGAAAAAGAAATAGCATTAAAATATTTAACATGTGTGGCCGGTGGATGGAAGGAAAATAAACACATCAATTGAGGCCTTCCATCTTTCTTAGTGTCCCTTTATAGTCTCAAAAAGGGCAGAAATATCAACATCTACTTCAAGGAACACAATAATGGTGACCAAAGTGCAACTTTAAAACGAGTTTGCCTGTTAGTTGGGAAGCATTTATTTATGCAGTGCTGAGAAGAGCTGAAAATATCCTTCCAGAGACATGAAAGCACATTATTAGGAGCTGTGGCTCACCAGCACACAGGTATCACCCAATTTCATTACTACCTGGCTAATTAACCTGCTTAAAGTGTGAAAGTTGGCACCTTGTCACTAGAAGCCATGGGAATAACTAATGAGAAGCCATGAAATAATTTATTTCTCAATTAAAAACCCCGAAAGAAGAGGTTTTGCCTCATTATTCCTCTTTCCTGTTATCACCTATGCAAAGCCAAGAAGATTTTGTAAAACTTAAATGTCTAAAAAAAAAAAAAAATAAAATACTCTGTGTAACATCTTAGGAAACACTTCACAGATCTTTAATAAAATGTGGTGTTATCCAACACCAATAAGCAAGCCAAGGACTTTTCAGGGAAAACACATTCAGCAGACAGCAGGAATGTGAATATGAGTCCTTTAATTTAATAGGATTTATTTGCTATTCTTTTTTTTTTCATATCTAGAGGTCAAAGAGACAAAAAAGACACACTTGAGTTATCAATTGAGAATAAATTCAGGATAAATAGGGATCTTGTTTTCTATTAACAAACTGCTTGCAAATAGGTAATATTTTGTATGAGTGTAGTCATTTAGGATTAACAACTTATGGAAAAATGAACCTCAGTTTCAGAAAAAGGTTGTTATGAGAATGGGTTATTAATTTTCATTAATTTTTCCCACTTTGGGGAACTTTCACCTTAATTTACAGAAAAAGGAGCAGGTTCAGGAAAGACTTAAACACCTAAAAATCACTTGAGGGGTTTGAGTCTGGAGTTTGGGTTCTCAGAGTGACTTCCCCAAAAAAATCAGGTACTAAACAGCAAAAGAGTCACAAAAGAGTCACTGGGCTATTCTGCATAGAGAGCACGAAAGTTGAAATAATATATAATATAATATAATATAATATAATATAATATAATATAATATAATATAATATAATATAATATAATATAATATAATATACATGATATAAATTATTTCTGTTATATATATTATATTATATATAATGAACTATATACATTTATATAATTATATATATGGAAATATATATTTATGGAAATAAATGTATATATTAATGAAAATAAATAAATACATATTAATGGAAATAGATATATATTTTTTATGGGAAATGAGATGCTTGGGGCATTATGGGTTCTAAGGAGCAAGTCACACACCTGGGGATTGGGATGTGAAATTCTCTGTAGATATCCAAGGCACTGGCAGCAGGATGGGTGAGGGGGCTCCCCTGAGCAGCAGATGGGCTTTAATGAGCTAAACTGGGAGAGCAGTTCTCGGGATTAAACTTGTGACATCAGGAGGAAATGAGAGAAAAAAAGTACAAAATCTGAGCTGGTTTTTTTAATAAAAGATGTGGAAGGAGTGAGTGTCCTGATAAAGAGGAGAAGATGGTGATTATGGGCATCAGAGGGGAAAATTTAAAGCTGTAATTGAAAGTATTAGACATAGGTTTAGGAAAAAATGTTGTCCCAACCTGAAATACATTGAGAAATAACAGAAAATGGTCTTGGGAATTGTCTGGTTTTGTGGGAAGGAAAAAAAGAAAGAAAAGATGATGTTTCCATAATGGATTTACATGTCTTGTGGGTATAAACAAGCTTAATTTTTTGAGAAGAAACTTGGGAATGGGCTGATTGCAGCACATTGCTGAGACAAGATCCCTCCTTTCTTGCTTTGCTCCCTCCACCCCTGGAGGCTCAGGTGCTGGCATGAAGAGCTCCCAACCCTGGCATCCCACTGGAAACATCCCTGCCTGGCTCCAGCCCTGGCACCTCAGAGTGAAAATTGAAAGCAAAGAGCAGGGGCAAAACAGTTTCCTGATATTTGTTCCTTTAAAAAACCAAAAAATCTCCTGTGATTGGAAAGCAAGGAAAAAAAAAAAAAAAAAAAAAAGGAGAAGAGGAAATGAGGTAACAAAATTTGCTGACATCTTCGGATTTTTGTCACTGCTTTGGTTGTAGTGTCACCAGTGGTGACAGGTGACACATGACTTCCCCAAAAACTAAAAAAAATATTCCTGTTATTTTAGATTGCTGCCATGATTTATGGCAGGGGTATTACAGATCCCCCCTGTCCTTCAGGGCTTTGGTCTAAATTTAAAGCCCAGTTTAACACTGGGCTGCTTAAACATCTTCGTATAGTCTGAGTTTAGGGAGGGAATAAAGGAGACATTCATTAAAAACTCTGGCAGAACTGGTTAAAAATGCTTTGTCTGGGTTTTTTGTTCCTCTTCATAACAGAACTACTCTATGGCAATAGGTTTGTTTTTCCTTGAAAGCCTCTTATTTCACTGAAAATCAACACATATGAAAAGTAAAACATTTCCCCTTTTCTCAGCTTTCCTGATGGGGAACAAACTTCCCCAAAGGGCAGAGATGAGCCCAAGGAGCACAGGCAGCACCTTCCTTGACCTGCCTGCAGACAGAGACTCCCAGCCACCTAAAATGAAATATTTTCACTGCTTTTCTCAGTGAAAAGAGGACCTGTTTTCTTTCCAGACAGCAGAAACTGACTGCAAGGTTTTGGCTTTGCAAGGCAAGAAAAGAAATACAGATCGTGTGTTGGAAGGGAACTTAGGAATCATCCAGCTCCAACTCCACTTCTGTGGGAAGGAGGGTTTCTTTACTCATTCCTGCTGGATTAATGATCCAAATAGAGAATGAGACAAAAGAAGGTAGAGAAAAAACAATATATGCCAGCACTTCACCTCTGCTCATCCACACTAATGCACATACACACATCCATAATGGATGAACTTTGAAGTTTTTGCTCCTGAAAACCAGCTTTAGATGATCTTATTTATTTATTAGTCCTACTGTTCAATTTATATTTTGCCCTGCTATTTATTATGCAAAATAACATGCTCATATTTTATTCAGCAGAGCATTTGATTAGTGTAAAGCTTTATTTGCTGGCCTCCATAACAGCATTTTGTCTGGTCTGCAGGCAGTGTAAGATATCCCAGATCCTTCATGATTCTGACTGACTCCAAAAGAGAAAACTCCTCAAAGGCTGAAGCTCTGCCTCAGCACGAAGATGGCAGCAGGGCCTTTGCTTACACCAAGTCACAAAATCATTTTGTCTTTGGTGGAGCCACCCACTACTTTTGACAGAAAATATATATCAGTTTTTTTTTCACAGGAGAGTGTCAATTGCTGAAGGTGTCTCAGGATCCTGTGAAAAAAATATTCATTTCTTTAGTGTATACTCTCTGAAGTCTGCTGGCCAGCAGCTCCATATTCAGAGTCTGTTTCTGGTTTTTAGGGTTATCTGCTATCTTTTTATAAGGTCTTTTTAATCTAAATCTATGACATTTTATTAGTTTTCAGGTACTTCATAGATGTTCTTTTTTATAAGATTATTATAAAATATTTTAAGATTTGTCTACATTAAAGATAGACAAAAAATACTGTTAATAAATATTTTTGGTGTGTTTGAACCCAAGTAACCAAGGAAGACCAGATGACTTCAAAAGCTGCCTTTAGTTATCTGTATAAAGATAATTCAAACAATTTTCATTTTAAACATATTTCAAAAAAATAAATTCTACACTACAGGGTACAGAAGAGTTGATAACCAATAAAATGAGAAAACAACCTAGGAAGGCCAGTCCAGGAAGCCACAAGTGTATAAACTCTATGTATTTACTTTAAATAACAAATTACGAGTCTGATTCACAAGGACATTCTTGACTCCAACACATGTAGGGAGGAAAAATAGTTTGAACAGTTTAAGGAGGAAAGTCCAGGATGATTTCTCCTGATAAAGGACCCTGAATGAGGAAAGTTTATCTTCCACACCACAGCCAGGATCCTCTTTAGGGCAATATTGTGTATAGCCTCCAGTGAGGTGGGGACAGCTCCCAAAGAGATGGGAAATTTGTTTTTTTCCTCAAAAAGATTTTTTCTGGGAAGAAACATAGCATAGAAGGACCCCATAGGCAACCTGAGAGAAATACACCTCTATGTAAAAATACTTTTTAAAGGGAAGAAAAAAAAAGATGAAAAAAAAACCAACCCCCCAACCAACCACCAAATATGAATAAAAAAAATCATCTTAGGGCAAGGGAAAGCTGTCTCAGCAGCCTCACTTTTAAAATGGATAAAAGCCCTTCTCAGAGCTGAAGATAAATCAGTGGCACCAGCTTTAACAAAGAGAGAAACCTTACTTAGGGCTAAGAGACAGCAGGAGTGGTAGGAGTACCAGCTGGAACAGAGATGCACATCAAAGAAATTAAAGCCCTTTGGCTGAAGAAATTACATGGATACTATAAACTAATAACTTTAAATATTAAAAAACCCTTTTCAGGCTACAGCAAAGACACACGTTCCAAGCAGCCAGCCCAAGGTTAGCAAGCACAGAGTGAGCACAGCCCCTCAGAACCAGGGACCTTCACCTTGATGCCTCCCAGGTAACAAAGTGAATTCTTTAATCCCTACTGGTTAAAAACACAGCTTGCTATGTCGGTTTATTTTTTTTTCCCCCCATTCTCCCCATGCTTTTTACTCTCTGTTAAAATACATTTGTTAATCATAGAGCAAAGTTGCACAAAATGTTCTGTCTCAGAACAAGGAGTTGCACACAGCCTGTGCTGAAGCAACAGCTTGCTTTTCAGCATGACTCTGCCTTTTCCCTTGCCCTAGACGTTAGGCTTTAGAGAGTTAAATTTAAGGTCTAATTTTCTTTACCAGCAGAATGTATCTCATTTGCTATCAGTGCATGCAGTAGACTTTTTGTCAACATGGTAATTCAAGGAGGAAGTCAGGCTCTCTTTGTTACCAGATTTACAATGGTTTCTTGAAAAGACAGCTTGTGTATACCTCCTGCCTCACTAGAATACTTGCTTGCTTGGTTCCTAACAATGGCTCATTAAATTCAGTCAAACTAGTATGAAACTTACCTTCAAGCAGTTTCACTTGCTGAACCCCATTCTCAAAGGATTTTCTAATCTGCAATTTCTATTTTAGACTTTGAGCAGGAAATTGGAGAGAAGAGAGCACGGAGCACTTTCTGCAGAAACACCCAAACAAAACAATACTTGATGGTACAGTTTCAGAGGCAGAATAGATTTGTGTCACTCCTGCTTTGAAGGCAATCACACTCACAACATTTCCTCCTAAAGCAGGAGCATTCCCTGATCACTTTGGCTGTAATTAAATTCATATTGGAAGAGAAACTAAGGCTTTTAGCAAACTTTTTTTTTCCCCTGAAATCTGTTACTTGGCCAGTGTGCACAAGAAGGTCCAAACCATACAGAGCTCATTACTGGCTAAACTTTTCATTTACACTTCTCCCAAAAAGCTGGGATTTAGCTGGACAAGCAGCAGCACAAGGACAGAATTTCCCCCTTCCTGCTACAAGGGAGAATAATTCAGATTGGTAAGGCTTCATAGGAATCTCTTGATAGACAATTTTCTCACTCCTTTTGTTATGGAGTATCTCCTTCAGCCCTGAGGTTGTGGCCAAACCTCATGTTTTCATATGGACAGTGAAAGCAGGGAAAGGTCAAAAATTAAATGCCCCCAAAAAGGTCAGAGAATCATGGAATATGCTGTGCTGGAGGGGATTCACATGGATCATTGAGACCAACTCTTGGCCCGGTACAGGACACCCCAAGAATTTCCACCCTGTGCCTGACAGCATTGATGTAACTCTTCTTGAATTCTGACAGATTTGGTGAAGGTGTTGGGATTTGGTGTCTTAAATAATTACACATGGGAAATGAAACGAGTGTGAGCATAATATGTTGGGGTTTGGGATGGGGTGTTCATGATTCCACAACCTTTTATTGCCTGGCACAGGGATGAAGAATCTGTGGGTGATCAGATATTCCAACTAGGGCATCAAGGATGTTGTCTTCCCCATTCCCTTTGAAATGGTCCCAGCCCTGGATTTCACATGCAAAGTTGAGCACAGAAATGTCCCTGCACAGCTAAACTCTTCCACATAACCCCACTTTTTTAAGATCTTTTAAATCAAAATCCATTGCATTCTATCAGTTTTCAGTTATTTGATAGTCATTCTTTTTTATTACAATGAACATAAAACATTTTAAGATTTGTCTACATTAAAGGCAGACAAAAAAAAATACATTAAATAAATGTTTTTGGTGTGCTCCAACCCAAGTAACCAAGAAAATAGATGAGGTTTGGCCACAACCTCAATGCTGAAGAAGCTTCTCCATAACAAAAGGAGTGAGAAAATGGTGTATCAAAAAATCCTGCAAAGCTTTACCAATACAAATTATTCTCACTTGTAGCAAGGATGGGGAAAATTCTCTCCTTGAGCTGCTGGTTGTCCAGCTAAATCTCAGCCTGGTGGCCTGTCCTTGTCCTGCCACCAGGAAGGGTCTGCCATGGGTTCCCAGAGCTGGGAGCAGCACATGGCTGCTCTGATACTGGGTTTGTATCCCATGGGCAGCTCAGACCACACGTGCAGCACTGCAAAAGTGCCATCTGGAAGTAATTCCCTGTTATTACTTCTTATCAGGACTGCTGAGGGGTTTTTTATTTATCAAGTATAAATGAATCACAGGGCAAACTGATGTCTGCTCATTAAACTATGAAAACTTATTAGGCTATCCTTTTACTGCTCAAAATAGAAGTCTAATAGAGGTAGGCTCGACTTTGCTAACCTACAGCATGAATGTGACATGCAAAGGAAGAAATGGAGTGAAATCTGTCTCAGTTATGCCAGGAAATTACATATTCTTCTTAAAGTAAAATAAACACTTGACAAAGCTGTTAATCATCCCTAGTGGAAAGGATTTACAGATTCAATATTAAGATGATGAGCTTCCCACTGGTCTTAGGAGCACTATAGTCAAATGAATCAATTTTCCTCTGAAATCATTTAGATAAAAATTACATTCACATTGAAGAATATGAATGGTTTGAATGCTAAGATGTCACTTTAAAAATGTGTCGTCCCTCCAGTGAGCTCCTATTAGTCCTCAGTTAATATTTAGTATATTCTGAATGACAAATTCAAAGCTGGTACCTTATATATAAATTGTATATCTGTAAAGTACCATATAAGCTCACACACTTTTTTTTCCCTTACAGAAACAGTGCTGCATAAACATACATAGTCTGCAGAGCCTGAATTAAAAAATATACATTCAAGATTGATTTTTAAATATCACCCATACCCAGACATTTCACATCAAACCACACTGAAGATCTGCTTCAGAAAAATAAATTTGCACATTAAATAGCAGAAGAATAAAGGATACATATTTATCTTGATTAAGATGATTTCATAAAAGCACTCAACAATTAAGGGGTTTGGGGTTTTTTTCAGCAATGTGAAACAATGCTTTGTTGAGAACATATTTGAAAATTTACCTGCAGTTAAAGAGTATCTGGGGACGCCACTCAAAAAAAAAAAGAAAAGCAAACAATTTTTAGAAGTTACCCATTCAAAGAGAGAGGGAGAGAGAGGGGAAAAGAAAGAACGAGGCAGGGAGATTATAGAATTTAATGATTAAGAATGTGTGCAGTGCAGTATAAGTACATTTGTTTCCTTGGAAACAAACTAGTACTGTTGCACTGAAGAAATTTGTAAGCATTAAAAAATTCTGTAATCAGGCCCCAGGAGAACATATTAAATTTTTTAAAAGGGATAAATATTTGACATTCCTGGCCGTTTCCTGACTGTACTTGTTGATGAGGCCTGCTGTCAATGGGTGGTGTTCCTGATGTTGGGGAAATGGATCCGATCCGTGAACCTGCACAGCAAAATCCACTCTTTTAGCTGCTTAATCCATCCTGCAGGATCAACAGCTCTGGAATCCACAGGCAGATTTGGATCTTTTAAATAGGGGGTAGATGGTAAATGCAGTTAAATGTAAATAAAGGCAGACTAATAAACCTGCAATAAATGTCCAAGGGGGAAATTATTAAGAGGAAGGTCTAAAACCTCTGCCTAAGCCACCTTTGCTTGCAGAAAGCAGCAGGATGGCTCCCAGGGAGAAGACAGGACAATAATGATCCCATTTATGCCAGATAACAAGTTGTACCTATTGGACTTCTGGACTTTGATTGATTCAAATAAAACAACAGGCTCAAAACTCTTGAACCTTCCCTTTGGTTTAACAACCAAACTCAACAGAGTTTTTTCCAGTTGCACAGGAAGGCTGATTTTACTTCAGTTTTGCTAACAAGAAGCAGAACCAGAGGAGCAAAGAAATCAAAAGAAATTCAGTTTACAAGGTGGAGAGAAAATACCCAGAACACTACAAGAAATAACACCTAAAGAGGTTCCAAAAGAGCTGGAGAGGGACTTTGGGCAAGGGCGTGAAACGGCAGGGCAAGGGGGAATGGCTTCACGTGGATGGAGGGAAGAGATGGATGGGATGTTGGGAAGGAATTCCTCCCTGTGAGGGTGGGCAGGCCCTGGCACAGGTGCCCAGAGCAGCTGTGGCTGCCCCTGGATCCCTGGAAGGATCCAAGGCCAGGTTGGACAGGGCTTGGAGCAGCCTGGGACAGTGGCAGTTGTCCCTGACCATGGCAGGGGGGTTGGGACTGGATGGACTTTAAGGTCTCTTCATCCCAAACCATTCCATGATTCCATGATTTTGTGAGCTATAACTTTGATGCAATGTCCATTTTCAAGTGGAAATGACTTGAATTAAGTCAGAAGAACAAATCTGTTCTGGTTGAATGACTGTAAATATCTATTTTTCTGCTCACTTGCTGTATGGTGACCTCCCCCAGGTTGTAGCTCTGTGGCACTGATGTCACCCACCCCTGAATTCCATAGAGATTTATCTGTCACAGGTTTCAAAACAAATATTCTGTCTCATAACGTACACAGGGAAAGATGAGACTGTTTGGTCACTACAAAGTAAACTTGTTTTGTATCAACAGAAAAAAAAAGAGGAATACATGCAAATTAGGACTAAAATTATTAATGCAATGAGATCATTTCAGTTTATCCCTGTCACACATGAAATGTAAGATGTGGTGGATGAGGTTTTATCGTTATGAGAAAATAATAATTGCCAAAATGATCCTCAGTTTTCCTGAATGAAAAATCAAGATGTGGGAAGTTTCAGGGGAAAAAAAAAAGTGGTAAAAAATAATTCTAGGTACAGGTTTTTCATGTAAGTATAACCCTTGAAATTAGTTTCCAGGAGCAATCTTAAACGTGGAAGTGGAAGCTCACACTTGTATAAAGAATTAGAGGAATATAAAAAGAAAGGTCCCTTTATCCTTCACTTCATCAAGAAAAATCTGAGCTACTTCTTTAACCTCATCACTTAAAGTCAAGGGATTAAGACTCCATCTTTTACAAAATTAGAAAAGAGATTCTTTCTGCCTGCCTGGATACTGAACTCAGGGCAGCGAATTTGGTGACGTTTGAAATTGGTCTGAAGAAAAAGATGCAGAGCTCCAAAGAAAGAAATGTTTTCCATTGAAGGAAATGCAGAATTCCAAACGGGAAGAGCTGGATGCTGTGGGGAGGCATTGCCAGTGCTGGAATTTGCAAACTTCCAGACTGCAGGCTATGGGAGATACTGGGGTCCTCTTTGATTCTAGTGATATTTTCATTATTTCAACATTCTGCATTGATCTCTTTTGACTCACTGGTTCTCTGCTACTCTTCAATATTTCAGAGTGTTTCTAAAGAGCCCAAGCAGAAACGAAAGTGCTCTGATACTTTAATATTTTACTTTATAACTATATAATATTCAAGACAAAACTACTTCTACCAATACAATTTTAAATTGCTAAAACAAAATGAGATGAGGAATATTTGTGTCTCATTTAGCAAAAATTATCAAGATGAAAGGAAAAATTAGTTTGAGGACTACTTTCCTTCCCAAATGCATACTTGAGGTCAACAAATGCTACAGAAGGCCAAGACAAGCTTCACCTACTCATGTCTGGGTTTGGCCTGGTTCAGTTTGTCAGGGAATCACAGGGTAATTTGTCTTGGGTGGCACGTCTAGACCCGACAACCACTCACAAAAGACCAATCTCAGAGCCCAGGGCCTCCTTGGAACACCTCCAAGAATAATCTTTCCAACATTCCCACTGGATGCATCTTCTAGCCCTTGACCAGCCTCAAAGAGAGAAATTTCAAGCTTGATAAAAAATAATGGCCTTTTTTTTATTTATTTGTTTGCTTTTAGGTCCTCAGGCTGATACTTTGATGGGATAGAGGCTCAAGTTCAAATGGACATTCTGGGCTTTTCCGTAGCTAATAATGGAAAACAAAGCCCTTTTCTCAGCTATCTCAGCTCTTAACTCAGTGTAGACACAAATCAGCTCAGAGAATATCTGTTCTTTTATTTATACAGAATTTGAGAGGAAAAAAATCTCATCCAGAAACAAATTGTGTTTCCCAAATTACACTCCCAGCCTTCAGACTTGGCATGGGACTAACTCTTCCATTTTTGGGGGATCTTAATCAGTTCTTCCTCTACTTCTGTCTGCTGAAAGAAGACTTTTAGGAAAGGTAAATTCCCATTCCTCTTGAGAAGGGAGACGATAAACTCCTGCCGTCTTCTCCAGGAGAGGTTCATAATTTCCCATCAGGTAACAAAACACCCCATAGATAATAGCATAGTTTGTTTCATGCAGAAATTAGGGACTTGCATACTCAAAATCTCCCTTGATATCAATATTTGCTGTTACTAGATGAAGTCACATCACCAGTTTTGACCTTTTGATGGTATTTTTGTTTTACCAGTTTGATGCAGATTGGCATTTTTCCTTTCAAACTTTCTTCCTACCCATCCTGCATGCCAATTTTCCCCAAATTCCTTTTTCTCAGGGTAAATTTGAGACTGGAACCTCTGACTCCTTTGCACTGTGATTATCTATGGGAAAAGTAAAACTGAGCCAGCTCTAGGGAGAGGTTTTCCTTTGGATCTCTGCAGGGACCCAAGGGTATTGCTCCTTTGATATTATTTTTTTTAGGAATCCTCAAGCCTGTCTGTGTGCAGTGGAAAGTTTATTGTGTTATGACCATGTGGTAATAATATATCAAAGTCCAGCATTAAAATATTTCTAAAACATGAAAAATGGGCTGTTCATAATGTTAAAGAAGGACAAGCAAATTTGCTGACAATGTGGGTAATTTCCTGAAATCAGAGTTCATCTTGTAGCAAACCCATGTTCTGAGGACAACAGAAACAAGCAGAGCATAAATCACTCACTCACACACAGAATCTCCTCTGTCCTGCTGATCACATGGGTTTGGGATCACAGCAAAGCACACTGTGCCTCTTTCCATACCCCTGGAAAACAATGGACAGGCTCCTGTTGGCATGGACATCAAGGGATGTCTATTTCATCTGGCTGTAACACCACCAAGGTCTTAAAACAAGACCTGCGGAGAGATTTTTACCCAAAAAACCCCATACTGTAACTAGGTATGAAAGTGTACTTTTAATCTATACTATGAATACATACATGTGAGAAAGTTACAAAGCATAAAAAATAGATTTATCCATTTTCCACACCTGGCAAATGGATTATAGAAAGTTCCTCCTAATTTAATCAATAGTCTTAAATCAAATATTCTGATTTTTTAGATGTCTGTATATTAGTTTAACTGTTGGAGCATAAACACTCCCAATAACTTTGAGAACACACATATTAAAACTATGACCACATTTGCATTCTAATGTATTAATATTTTATAAATCATTGTGAGGGTATTGTATTTTGAAGAGCATTAAAACTCATTGAAATCCTTGGGTTTTTGCAATTTCACTTTTCTAAAGTAGCAACTTTTTCTTACTCTTTATAAGAATTTGAAACAGCATCATTTAAATGTAGTTTCATTTTCTAGTTTGGGACACATCCTGCTCTGAAATATTGTAGAACTTAAACACTTCTTTTCAGCAAGACAAGAAAATTTTGGGGGGGCTAGGGGCACATCCACCTCCCACAACCTGATACTGCATTGCCAAAAGAGAAAGATCCCTTTAGCAGGGGGAAAGTGAGGCTGGGTAGCAAATAAATGAGGTACAGACATGAGATAATGGAAAGCACAGTAATCAGAAGACATGTTTTATTATTACAGGTGGAGACAATGTTGGGAAAAAAAGTGTGGGAGAATGCCTTGGGCTTGTTTTAAGACCGACATAAAAAGTGCAATACCTATATGTTTGCTTTAGCATCTTTTTTTTAAAGTAAGGTTTATTTTTGCCCCGTATTTATTTACTCTTCAGATGTAAAAACAGGCTTATTGACATATTTAAACGTGCCAGATACTTGGGATTTAACATGACCGTGTCTGAATGCGAGGTCATTGTTTTGCTTACAGCAAAAAAATTTCCTACAGTCACATAAAAACTTCCCCTTCTATAACCTTCAGTGGGGTCAATAAGAAATTCTTCTACTGACCTACAGCAGGTTTCCAGATTTTTATTACCTTTTAGAAAATAGGTAAAAAGTTCAGGTGAGAACTTTGGTCCACTCTAAGGTCATTCTTCATATGACCATGATTATTGTCCTGACCCATCAAATAGCCTTGCAGGGATTTTTTTTTTTAGGTTCTACATCTCAAACTGCAAGAGAAAATTGTCGTTATAACCCTCTACCATTAGTCTTAATTTCAGAAAGAAGTAAGCCTGGAAAGATGTGCAAATGCTCCACAAAATTTGTTTTGAGGATTTAATGATCGTTTACCTGCTGTTAGCCAATATTAAAAAAGATCTAAAGTATGTGCAACAGAAATAGGAATGATTATACAAATTAGATAGCTTTTCTCTTGAATTTTTAAGCTCAAATTTGGAATAAGAGTAATGCCCCACAAATAGCACCATTTTAATCAACAAAAGTCTTGTTAATGTCCATGTTCGAAACAGGAGAATTAATTATTGGCTAAATTTCCACCTGTGTTCCACAAGAAATTGTCCATTTTATGAGAGTAAAGTTAGAGAGCCCATTATAGCCATGAGAAAAATGTTTTTAAAAAGTTGAGAAAGAAAGCAAAATGAAATGTGAATATTAACTACACGCCCCAATTTCTCCACCCACCCTCCAGTCATTTATAGGCAGTTCATAGAAGGTCTACTGGATTTGCTATCACACAGTGACAGAACAAAATATTTCAGTACTTTGCAAACTTGAAATTTTCTAAGTGAAAACTGTAAGGTCTTTGAAATGTTGGTATCCAATTCAACTTCTACAAAATTATCCTTCCAATTAGCATAGGCTCTTAAAATAGTTTCTAAGAACATCTTCCAGCACATTTGTTTTAAGCAATATTAATATTTTTAATAATCACAGAATCATATGATACTTCTTTTTTAATAACATTTTAAAAGTGAATGCAAGGAGTATAAATGCTGTTAGAACATTTTTTTAATTTGATTATTCAAATGAATACCTGTGCTGCCTTTTTGTTTGTTTTGGAAAAGTTGCCTGAAAATACTGGAGCCGGATCTGGTTCAGGTAATCGTAAGTGCTTTTGTTCATTTCAAGTAAGAATTATACCATATGCCATGCTTGAAATTAGAAATTAATCATCACCCACCACGCAGACAGTTTTGATAAAATTCCCTTTTCCAACTAAAACAGTCATACAACGCTTGTAGCTTCATTGAAACTCTGTGTTCCTTCAGTACAAGACAGAAAAAAGAACAGAATAAAAGCTGATTCCATTAAAGAAGGGTTGCAGAAAACTTTTCCATACTTGTACCAAGATAGCACTGGACAAATGTTGGGAAAAAATGACTTATGAACCTTGCACATAGATATCCCTGCCTTGAGTTGCACCACAGTTTTATTCACAATTCTTTACCAACACTTAATTTTTTTAAACATCTTTATGCACAAGAAATGGGTTCAGATTTAATGAATTAATCACCCACTGGGACCTTTTTCTAGATGGGTTATTCTACACAAGCTTATCCAACCAGGCCAGAAACAAAAACTGTATTTGTGCACTCTAAGTCATCACCTAACTTTTGGGGACTGCAAAAAAAACCTTTTAGTGCAAGGCAAATTTCCTCCAGCCTCATTGGCAGCACAACATCGAAAAGACAAAATAAATGCATCAGCCAAAAGAAAGGAACACTGGGAAGAGAGTTGGGTCACCAGTTCTACCCAGACTTCAGAGGAGGTAAAACAACCAAGAAGGAGCTAAAAATATTCTCTGATCTCTTTCAAAGGGAAAATTGAAATGAGATGGAGATAGCAATCAGTGCTGAGCCGTTTCTGCCAGCAAGGAAATGCAGACCCTCCTTTGTATCTGACTCCACAAACCCCCCAGCATCCCCTCTTTGGAAAACTTTTCCAATATTTAATACCTGTGTGGGAGCTCTACGTCACAGAGAATAGGAGATATTTACCATGAGCATTGTCAGGTCATTCTTTTGGGCAGCAACAGCTCTCAGACACAAACACCAATGCCGAACCAATGTTTGCATTGTAAAATGCACTCCTGAGTTTAGAAGGAAAACCCAACATATAATTCAGGGGTAAACTCCACCAAAATATATTTTGCTCAAGCAGAGTTTGCCTGATTGAGATTAAAGTAATGTGTATGTAAACACAAAGTTTCTAAAAATCAACATCTCACCCTTTACAGAAACATCTGTGTTCACACAAAAGCAGGAGGAAAGACAGGCAGGTAGCAGAAAGTGGAAGGGGCTAAATAAATAAGGAAACACACTGCATAAAGCTAAATTTGGAGGAATATATTTGTTTTAAACATTGGCTGAGTAGGGCAGAGACAGAGCCATTGATATGCTGATCACTGTAACAACACAGAGCACAGACAATATAAAACTTTGCTCCTACATCTGATTCTGGGTATTGTTGAATAGCAGTTGTTGGAATTTATACAAATAACTATTCCTCTAGTCTATGTTTATGATATTTTATTAATCTTTCTACTATTACTATTATTATTAATAATACAGGAGCGCTGCTTTTGAAAGCTGCATTGTATTCTTGCAGAAATCTGTGCTTTGAAGAATTTCCTTTCAAAATTGTAAAATATTTATGCGATAAATCATCAGATGATTTAAAATTAAATCATTCTGGTTGTATTTATGTTCATGAATCAAATGTGACTTTTCTCGCTTTACATAGGTCTGTGCTATTTTCAACCTCAACCTTTGCAAGTGACATTTTCATTTAGAATCTTATCATTTCATAATTATTACCTTTCAGAACTCCTAGGGAGAGAACAAAAGCTTCCTCTTTGTATTTCCATTGTTATGTTTCTTTGAAGAACAAATTAAATTTCAATCCCAGCCAAAACAAACTTTTAAAGTACAAAATAAATTGGAAATTACGTGAAAAAACTAACAAGCTGTGCAAGCTTAAAGCGGCCTCTGGTGAGCACAGGTATTTTCTGGATAATTTATTACTGTGTTTTCTTTGTTTAACCAGTAGATCAAGCTCAGCCTAAGGAACCATGGCAAACATCTCACTGAAGGTGATCTGAGCTGCTCTAAACTGACACAGGGACTCTTGTGATCCTTATAAATGAGAAGGGATTGTTCATACCCCCAGAGTGAATATTCACCATTTTTCAGATTATTGTTACCTTTTAATTCTCCTCTGAGCTGTCCACGGAGGAGAGATCTGAACATTTCTCAGCTCCCTTGCAAAATGTGGAGCCACACTCTATAAAATACCACATTTACACAGTTGTGACTAATAGTAATCCTTATTATCATCAGATTCTTTCAATTTCAATCCAGTGGGCAGATTATTCTCTTTTTTTTTAGGTAAATGTCATGGATCAATTTCATAGAAAAGGCACAACGGTAAAATGGAGCAAACAAAACATTTACAAGCCTGGAAGACACTTTTGCTCTTTCAGGGAAATTTGGGAAATTTCAGATTTTCGTACGGAAACAAACAAACTTTGCGCTATCCAAAAAAAAAAAAAAAAATCAGCCTGGAAGTAGGAGGAGGAGGGGGGAGAAATCAAGGGACCTGGAGAGTGTTCAAGTCCCAGCAAGGGACAGGAATGTAAGTGGCTCCTGGCAGCCCCGTCCGGATGAAGAGCCGGGGTGGCGGCACTCGAAGCCTGGCAGAGCGCGCGGCGCTGATGGCAACGAGGGGGAGAGAGAGGCACTCACCTCCTAAAACAGTGACACCTGGGTGATCCACCCTCCTTCCCCAGCCTGGCAATCACAGCTTCTCCAGCTCACAGAGGGGTTTTATGGGACCCACCAACGCCCTGGAGCAGCGAGGAGGTCGGGGAGGGCACGGCCGCACGCGGGGCGCTGTGCCCCAAATTGACCTGGCGCCTGCTTTGATTAAAAGTTGTGAGCCCACGGTGCTTTAACGTCCAAATCCACCAACATTCACCCTTTCCAAGCTAAAAGTAGCTGCTCAGTCCAAAATTATGAGCAAAACAGAATAAAATAATATTTTGTTTGGACTCAAAGAAGTAATTTATTGAAAACAAACGTTACAAATCTATTTTATCTCCCCCCTGGAGCCTTGCAAAGAGAACCAATATTCAGCTGATGTAGTTTGTGTATGACCACAGTTATACATTAATCTCAGTGATTTAAACTGCAGTTGTGCCTACATGCCCTTGGCCAGGCACAAAGTGCCACCATGGCAGGGAGGGGACACTGAGACACCAAACCCTCCTCAGTTTGGAAAGGGTTGGGGTTCAGCTCCTTCATTATTGAGGTCTCCAACCAACCTTGAGCACCTCCAGCTGCCTGGTTTTAAATACACAACTTTTTCCAACCCATGCCCTTCCCAAATCGCCTCTGCTACTGAAACTATCTTGCAGTTTTTCCAGGTTCTTCAATTCCCTAGTGTATCATCCCTAAATTTTTTGCCTGATGTAGACGTCAGCCGCAAGGCCAATATTTCTGTGTTGTAAATGACATGGGAAAGAGTCCCAAATCATGTCAGCCAGGGACATAAACAACTTAATTTTTAATCCCTTCCAGTGATATCACTGTTTCAGGAGTGAAAAGAATAAGATATTATTTCAGTCATTTGATCTTCTTATTTTGGATATGCACTGGATTACTTAGGGGTTTTAATCCAATTAGGGTCGCCTCTCTCAGCCTAGACAAAAACCAATGGGGAGATCCTTCTCAGTCAAGGACATCACTCACCCTAAATAAAGAGAAACTGGTTCATCTATATTCCTCACCTACAGTTTTAAACCTGCTACTCTTGAATCATGATCATCAGAGAAATCGGTTTGGGTTTTGCTTTTTTTTCTATTTTTTTTTATTTTCAGAGAATAAGATGTAAATCTACTGCCATCAACTTTGTGTTATTCCAAAGCTCTAAGAAGAAAACCACCTGGTATTTTTCTTCAGCCCCTCTATATGCATATGCAAATCCAACAGCTTCAGGATCTGCCAAACTATTTACCAAGTTTGTCAGGGAAACAGCCTCTGAAACAATCTTCTTTCAAAATAATTTTCTGTGATTCTAAATTCTTCCTCTGAACGCTATTTTTGTCTCTGAAAGCATATTCACCCTTGCAGTCTGACTGCTTGTTAAGGAAAAACAACAAGAAAAACACTGAAATCTCACTGTTGGCCTATGTTCTACTGCCAGTGTTCAAACATCAGGATCCCAACAGTATCCCAGCGCCTGAAAAACATCTCCCTTTCTTTGAAATCTGCCTGGGTTGTGGATGAGAAATTGCCAGTAGAAATTACAACATTTGCCATGACTGAGATGGGGTGGGTTTTTGCATTTGGATTGAATGAAACCATGGAAAATGTTGTTAGTAACAACTCCAGTGTTATAAAAAATCACCAAGTGACAGATTTCGAGATTAAAAGGAAATATTAAAAATCCCCTTCAATATTTAAAGCTTACTTAACTAGTAGCACTTCACTTGACACTGACTCATGTCATTTTCTTTCATTCCTCTTTTGATCCATGCAAAGCAGTTACACGATTGCAAATATCTTATCATGTCACCTTCTCATATGGATATGAGATGAAAGAATATTATCTCAAGCTGAGTGATAAGTCCTGTACCAAAACTACGGGTGGAATCTGCACAATCTGATGCTAAATGGGAGCAGGGGGAGCACTGGGCATTTTTTTTTCCCTGATATTCTCTGTGGAGGATAGTTGAGAGAAAGGGTCTAATTTTAATAGGTTATTCAAGGCTCCTAATTAACCATTGAGATTTTACACCAGGTTAGCTGAGCTTCTTGTCAAGGCACAGGGATCACTCCAATTGCTTTTATTTGCATGATTACGAAGTGGGAAACCATCAATACTCCTTCACCTCTGATTTTAAACATGCAAAGGGCATCAAAAGGCCTATTAACATGAAATAAAATTAGCCCTCATCTGTTTTATTTTAAAGGGACTCTTCCCTCCCCCTTCCCCCCCCCTCCTTCCTTTCTTATTTAGGGAACTGGGTTCCTTTCCCATACTTGGTATGTAGTACATCTTTTTTTCTCAGAGTTAATTCTCCAAGTCTGGTCTGTCAGCCAGTATAAACAACACTTGATGAATGAGACTCAAGGTGTTTAGTCACCTGAAGCAGCTGTTTGAAGTAACTCTACACACAGCCTGAGGCCCGTGTTTTCACAGCTGTGGGAACTCTTCAAAAGCTTTTCCTCTTGGCCTGCTCCTTTGCTGTGGCTTTAGACTCTTAGCACAAAATCTGGACAATTTCAAAAGGGCACAATGAAACTAGAGACAGCAATTTTTGATGATTTTGGGCCAAAAAAAGGGCCTAGAATAAATAAATGAAGTACATTTGAAAGTGCTTTACCTAGGTGGGCTATATATCTAAGAACTGCTCGCTCTACATGTGCCCATGTGCTCACTTAAAAGGGGAGATGGGGGGGTTCAAGCCCTGCTCTCTGTTTACAACTATTTTCACTTTCTCCTCTGATGCGGCAGATTAAAAACTAAATGTTTATGGGCCTGGAAAAGCGCATACCTGAAATAAACTCAGCAAGTTTCTCAAAGCTGGAAAGCTCTCCTAACTCATAAACAGACCTGCAGTGCTTGGTGATCTGTGCTCCCCGCTGGGGAGATTTGGAGAATTGGCCTCGTGGAGGTCGTGTGATTGCTTCTCCTGGCTCCAGGGCTGTTCCTTCATGATATGCCTCACTGTGTCCATGCAGGTAGCCAAAGAAGTGATGGGCCCAAATAAAAAAAATAATAATAAACCAAAATTGAGCAAGAATTGGCGCTGAGCTGGCAGGGAAATCGCAGTTTTGCAAATGCGGGACCCGATCGCGCAGCTGGGCTGAAATATTATACGCGGAATGAGGTCATGGATCAGAAAATGGATTTTATTTGGAGGTGGGAGTGGACTGCAAGCCTCAAAGAGTGGTGATGAATTCGCTGGAAAATTCTTCGTGCTAAATGGCCGGGTTGTAGCTCCCCTGGATGGACAGCACACGGCTCCTCGTGGGCTCAGACAGGTATTGCTCAGCTCCGTGAGTAACGCTGGGGCCACCACACCAGCACCACAAGGTGAGCATCCCACGGGAAAGGGACATGGAAAATAACTCCAGCAGAGCACTGACGTGAGCCCCAGAAAGGGATGTGAGTCGACAGATTGCGTCGGGGAGGCTGCATCAGGTGGATGCTTAACCCACTGAATAACGCTTTCCACTCCTGAGCTCACCCAAAGAAGGAAACACGGATACATCCAACCTCAGCTTTCAAATGTGTCCCACAAAAGGCATCGGGAAGCTCGCCAGGAAGAGTGAGGATGGGACAAACTACTCCTGAGACAGCAGAACAAACATGCTCCAGCCGTAGCTGTTTTAGCACCGCATGCCTCCCACACATTGCTCCATAAATCCTTCTTTTCTTGCCTCTCATTTTCTCCAGTTTACAAAAATTCTCATGTTAACAGAAAACGTTTAGTTTAAATTGATCCTCAGCCGTCCTTGGCATGTATTACACACGCTCACTCTTTTATGTTTTATAGCTTATGTCATCCTGTATTCATCATTTAGTGAAGGCCTTATATTTTTGGCTTGCTGTTGCCCCTTATCAGATGATAAAACGTTCCCTCAGGAGGGAGAGAATTTTTATGAATTATGATGATAGTATAGAAAATAAATGACTTATTGGCACTACAGTCAGGCTATACGTGGAAATGTGTTCCTCGAAAGTTTATAGATCACAGAATCCTGGAATGGCTTGGGTTGGAAAGGACCTCAAGGACCACCTAGTTCCAATCTCCTGCCGTGGTCTACATGAGAAAGGTGAGTGTGCCAACACTGTCACTGCTCCCAGGGAAGGAGGTTCCCTGAGGTGAGAGTGGCCATGGGTGACAAGGATGGTGTTTCTGCCTGGTCAGTGGGTTAGGATGACCCCTGGGAACGAGCTGTCCTGGGGCCTCAGCACAAAGCTGCCTGTTCCTTCATGGCTTTCACTTTCCTGTGTCAGGAGGTGGTGGCGTTTCCAGATACTTTGAGAACAGCAAGGCATAAACATTTCCAGGGTAGATAATGAGAATTTGAACATAAATAAGACTTTTAAAATATATTCTATGGCATTGCCCACACCTGGATGCCCACAGGTCCCCAGGTACCTGTGGTTTTTTATGATACTGAAGGTTGGATGGTGCAAACTACATCCTGGGCATTGAATTCACCCTTCTAATTTGCTTTCACCCCATCCTCACTCCTGACCTACCCTAAGAGGTTTCAATCAGCCAGCGCCAAAGCACATCTTGTACTACCAGAGACACAGCTGGGCTGGTCCCTTCCCTGCAAAAACATGACATAAATCCTGACACTGGTCACCATACATGTCAACAGAGTCAAATTTTGCTAATGAACCACTGCAAAATTCCAAATAAATAGACAAACCCACAGCTGAGCAGCATATTGCAACCCTTCCTACCATGCACACATGACAATTATACACAGAGAGTCTCCCTGTCCTTCTCCTCAGCAGCAAATTAAAGAAGAAAAGTTTTAGGTAATTGAAGATGTTTGGTTAATCATAACTAGAAGAGTAGTTTACACTGCCGGAGCCTGGAGCTGCAAAAAACAGCCCACGAGCAACCAGGGGAGTGTTTTCCTCAGGCAAGTACTCCACGACAAAAAATGGCTTAATTTTAACTTTTCAGGTAAATCCTGTTCAGGTGCATGAGGGCTCCCAGGCAACATCTGTGCAAGGCCACTCACTTCTACCCATCTCCCAGCTAGAACCAGATTTTACCTTTTGATTTTGCTCTTTGCAAAGAATTTTCTCAACCCTGGCCTGAAAAACAACCAGTGACTCCCAACACAGATTCAGGGTTTTGTCAGTGCTGTGGGGCTCTCGAGAGGACATTCCTGGACAACACAGCCAAGGAGGATGCCACCTTCCTGATATGGACTTCTCTTGACTGTAATCTCTGAGCCCCTTGGTCAGCCAGCCCAAGGGCTGAGCCACTTTTTGGGTTGGAATAGCTTTAAATGGATGTAGAACTCTAAGGCTTCTTCTTAAGGGGCTGCTAAATATTTCATACAAGTTGAACAGCAGAATCCTAAGCCCCATATGAACAGTCAGGTAAACATTCCCTGGAGCATTTTATGAGTTCCTTCTCACCACAAATGGCAGCATCTTACAACACCATCTAAGTGAAACATGTTCAACAGGTCACCTGTGCAGAGTGATGACTCTGGGATCCATTTGCTGTGACAGAGCTCTGCCCTTCCAACCTCGTCAGCTGGATCATTTTTGAGGTGATTTTATAGAGTTTTTAGATGAAAAGAATGAAATCTGGGAGGACTGGCTTTAAAGCAGTAATATACTTTTGTTATGCAATGTTATACCTCCATTAACCAATATTCAAAATAGTTGAATGCATAGGTAATGGCAGCTATATATAGAAATGGCATTTTGTCTTTAAAGAAGTGAAATCCATTAAACTTTATGTGATGAGATGTTAAAGTAAGAATTGTTAAGAGAACCTTACTCCACATATGCATGTAAATGGCTTTATGGGGATATCCTGTTGGAGATGATGGGTTCCTTATGAGCAACAGCTCCTGAGCAAAAGGTTCCCTATCCTGTAAACACAAAAATGTGAGACACAGCTGGGAAGTTTGCGTACAGGCAAGGTTTCAGGTGAGTAAAAGGAGCAGCCAAAGTTTGAGGAAGAGAATTCAGGAAGACCTATCAGTGACTTTGCCCAGAAAAGAGAAATGGAGAGGGGAAAAAAAAAAAAGAAGAAAGACAGGGAAAGAAAAAAAAAAAAAAGGCAAAGAAAAAAATGGGGGGAGAAAAGGAAAAAGAATGTAATTTACTGCCTAACTTCTAAAAATGTGGTGCAATATTTCAGGCTGAACACGTATGTGTACATATTATATATAACATGGTGGTTATTAGAGACGCCAGAGACACCACAGTGCAAGGTTTTTCTTCTCTCTGTCTCTAAAACATTTTCCCAGGTTAAGCACAATTCCCATGGCCATCGTAATGGTTCATCTGGCTCTCAGGCTGGATAGTGGTACTGTGCGTTGTGTTTGGCTGTGAATACCCCTGCACCCAATGATTTCCTTTTCCATGACATTTCTGAGAAACAAACACTGGACCTGATTCACGTCCAGCCACAAATATGAATCAAAACCCAATACGGAATTGGAAACACGCTGGAAATTTGATAACTTGTGAATATGAATTTACTCCTGTAGTTTGCTGAGCTGCTAGTGGAAATCTGGAGCATGATTGGAATTGCAATTTTTTTGCTGTCCAAAAACGTGCATAGCTTGTTCCCTGTAATCGTGTTTCTGATGAAGTCAAAGGCAGAAATCCCACTGAAAGAGCTGGAGAGGAAGGACTTTGTTTTAAAGACGTACACTTTATGGAAGCTTTCCTACTTGCTGTCCTTCCAGTGTAAAATATGAGTCAATCTAATCCCTTTCTTCTTCTGTGTATTAATAGAGAGTTGAAAAAAAGAAGTTATAATTTTTATAAATTGGAATGTAGTGGCCTCTGTTTTCTAACACTTGCCAAAGCGTATGGGGTCAAACCCAAACAGCCACCCATCCTGGCCAGTTACATGTTTTATTTAAACAATAAATTAGTGTCAAAGTTTCCAGTAATTAATTTCTTTACCAATTTACATATTTCATTCCTTTCATTTTTTTTCATGCTTTCATGTTTTGAAACTGTAATACACCAACATCTATTTAAAGCAACCTCCCGTACCCGGTGATTGATGTAAGATACAACAATTACAATGCCAGTACCAGGGATAATTCTTTGCAGATGTTGTCAAATTACAGGTTAAATGAGGAAAAAAGTTCCTTTCTTCCGGCCACCCACTCTAGCTCCCTTGAAATAGGTGCACATACTGTATATCCTGTGCTGTAGGTGCAGTAATTCCCTGCCCAGTCACTCATCTGGTTTAAATGACTTCCATTTGCCATTTCAAAGGATGACAGAACACTGTGTGCAGATTGTTTTGCAGGTACCAAAAACGCAGTAACTCTGCTTTGTGTTTTAGCTGGCAAAGAGAAGTGAGCTCGATCTGGCAAGGCTGTGCTGGTTTTCCCCTTAATATAAATAACATTTGCCATTGTGGAGAAAAAAAGAAGAGAATTGGAGGTGGGGGGGAGAGGAAAAAAAGCGAGGTTAGATTATTTTAACCCTTTGTAAACCTTTGCACTCTTTGAGATAAAACAGGATCCTTGTCTTCATGTTATAATCATAACAGTGTGTGCTTGGTGTTGACAGCAGAAAGATTGAGCATAGGTCCTGCAGTATGGGGAGAGGTGATGAAACTTCTCCATTACCCATCCCTCGTAGCAGGAGAGCCAGGCAGGGTGACATTCCCTGAACACAGGAGAAGGAAGGGAATGAGCCATGAACAGAATATGGAAAAAATCAAGAACAAGCTGAAGAACTGGCTCTGCCTGCCCTTGTGGGAGGCCGGGATCATGCTGTGCTCAGGAGGGGAGCAGGGTGTGCTGCTCCTGGGCTCAGCCAGGAAACCTGGCACAGCCCACAGCCACGCCCGGGAGTGGCACGTGGTGGGACAGCCATGGGTGTGTGACACCAAGGGGAGCTTGCCCACCTGGCACCAGCCCCAGGCACCTTTGTTCCCTGGTGTCTTGGATGGCAGGGGCAGGTTTTGGTAGCAGGAGGGCTACAGTGCTGGCTTCTGTGGGGAGTTCCTAGGAGTGGAAGTTGAAGCAGATTTGCTAGGAGAACCTGGGACACCACTTAGAACTCAAATTGGAGCAGTTCCTGAAGAACTGACCTCATGGAAGGGACTCACACTGGAGCAGCTCCTAAAGACCTGACCCTATGGAAGGGACTCACACTGGAGCAGCCTCTTCCCTAAGGACTGACCCCATGGCAGGGACACAGACTGGTGCAGTTCATGCAGGGTGGTAGCCCAAGGGAAGGACTTATCTTGGAGGGGCTGTCTCCTGTGGAGAGAAGCCCAGGCTGGAGCAGGGGATGAGTGTGGAGAGCAGCCCCTGAAGAGGAAGGAGCAGCAGAAACATCAAAACACTGACCACAGCCCCCATTCCCTGTCCCTCTGCACCATGAGTGGAGGAGGGAGAGAAAACTGGGAGTGAAGTGAAGCCCAAGAAGAGGGATGTGTGGTGGGGGGAGGCATTTTTAGACTTAGTTTTTGTTTCTCATTATCCTTCTCCAGTTTGATTGGTGATAAATTGACTGATTTCCCCAAACTGAGCCTGTTTTGCCCACCACAGTTACTGTGAGGGATCTCTCCCTTTCCTTATCTTACCCCACGAGCCTTTTGTTGTGTTTCCTCTGCCCTGCCCAGCTGAGGAGAGGAGAGCAGTGACTGAGCAGGTTTGGTGGGCATCCAGCATCCCACCATGGCCAACCCGCCCCACCTGGGAAGTTCCTCAGTTCCCTGACTAATTAGATGAAAGGAAAATCACTAAAAATCCCACAGTGGGAGCCAGTGCAGGATGGGCCAAAGCAGCTCCATGGCACAGACACACCTCTTGTCTCCCAGCAGACTCTGGAGCTGTCTCTGCATTCCCAGTGCCAGCTTCTTGCAGGCCTGCCATGCCTGAGCCCTAAGGCTTTGAATGGGATTTCCATTTTAATTCTCCCCCTACATATGTTAGGCTTATTCTCCCAGCCCACAGAAGGAAAATAAGAATAATTTGCAAAGAGAATCAGAAGACAGAAAAGCCAGGCTCTCAGACTTCACACTTTTGGCCAGGGATGTGGCTTGTTGTGTGGCCTTTTCTTCGCTGCATCTTCCTTCCATGTGGGATCTACAAGAGCATGTGGAATAAACCTGCCAGGTAGGACAGGCAGGCAGACCCACAAGTACCTGTGGTAACCAGATATTGCTGGGGCCAAAAAGATCAGGGATGGGTGGAAACACTTTGCCAGTTATTTGGGTGATGGTGAACCTCCCCACTGCCAATTTGTAATATCATCTGTTTCATAATAAAACCTCCTCAGAGGCCTCTGCACAACTGTGTGCGAGGTAACTGTTGCATGCTATTCCCTAAATAATTATGTTCTCTAAATATTCACTAAATACTGCCTTTCTTTACTTTAAATCACCACCCCAGGACTCTTTCTCCTCTGGCTATGCCAACATGCATCCCGAGGTATCACCACCCCAGCCAGTTTATTTTTGACCTCCTAAGTTTAATAATTTTCTGAAGTGAGCTGCAGGGTGGTTGGTGAGTACTGAAGGCACGAGCATGTGATTTGTGTGCTGAGCCTCGGTGTCTTGGCTTTCCAGAGGAAAGCACAGCTTGCTGATGAAGTTTGTGGTTTTCCTGTTTGTTGTCTGAAAAAAGGGGAAAAAAAAAAAGCATGTGGAGGTGGGGTGCCAGTGGGCAGAGTGGTGTCAAAAAGGGAAAAAAAAAAATTAAAGACCTAAAGATTTCTTTCTAAAGAATTAAGATGCTCAAGCCCCATTTGCTCTAGGGGTTGAAGAGGCTGCAGTGTCCTAAATGGAAGAGAATCAGAGATGCTGCTCTTTGAAGCACAGTCTTATGGTTTAAACAGTATTTGACCCAAGTGCAATGGTCATGGATGCTGCAAATGTGGCTGCAGCTGCTAGAAACTGAAGGGTTTTGGTCTGCCCCAAAGTGAAGCCAAAGAGCCTTTGCATGTGAAAGAATGTTTAAAGCTCTCCAGCAGCTTCTGCCCAGCCAAACAGGCAGTTTCTGTAAAAGGATCAAGAGCTTCCTGCCAGCCTCCCTCCCTCTGTTTTCTTTTATTATACACTTTTGCCACATTAAGTGATTTTAAGACCAAAGGGCTTGCTTTCCTGGTAAAAGAGGGTTGTGAAACAGGAGGGATGTCTAATCTGTGACTTTCCGGGGTGTAGGATGTGTAAGGCTTGGTTAAGGATTTGGTAACGGGGTGGATATTCCCTCCTGTGAACAGACTCACCCAAACCAGTCATTATTTACTGAACCCTTTAAAAAAATTGCAATAATTAACATGTTTCTGATTTTATCCCTGGTGTAAATTAAACACAACAGTTCAAAAATGTTACTGTGAGCACATTGGAAGAATCAGCAAACAGCAGTGGCATCAGTATTTCATGGACAACTTGAAATTTTTCTCATATACTCTGACAACTTCCAAACCAGCTTCCTGCCACTGCTTTTGCCAGCAAGACTCACTGGTCCACAAAAAGGAAGAGTAAAATGGCCACAAATTTATCAGAAAATAAAGACCCCTCAGCTGATAGAGGAAATAAACTCCTTTAATGTTGGTGTTATATCCCAAGCCTACAACCAGGTGGATTCCTGCACTCAGCCTGTCTGTACATTCAGTTTTATGTCTGCAGCTCTTTGTACAAAGGATGCATTCCATACAATTTTTGTTTGCAATTGCCCAGTATTGATTTCCATTGCAATGATTTCAAAGCCCTGACTGTGTTAAACAAAAATACTTCCTCCATGGGGTAATGACTGAGAAGCCAACACTGTCATATCACCACTACAACCATGCACCAAACCTTTGTTTGGATAAAGTAATTTATTTTTTGAATTTATGGACGAATTTATATTGCTATTAACTAATAGATATCAATAGTTAAAGAGATTTTATAGTGTCCTGACCTTCAGTATATTATTCAGGTTTAAAAGGCTCTGGAAAATGGATGAACTATCTGAGCTGAACAACTTTCCAGTTGTAAAAATGCTTCTGGAGGCACAGAGGACTCAGATCTAATGCTTAGTCTTGCTTGTTTAAGCACATGCTCAAATGTGGACAGGTTTTTCATCTTTTAGTCCTGACAGAACAATGCAGCCTCCTCAGAGCCAATGCTAAATGAAAAAATGACAGACATATCTTATTAGGGACGATAATTTAAGTAATACTTATTCTTAATGCTTCACTTAAGCAATACTATTTTATGTCCTCAAATACATACAGAACCCTTCCCTTCCCGTTTTTGATTTATCTCCCAGCTTGCACAGCACAGATTCTTATAAAAATAAGATTTTGGGATGATTTAAGTCCCCAACATGCTGTAAGAGCTCTATTATATATCCCCCAAACACGGTGTGATGGATCCTATTTTCATGCTATGCTTCCTTCTTCACAAGCACAATTTCCATTTGCCAGATAGCAACTCAGATAAAAGCTCTAAAACAAAACTAAACTTGCACACAGAACTCTTTGAAAAGGCTAATTAATCTTATTAAATACTCGGGAACCTGGAGAATAATCTGTGAGTGATACAAATAATAGAAAATTTCCTAAATAACTTTTGCTCCTGGTAAGCTTCCAAGCAAGTAATTCACAAAATATGACTTTCTTCATTGGAGAGGTTATAAAAATTTGTTTGTTGGAGGTAGGGAAGGAAATGTAATTAAAGGCTAAATTCAGGCTCACATTTCATTTTAACTAAAAGAATATGTGTGATTTGGATATAAGTCACCTAGGCACTTCCTTTTTTTTGTTAGATTTTTTTAAAGCAGTGCACATTGTCAGCAAATGAGATTATCCAATAGCAGAAGTACATCTGGCTGAGCTGTCTGTGCCAGGTAACCTTAAATAGAAACTTTGCTGCACTTAACTCTGTTGCAACACTGGGCTTTGCTGGTAATACTTATCAAAAGTTCCCCTTTGTAGCATTTCTATAAAAAATAAAAAGGGAAGAGGTGAAATGAAAACATAAAACTTGTTGGGGTTTTCTGTATTTATAAAAAAGAAAAAAAAAATCCCTCTGCAGTTGGAAATGCTTACAAAGGCATATATAAAATCCAGCAACTCCAGTTATTTCTGACTGCATATGGTCTGCATAAAATGAATCTATAGATCAGGGAAGCAATAATGAAGGCAAGTTAAAGCCCTTAACAGTTCAAGTATTTTTGCTGGTCTTGAATTTACAATGTCTTCAGGTATTGCTTCAACATCCAAAGGACAAACAAAACAAATTTCCCCGTTATTGGTGCTAAAAGAAAATATTAATTTGTCCCCTTGGCAATTATTTAAATTATGAGAGTGAGATCCTCATCTTGGGTACGTTGCACACATGACCTTCCATCAGTCGTGACTTTTATTCTCACAGAAGTTGCTTTTCTGTGAGACATATTGTGGGGATTTGCACTGTCTGCTACATTTTAGGTCAAAATCAAGTTCTGGATCCTCAGTTCCTCACAAGTCACTTTTAAACTGAGACAAAGCTTTCGTTTCTGGGGCTGAGCACTCAACTTTAAAAACCCATCTCTCCCCAAAGGCAAATGCTATATGAAAATAAATTAAAACCCAAATGTTGCTGGTCAGCTATTCTGAATATATAAATAGGCAGTTTCATGTGGAGAGAAGTGACCTGAAACTTTGGGTTTAATCTTTGACAAGTCTTGGAAATGCCCTTTTTTTTGTCCTTTCTCAAGTAAATTTTAGCTTCATTCTGTCTTCATTACACCAGCAAAGTTATGCATGAAACAAGCTACTGTACAATATGAATAAAAATGGCAGAATCTCACCCAAAGTGAATTACCACAGGGGAAATAGGACTTGGAAAAGACTGCACCAAGAAAGCATGTTTGAACAGATGTGCCATTACATGCCCATAATTCATTTGCAAACTAAACCATTTCTCCACACTTTTAAAGTCAATTGTGCATTTTGAACTGTTATATCAACTATACATTTGAATTTTCAACTTGAAACAAATGCACAAATGTCAGAGAGAGCCACCTATGCAGGAATCTCCTTTTGCAAGATTCCCTTTGGGATATAGAATTCATACTCTTTGAACACAGAATCCTTTTTTTTTGGATTTAATCTTGTGAGGTTAAATCCTCCAAACAGTTCCCTGTGTTGATGCATCCTGGATTTTTTTTAACCTTAGATACTTTAACCTAAAGCTTGCTGGGAATTGTGTAAACTCAAATATGGATCTTGACTCATTTTCCCAGTTATATTCCCTTTTCTCTGATCCATAAGTGAAAAACTATTTGTACAGAAATATTAGTGATAACGACCTTGGCTTGTGCTTTGGCCTCTCACATCCCAAGGGTGTGGGAGAGCTCCAGTGAAGGTGAGCTGAAAGGCAGATGTGCTTTCTGAAAGAGCTCAGGAAGTTTTCCTGAAGCCACGCAGAAACAGCCAAGGCACCCTCAGTGCTGCAACCCAGCCTCAAAGCACAGAAAACTGATGAGATTCTGGTCAGCTACAAGCTTAAAATAAATGTGTGGTGCAGCTTCTTTTTGGTGCTAAACAGATGCCTTCGTGGGATGTGGTGGTGGAAAGGTAAGTGCACAAATCCCTGAGGATCCAGGTGTGGCTATTCTAGGAATTGAGCTGTGCACAGAACGTTCCAGGTGTGGAGACTCAGAGAAATCATGGAATCACAGGTTTAGGTTGGAAAAACTCTCTGAGATCATCAACTCAACCATTCCCCAGCTCTGAAAATGCCACTACTGCCCTGTGTCCCCGAGTGCCACATCCACGTGGCTTTTAAATCCCTCCAGGGATGGGGGCTCCCCCACTGCCCTGGGCAGCCGTGATCCCACAGCCTGGAATTTGATGTAGCATGGACTCAGAGCTGAATTTGGTTTTCATCTGGAAAAAGGCAACATGGATAAACACCCATAAAATATTCCTACCTCAACAGAGAGAGTTCAGACTTTTCCATGGGTGACAGTGACTGACAACAGCACTGTAACACATGAGTCAGAGAAGGAAAAAAAAAAAAAAATTGACCACAGAAACTGGTATAGAGCTATTTTTATATGAAAGAAAGGCACTGAACCCCTACTGGCTGTGCAGAGGAGGAGTAGGAAGGATCTCAGCCCCCAGAGTCTGGTCCAAAGGACTCCCACCCAGTTAACTGGGGGCATTTCAGGTTTGTGTCCCTTAGAGGGGGCTCTGAGTCACCCTGGGGCTGCATCTGTGCCTGTTCCCCCCCTGCACGCAGGGGATCATGAAATCAGAGCCATCAGGTAGGACAACGAGGGGGAGGAAGGAGCTGAGTCACAGCAGAGCTGATAAAACCCACCAGCTGCTGGATCCGGGGGAAGCACAGCCAGATAAGAGGAAGGAATCTGAACTCGTTGCCTTCCCACCTCCCAAGACCCCCCAGAGACCCTCTGGTCTAACACAGCAGCCAGAAAAAGGACAAGAACTGAAACCCTGATGGTCCCTGGGCTCCCTGGAGGGTCTCCTGGGGCGACTTCAGCTCATCAACCTCTTTGTTACACAGGAGCTTCCAAGAGCAGCAATCTGCACAAGGACCTGTGGTGACAACCCTGGGGACCCAGGAAGCATTCCCAGACATCCCCCATATCCCAGATACACCCCAGGAATCCCTAAAATGTAACACCACCTTTTAAGCAATCCAGTCCCATGGTCAGAGCTTCAGGCAATCAAACCCAGCTTCTGGGGGTTTTCTACTTCCAGAGGTGAGCAGTGATACACCCAACCTGTGTGACCTCACCAATCAATTTGGGAATTTTCAGTCTCCAGACAGATTGTTCTTTCCCCCTGAGTTATCTGCTGACCTTCCTTGTCCTATTTCCACTACCCCTTGCCTATGAAAAACTACAAAGCACAGAAGTTCCTGGGGTTTTCCACCTTTTTTACATTCAAAGATTCCATATCCTTTGCAGTGAACAGGACACACCATACTTAAAGATTATTTTAAAACAAATCTTCTTTTAAAAAGCAAAAAATTACTCCCACAGAAATTCAGATGACTGCACGGATTTGTGACCCAGCTTTGTTAAACAGCCAACTAACCAAACACTTGGACCAGAATTGGAAAATATATTTTTCCTCTCTGAGTTCTGAAAAACCCTGGTTTGGGTGTTTTGCCATGGGTTTTGACTTTCAGATGCTTCTGTGTCCACATGTGCAAGTGAAGTGCTGAGTCACAAGAAAGTTTTTCCAATCGAGTTCTGTGCCTGTGTGAAGCTCACAGCTCTAAAATCATCACGGAAAACATCTGCATGTTTGGGTGCTTCTCTGAGCTCAGCTTGGCATTCAGGTTTTTGGAGGGGCTCCCAGGACAACAGAGTTCAGCAGAATTTACATGATCTGACCCCACCTGGCCCAAGGTGCAGCTCCTGATGCCAGGATCAGGATGGGGAGGTTCCTGAGTGCTGGCTGATCCCGTTTCACAACCCTGGGCAAGGAGACAGCTTAGTGTAAGCAAACCAAATCCTCCAACTCCAAATAGCCTTGCTTCTCATGTTTCTTTTTCCCCAAAATCTTATCATGTGAGTGCAGCATCGTTTCTTGGTTCAATAAGAATAATAGTGGCTCAGGATGCAGGAAAATGACTCACATGGAGCCAGTCCAGCTCCCCTAGCTGGTTCTAGTCAGGTCACCATGAATCAGATGACCTTTATCTTACTTTAAGACTGTGAATAAAAACCTCTTCCCTCTACACCTCGGCCAATTTCTCTTACATTATGCAGAGTATCTCCCTCCCCTCTCACATTTCAGAGTTCTTCAAGTCTGCCTATCACCTTCCCTGACAAAATTCCCCACGCATACATCCCTCCTGAGTAACCTCTGAGTAAATCCTCTCCTGTGCTCTGTAATTTCCCCTTCCTTGTACCTTTCCCTCCTCTCCTGGTCCTGTCTGAACCTTGGTTTTATGGCTCTCCTAGCTCAGGGCCAGTGCTGCCATATGCTTTTCTTTCTCATGTGTTGTTGCACATGACCTACATCCCACCCAAACCAAAACTCCTTCACTTGCTTTAAAACCCTTGATGGATTTGTACCTTGGACCCTTGAGAGATTTCAGCTGTGTCTGAAACCAAAGCAGAAAATAGATCCTTTCTTAATTTTTTTATATCACGTTTATAACGCAAACCACAGCAACACTTTCCAAACCAGGAATGCTAAACTGCTCTTGCTTCCCTGACTAGACAGTTCATAAAGGTTTGGGTTCAAAACTGCAGTTTTTCTTCACTTTTCCCTGTAATAAAAAGAACAGATCAAATAGTAAATCCCATCTTAGTGACCTCTCTATTCCCTTGATAGTGCCTTGGTGGAGGCCCTGGCTTATTCTATGATGAAAGCAGTAACTGAAAAACAACAGATGAAAGGAAAAATAATATTTTGTATTGTTATGTGAAAGAGAAGCCATTACAGGTCTGGCTGCAGAGCAAGAGCCAAACCAGCTTAGCTTGAAAAAGATGTTCTCGTAACAGGGGAACAGTTTTTGTTTCACATTTCTGCCTTTTTATTTTTTTCTCAGAGACTGAGCAAAACAAGGAGCCTGAAGAAGAACAATTAACCTGCGTTCCACTTGAGCAAACTAAGATTAAGAAACAATGTGGCAAAAAAGCATTGGTGAACTCCAGAAAGGATTACAAAAGCTTAGGGACCATCAGCCTGAAAATTCAACCGTCCCCCAACAGCCGCAAACTCAGAAAGTCCCTAAAACACAACTTAGCCAAAGCCAGGAAGGCATACCAAAGCAAAATCCAGGAAGGCATACCAAAGGCCTATTCTTGCACAGCTTCCCAAATAGGCCACTGCTGGAGACAGCCTACTGGGCTAGAGGGAATTTTGGTTTGGCCCAGAGCAGCCTTTCTTACATTAGCATCGAGGATCACTGGCTAACCTTTAATAAAAGCAGCCTGGCAACACCAGGGTTAAGCCCACGCAGAGCCCCCCACTCCAGGGCTTTAACCTCTGGCCTGCACCCTCTGCCACAGTTCTGCAAATCTGCCTCAAAAAAGTGATTGCTGCAACACGCCCCTGTGGAAAAGGAGGTAAAAGGAGGGTCACACCTTGCAGTAATGAAGGCTGGGAAAGACCTCGGAGACTGTGTGGCCTGATTGCAGCCTCCCAGCCCCCGAAGGAGCCAGCTGGAAAGATGGAGAGGGACATTTCAGAATGGCCTGGAGTGACAGGACAAGGGGGAATGGCTTCATCCTGCCAGAGAGCGGGGTTATGTTAAAGACAGGGAAAATTCCTTCCCTGTGAGGGTGGGCAGACCCCGGCACAGGGTGCCCAGAGAAGCTGGGGCTGCCCCTGGATCCCTGGAAGTGTCCAAAGTCAGGTTGGACAGGGCTTGGAGATGCTCAGGATAGTCAAAGCTGTCCCTGCCATGGCAGGGGGTAGAATGAGATGGACTTTGAGGTTCTTTCCAACCCAAACCATTCTATGGTTTTATGACCAACGAGTCAAACCCAGTCTCCCCTCCTTGCTTTGTAGATTTTTTGGGTTCAAATGGGGCCAAGCTTGGCAAAACTTGGTCAGAGCATGGTCATTCCCAATTGAAATGGTTCCCAGCTCACTGCTCTCACTGCCAAGGCTGTTTTCTGAATCCAACACCCTCACTGCTCCCCTCTCTCTGCTCCGGAGGCATCTTTGTTTGGAGCCAGCCCACGATGCTGGTGCACACAAAAGCACTCGAGCCAAGAGCGAGTGCACAGCTGCCTTCCTGTAATTACCATCCATCCCTCTACCTGTGGGTAGGGATGGGAATGAACCAGCTCCCCCCCTTTTCTCTGCAGAACCTCCAATTTTCTGCTGCTCCAAATTGCGGGTAGCAGACGATCGAGTTGCAGCTACACCAGCGCGAAACTGCGGTTGCATCACCAGCTTGCAGACACTGTTACAAAACTGAGGCAAGACGAGGCTCTGGGAGGTTCATAAATGTTTCAACATAACCTGAAGAGAGTTACGAGGAAGCTGGGTCTAAATCTGGAGATTTCTGGATTTGACTACGTACAGCTTGAAAGTCAGTCTTGTCAAGCCTGAGCGTAGAAAACCTTGTCAGCCTTTAGTTGATATGCACTGGAGGTTTTGTATTGAAGATCCTCGCTGTATTTTTAGGTTCATTCAGTTAGAATCAAAAGACAGCTTAGGGGAGACAAGACTGCATATACAGAGTACAAAAACAGTGCAAAAAAAGGGAAAAAAAAAAAGAAAAAGGAATAAAATACACTCGCACGAAGCCCCTGTGAGCACGAACTGCAAGCTATGGTTTGCTGAGTTTAAATCCAACTGTAGCTACTAGTTATCTGCTGTTCTGATAAATATTCATGTATCATATGTTCATATCTGACTGCAGGAAAAGAAAAAGGATTCAGAGAGCTTTGTCTGCCCTGTGAGCTTTTTATCTGTGCTTTAGTAACCTTCTTATACGTTAGTAAATAAGAACGTTTCTCTGCTCAGACTTTAACACTTTTATTATCCTTGCAGATTCAGCAAACCTTTGTTCTAAAATGCTTTGTGCCCATTAGGGCTTTTGATTATAGATTACACCACCATTTGATTTTTTTTTTTCCCCCCCTCTCTCTCATGGGCAACATATTCTTCTTTCATTGAGCAATATTCAGAAACTTGGAAATCTAACCTGTGTTTTAGTCTCAGGACAGGCACATTCTTATGGTAAAAACCTCCCCAATTGAACTTGGGATGCATTCAACTCTTGTATGGTTGATACTTGGCCAGGTTAATTATGCAATCACCCCAAGTAGGAGAGGACAGCAGGATACACGAGCATTTTTCAAAGACTTGTTTTCAGCACAGAGACAGTTTTCTGGAATCAAATAAAGAAAATGGAGACTGTCTGTGATTTACAGCGCACTGGCACGCTGGAAATGCAAGGATTTAAAAGACCAACAGGGCCAAATTTGCAGTCATTGAGGGAATGATTACAGCATGTGGCTACACATCCCAGTTTAATCAAGCTGCCTTGGGTACCAGCAGCAGAAGGGCTGTGGCAGCGGCGCCTTCAGCCTCTGGGGACCCTGGGTGACTTCTCAGGAGCTGGCCCGACCCCACCTCCGTGCTGATGTGGCTCCACGGACCTTGGCACAGCTGGAAGATGACCTTGGTGGGGTTTGCACATCCTGCAGCGTGGAGAGGAGATCAGGCTTCCTGCAGCCTCCAGCCACACCACAGTGGGGACACATGGGGACAAGGGGTCCTGCCTTGGCACCCCGTGCGTGCCACGGCTCACTGCCGACAGGGGATCGGCCCTCAGCTTTTGAAAATCTCTAACCAGGATGCAGAAAGTCAGACTGGCTTTAAAACACAAAAATTGTCTTGGGTTTCATTGTTCGGCTCTAACAGGGTTCGTGATTTTAAACTTTTTCTTAGGAAACACACGGGCTGGAAAAATACTTTATAAAGGGCTGCACGTTCAGATTAACAACCTTACTGCAGCCACTGGGGCTCTAGGGGCAACAGCAAATATCACAAGATTTGTGCTAAAATTGCAGAAGTTGCCAATGCTTTAAAAAAAAAGTCCTAATTTGGCCTAAAATGTGAACCATTTATTAGTTAAATCCTACCCTGTCAAGCTTGCTGGTGATCCTGGATGCCTCTAAATAAACGAAAGACACCTCCAGAAAGACCTGATTTCTCAGAGGGCGTGTGCTCAGTTACAACAATTTAGACCAAAACAATTATGAAAAGCATGCAATGATCCTGACTTAACATTAGCCAAAAGGCTTGGAATTTTTTTCTTTTTATAATGAACTCCATAATGTCTTCAGAGATCATCACAAGGCAAAAAAAAAACAAAAAAAAAAAAACCCAAAAAAACCCCAAAACTGAAACAACCAAGAATGAGCAGTAAAATACAGAAAAATCAATTTGTATTTTAACATTTCCCATGGCCCTTATACATGCAAAGCTCCATTCCTCCACTGTCTCTGCTGGTCAGAAGATAAAGCCATTCTTGTCATCTTCTGCTAATACTAAGAAAGGCAGCAAGAAATGAAAAACCAAGTCCCTGTCATATTCCATCGAGCACGCTGGCTAGATACGGATGTCTCGCCCCCATTTACAATCTGAACCAAAAGATTTGAAGCCAAGAAAGCAGCTGGCACAATAAAAACAGTAAAAGCTCTAGCTGGCACCTCATGCTGACAATGACTAGCCAAATCTCCATGGGGAAAAATGCCAATATAGATTTCTGTGACAAAAACAACAAAATAGATTTTTGTCAATGTACATAGATTTGACAGGAAGTCAGACAAATCTATCAATAATGAGTGACATATATCTGCAATATTCCCAAACAAAATGGTACATTTGAAGACAAACTGAGAAAATAACTAATTGTGTTACGTGTGACACAGATTCATCTGGACTTTTTGATCACAACATTGTAATTCATTAATGCAGGTTAATTCCCAGTTTTCCTGGGAAGAACTGACCAGATACAGAGACATATTTCTAAGTGCTTTCTCAAACATCCTTCAAAACACTAGTGTGTCAGAGAGGGACAAATTAGTTCTGAGGATCCTGCAGATCAAAATCAAGGCTTTGCTAGATAGAAACCTGAATTTCCTAGCCTGGAACAAACTTTTAAAGCATTATCTTTAGTTCTACACTTGGAAATAAGATGCAATATTACCAGTGGATGCTGGAGAGTTGTTATATAGGATTTTTCCTGAGCAATAGCACCTTGCACTATGCAAACAAATGTATTGCCACTGTTCTTCTGTCACCAAAAATAACGTGCAAGGAATTTCTTTTTCACTGCCAGGTGCCTTCAGTACTGCTTCCACATGGAGACCATGAAAACCAAGTGTCCAAGCTTTTGGGAAGACCTTAGTCCTGTTAAAAGTTCAGCTAAGAAGGGGGGGAAATGAGTATTTAAGAAATCCCATAGTTGAAAACCTGAATTTAACAGCATTTGTGTATTCCAAGCCAAGCCTCTTATCACACACAGCACCTTGGTGAGTACAGGGGGATGAATTATTTATCCAAGATCTCCAGGTACACACAAGTTTTACCCAAGCTTTGGGACAGGTTCTGACAGAGCTGGGAAGATGCAATTGGGTTCAGAAGCCACAGGGAATTGCCTAAAGTGTGTGTCTAGCAAGACAGCTCTGCAAACAGATGGCAAGACCCAGATAGAAAATGCTTTTTAAGTGAAAAGTCAGAAACTCATGAAAAAAAATGTCTTGCTCATAACAAATCCTATAGAGTCTTCAAAA
Source organism: Haemorhous mexicanus (assembly GCF_027477595.1). Classification (NCBI taxonomy): domain Eukaryota; kingdom Metazoa; phylum Chordata; class Aves; order Passeriformes; family Fringillidae; genus Haemorhous; species Haemorhous mexicanus. Next base: position 2,996,191 of record NC_082348.1, on the reverse strand, counting down.
ACATCTGAAGTAGTTGTTATACATAAATGGAGGAGATGAGCCAAAGTCAGCTTGACTTGGGGGGAAGTGTCTCCAGCACAGTGCTCTGATTCACCAGGAGGTGTGCACTGCCCTGAATTCCAGCAGAAATTGTAACAGGAAAGTTGTGAGAGCCACTCTATCTCCAGCCAAACTCTGGAGATATGGGAAGTCCCTTGCCATGGAAAGTTTACTGACTGATGGAGAAGAGAGCAGCCCCAGCCATCCCTGCATCCCAGAAACTCCCAGGTCAACAGCTCAGCCATGGACAGAGAACCTCAGAGAGCCTCTCTGATATCCACAGCTCCTCTGCCATAATTTATTAATACAGAGCATTCCTTTTATACTCATGTGTCAGGAATTGTGAATTTTGAATAAGTTAGAGATGAGGCCCCAGAGTTTTTTAGATTATGTGATTCATTTTTCTTATCTTTACATAGGCAGGAAGGGTGAGTTGGGCTCACATCTCCACTCTATGGCTCAGAGGTTCTACAAGACATCTAATTACAAGATCTTTTAAGGAGTTATTGTCCAAAAAAGCATTGCCAACAAGGATATTTATGTTTTTGACCCAATCCTTAAATATTTTGTCTTATAGACTCATGTTGCAGTGTGAGCTTTCTTAGCCAATCATGTTATGACACACAAACAATGTACTGCATTCTAAACAACTTCTTTACCTTCGTAACTACTTTTATTTTTTCTATATCTTAAACTCTAAAACTCTAAGCTTTCCTCTTCTTAACTTAACATGTCTCTGCTTTAAACTATAAGTCCACATTCCCACTTCCAGCACCTGAGTTTGGAAGCCTTTTCCAAGGTCTCAGATCAAACCCTGTGTTTCATTCTGAACTTTGGCTTACAGGCCCAAAGTCCTGAGAATTCCCTGCATTTCAGATTCCAACACTCATGATATTCTCAATCTGAACCTACTTGGTAAATTTAAGGAGAGACCCTAAATAATCCAACCAGGATGTGACAGCACCACACAGCAAATATTCTGGGGGACATTAACACCCAATGGCTGAGCCATTTCCAGCCAATCCTGTGTTTTGATTTGAACAAGCAAAGGGCTTTTGAAGAGATTTCCCTGGGCCCCAGGGGTGAGGCTGGTGGATGGGGGCAGTGGTGGGTGCTCTGAGCAATGACCCCCAGACCAGCCCTGGATGGAGCCACAATTCTGCTTTGAGAGTGAACAGAGGCACAGCCAGACCCAGCCCATGATGGCATTGTCAAAATCTACACAGAATCTCTACAAAAAAATAAAAATGTGGTCAAGACCATTCCTTTCTCTAGGGGTGTTACTCCATTTTTTTACATTTTTTTTTAGTAGCCTTATTAAAAAAAAAAAAAAAAAGAACCTGTAGTTTTGAATCCATTCAGTTTTGTAAGGTAATTTCCTCTTCAAAATGAAAAACAGAAAAGAATTAGGTAATGCTTTAATTTGTTATTAGGAGTAATTACTGTCTGGCCTCGAGGGGTTACTTGTACATTGGTTTTAACAAGAAACCCATTTAACATATATTTATCTTTGTAAATTGTCCTGAATGATCAGCAAATACCTAATCATCTGCAAAAAGCTGTTTAAAACATCCTCACCCTGATAACAGGAATTATAACCTATGAGACCAAAGAAGCTGAAGTGGTGGTTTAAACTATGATAGACATTTGCAAGGAGGCAAGAAATGGGTGTTTTCATATGTTTGTTTTGAATCTTTTCCTTTGCTGATGAACACATCAGGACAGACCCACTGTGTCCCTCCCATGCTTGGGAAAGGCAAGATCCAGCATCTGGTGAGTCCTGAAGTCCTCGAGGAGAGCAAGGTCCATGTGCCAAACCAGCCAGGCAAAGCACAAACCACGGGTGGGAATGTTGAGAGAAATCCTCAGACCTAATCTGAGACTCAGGAATGCTCAGGATGATCAAAAACATAAAGAAAATTCCAATACCTGAAGAGTGAAGGGACCTACTCAGGACTTTTTTGTACTCCAAAGAATTGCAAATTGCATTTCTTATTTAGTGAAGGCCCTGTGACACGGTCAGAAATAAAAACAGACTACAGCTGGACCTCACAGCTTTGCTTTGACACATGAGAACAGACGTGCATGTCACATCATTCCTCTGCTCATGTGAGCAGACAGGGGATGGGAAAACACAATCATTTTCCTCTCTAGGGACTGCATAGCTCAGGGGATTGGTAACAGGACACAAGCCTTTCAGCCCTAAATCAATTACTCAGAATTGACTCAGGTGGTTAGTAACTGAGTTTGTTTGTTTGGCTGCCCAAAATGCACAAAAATTAAATACATAAAATATTTTCACTCTCACAGTGGATGTCGAGTTTGGCTCAGAGTAGAACACAGAGGTGGATGGACACTTTCCCACCTTTTCCTACTTTCAGTGTCTAATGGAACCAAAATTGAGAACCAAATGAGGAAATGATCCTTAGAGTTTTCATAGAGCTAAGAATTCTCTCACACTCTGGACAAAACACTCTCACAAGTTTCTTTACATCATCTCTAAAGTTAAACAAGCTCACCCACGTTCTAGGCTACAAAAACCCTCAGATGAACAGATTTAGGGGCTAGTGTCAAGAAAATTTTAACAAATCTGCTTCCAGGACTCTTTGTTAATTAGGAAACTGTGGTTTTTTTCTGTAGCAAAAGTAAATATCATGTTACACAAGCATAACTTCCCTCTCAAGAGGCTTAAGAGATTCCATACCTCCATAATAATTCATATAAGCTTTTTAATGAGCCAATAAATGCCCAAGTGCAGGTAGTGCTCAAACTTCATCTAACAATAATCACCAGCTCCATGGTGCTGAGCTGACCATGGATACAGAACAGGAGGATGAAAGGGCTGAATACTTGAAGGGAAAAATTCCCATGAGAGTTACCAACAAATACCAGGCATTGCTTTATACATTACTTTTTTCTCCTTACAGACCCAGAGAATGACCAGGAAGCATAAAGGCATGTGAAAATGTGCAAAACAAACACAGAAAGTTTCCAAAACTTTCAGAAACCTCAGAAAAGTTTATGTTTGGTTTGAGGAATGCAGGAAAAAAGAAAACAAAGAAAAAAAAAAAAGAAAGAGCAGTTCTGGTTTTTGTTTTATCTCAAGTGTTTCAACCAACCTGATTAGTCCACAGGAGTTTGCTCTGTGTGGACACTTGATAGGCAAGGGTTTTCATCCCAAGAGTGGATCACAAACCAAAAATAACAAGCAAAAAAAAAAAATTGTGTTTGTTCACAAACAAAAAATAACAAAACATCAAGAAAAAATAAACAAGACCCACCTAATAACCAAAGAACCCCCCAGAATGACAATATTTTATGCACATAAGTCGCATGGAACTGAAAATTGAGACCCTGTGGATTTATCCCATGCTCAAGACCCCAGATTCTCCATAAGAAGATGTTTATTTAGGAGGTTGGTGTTTAGTGGAGCAGTGAGAAGAGCAGCAGAGGTGCCTGGAGCAAGGCTCAGGGAGAGGGGGAGCAGAGCTGATGCTCTGCCTTGGCGTGGGATAACAGACACCTGAAATCCAGATCAACCCCCAGACCCAGAGCCTGCTTCATCACAGAATTATTAAATTCTGCCCACCAGAACACAGACAGGAACCTGTTAAATATTTGCATTGCTCACAAAACTGCATGAGGGACCATTAACAATATATTTATATATTTAGTTGAACAGATAAAAAGGCCTTTTCTGTAGAAAGTCCAGACAGTTTCCAGTTTTTTAAACAGAGCCATGGATCCACTGGCACACACAGACAACAATAGCAGACTTTTTAGATAAAATGGATTTAATACTTGTAATTTGTGTCTTGCTTCCCTTTTTTCCAGGGCAGGTCTGCACAACCAGGGCAATGCCAGGTCTGAATTAGCTCAGTAGCAGAACAGAGAAAATTTGGAGGAAAGTTGGTTTTAGGGGAAAGTTGGTGTCTGGGACCCAAAATCAGGTGATGAAATCTGAGTATGGAGTGGCATCACAGGTAAATGCATCCAGGTGAGACCTCCAGACAGAGATGGAGGTGAAAGATGGGGTGAAAGATGTTGGGCAGCAGGGACAGTCAGGGAATTTACTAACAGGAATTACAAGAACTGGCCATAGTTTTAACAGCCTTTTCCACCCAACTCAAGCTTTTCCAGAGCCTTGCAAAGTGCTGCTTTAAAGGCTCAGCAGTGGTGCAGGGGGCCACAAAAGCCTTTAGAGATTAACACAGCTGGTGAGCTTGCAGCACACCCAGGTTAACTCTTGTGTACCTCAAGAAATCAAAGAGGAGCTTGCAAAAATGTGGGGGGGGGAGGGGGCATTAGAAATAGCAAGAATCTTAGTTTCTGCTAAAATGGCCAATCTTGTAATTTCCATAGTCAGGATTATTTCTGAGGCAGGGGCTGAGAAGTCCAGAGCTCCAGGAGGGTTTGGACATTGCTCTCAGGCACAGAATGGGGTTCTTGGGGTGTCTGTGCAGGGCCAGGAGCTGGACATAGAAGATCCCTGTCCCCAACTTAAGACATTCCCTGACTCTGATTCCCTGCTGAGGACCAGCCTCACCACCTGACAGCCTCAATTCCAGGTCCATCCCAGGGCTGCACCCTGTCCTGTGGCACCACCCAGCCCCTACACCAGCTCCTGCCCAGCTGCAGTCACCTGTGGCAATTATTTCACAGGAGATCTGGTGAGGCTTGCTTTCACACCACAGGACTTGCCTGAGCTGCAGCAATGACATTCCAAGCTTTTATTTATTTCTTTATTTGCCAGACCCTTAATGTTCTCCCTCTGCAGCTTTTTGGCACGTGGATTTATGGCACTGTCCAAAAGTCTAATGCTTTTCTTTGAATATACTTGTGGACGTTTCTGATCTCACTTTAATTGGGCATGCTTTAGGCTCACATAAAATATTAACATCTCAGCCAATGAAAGTCAGTGCCCAAAGCTCAGATGGTTCTGAAATTAATATAACCTTGTTTCTTGCTCACAGAAGCCACAAAAGATCAATTCCAGAATACTTTTTTTTCCCAATATCTGATAGCTCATTTTATCTGGGCAAAACATGCCTGCTTCATGGCCTTCTGGACATGCTGTGATGCACATCTATTGTTTGTGGAGCTGAAATAAGGACAGAGCAAAGCTTTTCATACAAAGATTATTTGGGCAGAGTTTGATTATTCCTTCACTTGACTTATTCTTAGGCACTCACACCTAACGATTTTTCCATCTCAGAAATCAACAAGTCTATTATTACTTTAAAAGTTAAATAATGTTGATCTAACTCTTTGTTTATTAGCTTGAGGAAGAGCATTTAAACAGCAGCACTGTCTGAGAGTGCAGGAGAGAAGGCTGAGGGAGCTGGGGCTGTTCAGTCTGGAGAGGAGCCCCAGCTGAGAGGGGACCCCATCCCTGCCTGTCCCTGTCTGCAGGGAGGGTCAGAGCAGAGCCCAGCAAATTCCTGAACCAGGAGCTCAGCCCAGCAAGTTCTACCTGGACAGGAGGAAGAACTTCCCTGTGCAGTGCCTGAGCCCTGAACAGATTGTTCAGAGAGGGCGTGGAGCCTCCCTCCCTGGGGACATTCCAGAACCATCTGGACACAATCCTGGGCCATCCCGCTGCTCTGGGATGGCCCTGCTGGGGCAGGGAGGTGACACCACATGATTCACTGAGGTCCCTTCCAGCCTGACCCCTGCTGGGCTCCCACTGCCCCACACCAAACCCACAGACAGGAGCAGGTTTAGGAACTCCAATTAGAAACCTACAGCTTCCTAAATGCTGACAAGTCCAGGATTAAAATTCAACAGGATGATCAGGTGATGGCAGAGCTGCAGCAGGAGCCTGGCCAGACCCCTGGGCAAGGAGCATTGGCTCCAACAGGGATGGCTCCAACACAAGGACCTGGAGAAGCCCATTGCAGGGAGGGATGTCAAGGCTGCACAAAGTTGTGCAATTAGTTTCTGCCTTAATTATACTCAATTTTTGCCTTTCTGCAAAGACAAAAAAGAAAAAAATTCAGTGCATAGTTTCTAAAGAGAAATGCTGAGGTACAATAAACCAGGTTTGATCTCGTGGCCAGGTTGGATGGAGCTTGGGGCTGCCTGGTCTTGTCAGGATGAGCCTTGAAGGTACCTTCCAACCAAAACAACTCTGAGGCTCTGTGATTTCTCACTGAAATCAGCCATGTTTTCCTGAATTTCCAGCAGCACTGGGACCAAGCAGCTACTTGTAGACAATGTTGGTTTTTGCCACAATGTGCTCTGATTCAGAGCAGAATCCAACAACTTCCAACCCTCCAAGAGTCAGAGGCAGTTTTCCACATGACAAACATCATCAATTCCTAGAGCAACCACAACTGAAGGCAGAGCTTGAAGAGGTTGGGAAATGTACTTCCCTGGATTTCAGGAGAGGCTGGGAATTTTACTTTGCTGCATTTCAAATTCTTCCAAAGCAAGAATGCACAATGTACTTAAAACTATCTCCAATCCTAGCAGTACCACCATGTGGGTCCTCCTTGCTAACTGAGTAACAGAAATTAATTAACCTTTATATTTGCTTGAAATGCATTTCCTTACTTCCCCCTCGGTTTTGATAGTTCTAGCTTTCAAAACAGAGACAGCCAAGTTCAGAAAACAAAGTATTCTAAGTAAAATAGCTTTCCTTTTTTTGTTTTGGGTTTTCTTTGGGGCTTTTGGGGGCGTGAGGTAGTGGTAATTTCTTTGTAGTAAAGAGGACTTTTCCTAAAAAGAAGTGGCTGAGGGGGAAAAAAAAAAAGATAATTTTTATCTGTGATAGCAATGAGAACTCAGTAATATTTTTATTGTTATTTTTAATTTCCTCCATCTGAATCCACTCTGGGAATAACATTCAAAACACGAGACCATTAATCATGTAAACTTCTGTTAACTCCTGACACCTCTCTTGTCCTCCCATACCACAAAAACCCCTCAAAATAAACAAGAAATTAAGTTCTGACCCCTCTCGAGAGACCTCCCAAGCTCCTCTGGAGGTTTTGCCATGGCTATTCCTTTCACAGAGAAACTTCTGGGATGCCTTCTGATGGCTCCAGCCTGTAACCCTGAGACAGATAAGCTCAGAGCTGGGGAACCGAGTCCAAGTCAGGAATTTATGGGAAAGCATGTGGAGCAGATGGTGGAGGAATGAGAGAGGAAAGGAGACACAGCTGAGAGAGAGTGAGTGTTGAGACTGTGTCAGATGGGAGAAGGAGGAAAATTATGCTGATCTAGAAATGTGCAGTGGAACTCCTCACTATTGGATCAGTAAATAACCAGGGAAAGGCATCCTTTTCCCTTCAGGTGTCCCAGGGCTTCCATCTCCACCAGGTGAGAAAATCTTCACTATTGATCCTTTTACTGACCCTGCAACTTTCCCATCAGTGCCTCCAAAACTCACATTTCAGGACAGGTTCAATCCAGCCCTCCCTGACTGGGACCTTTAACTCAGTTCTCCACCCACTGCTCACCATGGATAGTGAACTCCCACCAGGATGGTTTGAAAGTCAGTTTTCAAAGAAATTTTCATTCATTTTTTGTACAGGAGAAAAAAAAAATAAAATTGGCACATCCTGTAAATTATCTCTAAAATGCATTCATAATTCTAGTCATTTTTAATGATGGTTGGTGAACACTAGCTTCCCTCACCTCTCAGTGTACCTGCTGCTATTCTCCTTTGAATACTTCTAAAATTATTACCTTCAGTTTGCAAGTCTGGCTATTAGGCAGAGATTTTATTTTCAGCACATGCAGCACAACCTGAACTGAGAATGAATATATATAATCTTTGAAAAAAGAAGAAATTAAAACAAACCAAAGGTTCTTATTACATGACTTTTTAAAAGTATGTCTGCTTGTCCATTTTATATTGTCAGCAAATCCTGATTTCACTGGAAGACATTTCCTTTCTAAACTGGAGACTGCATAGAAGGCCACACAGTGCAGCTGAAGGGGAGAAGAGAAGCCTTTCCCCTTCACCCCCAAACACACAACCCCCAGCCAAGCCAATTCCCCCCACGGGCAGAAATCCTTGAGCTCCCCAGCAACAGGGACACCCCAAAAGCACAGCTCTGATGCCAAGTTCCCTTCTCACACTTCCCACCCCCAGCCTGGTGCCAAGGAAGAGCCCAAGTCCTGCTGCAGGCAATAAAATGTTCCCAAGGGCCAGGGACAGATTTCCACACACCATTCCAGCCGGCCCCAGCACATCCTGGCAGATCCAAAGGGATCCCAGCCCTTGGTGATGCTGCTGTCTGTGCTGTTAAACACAGGAGCCAAGTGACAGAAGTGTCCCCATTTCCACCCACTGGGGGCTGGTGCTGGGACAGGCTGTCCCACAGCACCAGGGCACAGGAAAACACCAACACCACGACCCTGCAGGCTGGGATCTTGGGGAAAAAGCCAGGCTGGAGAGCTCCTTTGGGAAAATCAAAGAGCTTGAGAGTGTCAGAACTGAGAAATGTTCACAGCCTGCAAAGGTGTTTTCTCTCTGACAGCAGCCAGGAATTCAGGCTGTGTCCCCACGGGGCTGCTCTGGGCTTTGTGGCTGGGTTGGTGATGGTAAGTGCAGGCCTTGAGGACACAGAGCAACTTTACCTTTCCAAGAGCCAGTTTTGACACTGAAACTATTGCTTTGAATCTGGTGCTGGTCACCACGAGTATCCTGGGCTTGCCTTGGAATTCCTTCCAGCCAGGTGAAAACATGCAGGCTTCCTGCTATCACCTCCCTACTCCTCTAGCCAGAATAAAAACACAAAAAAACCCCATAAAATTACAAATAAGCTCATTCCACCTGTGTTGACATCATCCTTTAGGGGATGAAATTTATCTCTGGTGCTGTATCCTCAGCATGGCTGGATCCTAGACTCCAGTTGCTAAAGCCCTCTGGTTTCCAGGATTGCCTGAATCAGAAGGATTCCAACCCAAAAGTGAGGAGTTCAAGCAGCACAGCTTGATCCCAGTCTGAGGGTGGCTGCTGACCACACATTTATACCCCATGCCGGCAGAAATTCCGGGATGGAAGCTGTCATACACAAAGGCCAGACACCACATCATCCAGGACACCTGCCAGTTATTCCTCATGATCCAACAGGATTTTCTGGGAATATCAGGGAGTACACCAGAATTGCAATTGCCATTTACCCTCCAGTCCCAATAAAATAAAACAGAGTGTTTAAAAAGGGACAGAGTGGTGACAAATCAAAGACGCTCATACAAACAGCAGTCTGTTTATAAATTCAATTTTTAAACTTCTGAGGTCTCAACAACATCAAGCAGAAATGTCTTTTTTCTGGAAGCAATGTTCCTCTTGCTTTCTGCCCTGCCATTGAAGCATTTCAATTTCAGAGCCCCAACAAGAGGCAGTTTTTTTTTTTTTTTAAATATTAGGATCAGTATGGAAAAATAAGCAACCAAACACCACCCCCTCCCTTCAAAATCCTTTATAAATGTTAAAGAAAACTTCCACAGGAATAAAAATTCACTTTCATTTTGGAGACAATTTTCTCATGCCTTGTTTTTGGGCAATCCAGTTTGCCCATTCCTTAAAAAATTTTGGTTTTATCCTGAACACAGCTGCCTTCTTGCCCAGATGTGGCCACATCTGGGGCTGTGCCAGCCCACTCACGTGTGTGGTGTGAGAGGGGCATGAGGAATGGTGGAGGGGTGGGGAGGGACAAGGGGAGGGTTTCTTCTGACTGTGAGACAAAATCAAGTTATAAAGTGTTTTCCTTCAGGAAAAAAACAACTCTGGCACCTGTAAAATTATCAATTCAATTTGAAGAGTGAGAGCTGCCCTTCAGACATGGACTAGAGACAATAAAAGAAGATCTTTGCCTTTTTACTCCAAAAGAAAGATACTGGAGTCTAGGATCCAGCCATGCTGAGGATACAGCATCAAAGATAAGGATCATCCCCTAAAGGATGATGTCAACACAAAAACAAATGGAGTAAGAATAATTGGCCATGGAGAAATCAGATTTAAAGTAGACACAAGCCTGTGTACTAGAGAGTAAAAGGCTGGAGCAACAGGGAGGAGGTTTGGCTCTCTCAGTCTTAAAATGGATTTAAGCAGCTGAGGAAATGGATAAGAACAGGAGGGTGAAATAACTCAAGAAGTTTTTTCATGCATATTTACAGATTTGTGAAACATTCCAAGCACTTTCATTTAGTGATAGGACAAGTGGCAATGGCTTTAAACTGACAGAGGGCAGGGTTAGATTAGAGATCAGGAAAAATTCTTCCCTGTGAGGGTGGGCAGGCCCTGGCACAGGGTGTCCAGAGCAGCTGGGGCTGCCCCTGGATCCCTGGAAGTGCCCAAAGCCAGGCTGGACAGGGCTTGGAGCACCCTGGGACAGTGGAAGGTGTCCCTGCCCATGGCAGGGAGTGGAAGAAGATGGAATTTAAGGTTCCTTCCCACCCAGACTATTTTGGGATTTCCTATTTCCAAGCCATGTTCAATACTAACCCTAAGAAAAGTGTTGGTTTTGTTGCACCAGACTTCTGTTCTTATTTGCTTCCACAAGCTGCTATTTTCCCATTATCTCATATTCTAGTTTAAAACCAGTGTTGCTGGGGAAGGGTCATCAACTTATCTATTTACATGTTACTGTATCCATCTATAGGGACCCCTATAAATAATTAAAAATAGCAATAGCCATAATGGCTTTTTAAGAGCACAAATGAAGACACATTCAGAGTCTAAGATTGTGCCCTCCGTATAAGAACAGAGCACCCTGGTTTAAGGATTGGAATGTTTCAGTTCTACTGGAATGCTCTTAAAGGAAAATGACAAAAAGAGCATAAGGGATTTCAAGGAGGACAGTGAGGTTGTGAGGCAAACCATTTCAGACTCTACAGATAGATGGCTGGAGGAGGATAAAGTGGAAAAGAAACCAGAAAATGAAATAAAAATCACTCTCCCATTTTCCCTACTATTTACACAAATGAGTAACAACATTACCCTAAATTTCTTGCATATCAGGTGATCTGATCTTATCAGAAGATAAGGAGGGCAAATATTTCTATTTACATAGGGAACTTAGAAGTGTGCTGCTTAAAACACTTTGGTTTTTATTTTAATCAGTTTATCACACAACTACTCCTGAAGTTATATATTTGTTCTGTCATTTTTTTACAGGTCAATTCCTCCAACTGGAGGTGAAATCAGTGGTATGAGTAGTGCATTTTCTAATGATGTCATTGGTGGTAAAGGATGAACAATCCAAGTGAGCCAAAAGTCAGACAGACATTTTTGAAGCCATTTCTTTCAAAGGTAGCACAGATCCCATACCTTACCCTTCACAAACCAAGATATTTTAATAATTTATTTCCCTGAGAAGTTTTGTGACCCCAGGGATAACAAATTTAGCTAATTATTAAAGTGCTTAAGCCTAGGAATAGATGATTTTTCTAATATTCTAATCGTTATCCTCATCAACACATCAGGGCTAAGATTTAACACACTCAGTGTGGCAAAACCCTGCTTAAAAGCACTGGCTGAGGCTGCTGAAGCACTTCAGAGCAGTCATAACACAGGACAGTAACAGCAATAATCATACTCTTATTTTAATTGTATCCATCTGAGTTACAGTCCAACACAGAACAGTCCACATTAGCAGTGCTGAGCTGCTTTGAGCTATTAATGTCATGTTCCACCGTGGGGTTTTTCAGGGGCTTGTAACTTTTCTTCTAAACGCAGCAGATTGTTAAAATTCATTGCTACGTGTTTATCTCCAAGTAAATAATAAAGGGACTGAGAGTTTTTAAAAAACAATTTTAGCCATTAGCGAGATAGTCTGGTTGATGTTCAGCAGATCCTGCTATAATCCTTCCTGTGTCAGAAATTACAGCTAATGTTAAATAAGAAAGCACAGAGTTTCACAAGCTCCCGAGTACCCTGCCTTTAACAGTCCCCACATGTCTCAGCGAGATGAGTAATTGTCCATCAGCCTATGGTTCATTAGGGATCAGAAATCAATTGAGTGGGAGGGCTCAGCATAGCAGGTTATACAAACCTTGGCCGTGCTGGATTCCTGATGAATAGAGTAGTTGGGAAAGGGGAACTTTAATCTGATGGCTCCAAGGTAGTTAGGCTACTGACAGCCATGCAGTGTAAGGCTAATTGGGCTGGCAAGGAACAGAGGTAGAGGACAGGGTCCAAGCAGAGAATCAAATGCTCCTTTGGAGCTCCAGGGCCAGCAGAAAGCTTGTCTGGGAGGATGACCTACCGTATAAATGAAAGGCTCACAAAAATTAACCAAGTAGAGAAATGCTCCTTAGACGAAAAACATGTTTTATGGCTGCGGTTAAAAGTGTGCTGCTGCAAATAGCATCTCTGTGTGTCACAGGCCAGTTTCAGCCTGGATTTTATCACCTATTAAAATTAAAATCATTTTGGCTGAATCCTCTCTCTCCACGGATGCTGTTTCCTCTCACATTTTCCCTCCACGTCTCGGCTGTTTTGGGAAGGTAACGAATTATCAAACCGATATGATTTCTTCCCTTTTCCAGGATTCACAGCTCCTTCCCATTACCTCCTTAACAGAAGGATTTTACTGTAGTCACCCAGACACAGGGAATGTGAGAAAAGTTCAGCATCCATTTCCCTGCTCCACTCTGTACAAAATGAATTATGGAACAGGCAAGTATTATAACTAGACAACGATTAAGAAAGATATTTGGGGAGAGCAGTGATCTTCAGCAACAGATGAGCTCTCTTCCTGGTGCCGAAAATACTTGATTTAGACTCCTTCAGCAGAATGAATAGGGTGAGCTAAAGTGTCTACATCTGCTCAAGGCTGCATGGCTTTAATCACTGCTGGCCTTAGTGGTCTGCATATGCTTGCAGAAATTCTTACAATGAGATGAATAAATACATGAAAGCGTTTGCCCGCATGACGGCACAAGGCAGAGGTTCTGAATAATGATGGATGAACCTCAGAGGAGATCATAGGTTCCATTTAGCTGAGTGCTGCCACATTAGGGTAAGAGCCCTAACTACATCAACCACTTAAGCCTGCACAAGTGGGCTGCAAACTGCTGCAGGAGCTACAGCTCTGCCACTCCTGCCTGAGTTTGGCTGAGAATAACGGGGCAGCATCTTTTCTCCTGCTGTCACATGGCCGGCAGCAGCAGGATTTTAGGAGCTACCTCCAAGAAAAAAAATCTCCAAAAATCCTTAGGGAGAGTGGAAGAAACTGAGGAAAGTTGTTGTATAGCTCTACATGGCATTTACAACTTCGGGTATTTCCAGTGCAACTCTTCCTGTGGGCTTGAGGAGAGCTTTGGGGAATGCAGTTCCCATCACAGTGGAGCGAGGAGCCTGTTTCCCTTCATGCAGTCACTACAAAACACTGATTTCCTGCCATGGAATAAGGGGAAGGGGCAAGAACAGCCATGTGAGGATACTGAGGCCCTGGCACAGGTGCCCAGAGAAGCTGTGGCTGCCCCTGGATCCCTGGTAGTGTCCAAGGCCAGGTTGGACAGGGCTTGGAGCAGCCTGAGATAGCAGAGGGTGTCCCTGCCCTTGGCAAGGGGTTGGAATGAAATGATCTTCAAGGTCCCTTCCCACCCAGACCATTCTGTCATTCTGTGATAAAACTCATGGAAGTCTACCAGAACTTTTTCCAATGTAGATAAAGATCTTCTAAAGTTGCTTTTGTGGAGCTCCCAGATGAGCTCAAAAGCAGTGATTTGTAACTCTTTCTAAAGGAAATTTAATGAGTGGGATTTGCCACTTTGAGGTTGCAAGTATCCTGCTTCCATATGGGACACAGCCAGGAATTTCTTGATGATTTCTCCACTTCTTTGAACTCATACTCCAAGCATGCAGCATCTCCTCTGCACATACTTCACTTTCTATGAAAAATATAAATTATGTGATTTACTCCCATGAAAGATCCTACTACATCCTGATTGGCAGAACTAAGTGCAGAGCCTGCATCCAAGAGAACTGGAATATTTACAAAGCCTCCCTATGATTTCAGCAAGCTCTGGATCTGGCTTTATATGGGCTGGATCTTTATTGCCCAAGCACATGCAAGAGTAGGTAGATTTTAAAAACCTTGTGTAGACAGCTGTTATGACAAAAAATGAGTCACATACAGTGTCCTGTAAGTAATTACTCAGATTTTCCTTTTCTCATTCTTAAGAAAAAAATATAAATTTTAAAGCACTAGAAGTAGTAGCATTAATTTAGTTTTGTCGTCCATAACAAAGAATTTTCTGGTTTCTGTATGATTTCTTTGAAGTGACTCCTGGTAAAGACATGAATACAAGAGGCTGGAATGCTCACTTCAGCACAGCCCAATCTAGAGCTAGACAAAGACATTCCTGGCATTTTACTTTCTTTTTTTTGTTGGTTTTTTTTTAAGTTGTTGTTTTGAAACTTCCATTTTTATGTGAAGCTTCATGACATCCTGAGTCAAAGCAATAAATGCAGCACATTTTCTGGGTCACAACACTCCCATCCCCTTGAAGAAATCATGCCAAATAGCTGTGTCTGTATTCACTCAAAATAATACTTCCTCTAAAAATGCATGACATCTTATATGATTTACATCATGTTATGTTGTGGATTAGGTTAATGACTTCTTGTGCTTCTGTGAACCACTCACAGTACCATGGCCCAGATTATTATTTTATATAAAATATAAATAGACTATATTGCTGAACTGGTGGGTTATTTAACACATGTATTTCCACATGGGTCTAGAAAGAGGGGTGGGGACCAACGTGTAACGAGCTCCTGCTTCCTGTGTAAAAACCAATGTATTCCACTGCTCCCCAGAGCTAACTGGGCTATTTACAGATGAGAATGAAATGCTTTTCTAGCTTTGTTCTGGGGTTTTTATTTGGAATGTGTGTGTGTGTGTGTGCCCTGAGAACCCAAGTGCTTCATTTCAAGCCTAGTGGCAATTGTTATAGTAACAGTGAAAGAGAATTTTTGGTCATCTATTGCAGCCCTCTTTGGATGAAATTCAGGATAGGGAAAATGTTTGCTTAACTAAAAGTACAGTGAGCAACCAGATCACAGCAGGGCCAAAGGCATCCTCAAGATAACTTAATTTCAATGTGTGAAACAATTTAAAACATATACATATATTTCTTCCAAATTATAAGATGCATTTAGTTAATATCAGACTTTAAACTAGAAGTTTTGGAGTCACTAAATCACTCACAGGTGGCAAATAGGTGGTATCATAATGATCAGGTGCACCTGAAAGTAAAATGGGGATAGGAATGAATAGAAAAGAAATATAAAAGAGGTGCAGACATTATCGGAAGAAGGTTGAGAAGAGATCTTGGGAATAAATTCTTTGCTGTGAGGGTGGGAAGGCCCTGGCACAGGGTGCCCAGAGAAGCTGGGGCTGCCCCTGGATCCCTGAAAGTGCCCCCGGTCAGGTTGGGCAGGGCTTGGAGCAGCCTAGGACAGTGGAAGTTGTCCCTGCCTTCTCTGGAAGAGAGTAGAACAGCATTTGTCAAGTTCCTTCCAACCCAAATCATCGTGGAATTCTATGATAATTCACTACTTTTCTTTTTAAATCTGCTTTTTAAATCTTCAGTGTTCCCATATCCTGGATATTGAACTCTCATTTTTTTCATCACCCTCAACTGGAAAAATGCATAACAGACACCAACATGGAATAAAGAGAAATCAGGATAATCAGTGATCATCACTTCTCAAAAAGAAAGCATCCAAATAGGTCAGCACCAGAAACATTTGAGAAAAGTTGCATGAAGTTGCACCAAAAGAGAGATCAAAAACCCAACTCTATAGTGTCTAATAAAGCACAGAGTCAGCAGCACTCAGACAAGAGGGACTAAGCTGCAACCTAACAAAACCAGGTGTTTCAGACACAGATTGCACAACTGTGCTGTGGAACTCACTGGAAAGGGGAGGATTTTAAATGGGATTTATTACCAGAGTGTCTGTGCAATGAGCAGGAGCAGTGGAGTAGACAGAACACAACGATGTGGTCACAGCCCTGTCACCTCTGCCTCACTGCCAGCATCAACAGGGTGTGCCAGGGAAGTCTCTCTCTTCCTGGCCTGTTCTTACACTTTTCCTTAAAAACTGTTGGAGACAAGCCACTGATCAACTTTGGGCTTTGTGGAGTCACACCTTACACAGGAATGAAGTAATACCTCTAATATACTGATAAAACTGACACATTTTCCTGGATTTCTTGAAAAATATATAGAAATGCTGTGGGGAAAAGAGCCATTTCTGACCAAAAATACCCCACTCTTTTATGTACAACATAGACTTCCATGGATCTTCAGTGAAACAGGACATGAATTATAACAGATTATCACTCACAGGTAGAGGATGCTAATTAATATTTAGAAATTAAGAAAGACTGTTTCAATGCTTTTCTGAGCCCTTTTATTGCAATCAACTGTAATCCACCTCAGGAATAATCCAGAGAGAGGAAACAGGGACAATCCAGTCCCTGATCACTCAAAACAACGATTGGGTGATTTCTCCAAGAGATTCTTCAGAAAAACAAAACTTATTGGGACCAATCCAGAGGTAATTCGGTGAAATTTAATGGCCTGTGGTATACAGGAGGTCAGACTGGATGATCTAATCATTCCCTTTGGCTTTAAACTTTATGAATCATGCTCGAGGTGGAATTGGTAATGGGAGTCATCTAATGGGAGTGGACATTGAAGCAACAGCCCTGGTGCTTAGGGGAGCAGAGAAAGCTCACAACATTTGGCTTGAGGAAGATGAAACCAATTAAAAAAGCTTCCCATAAGAGGAAAAACTGCCAGAGTGGATTAAAGGGAGAGGTGTAGGTCTTGGTGTTTGGCATGAAAAAGCTGAGGCCTGAGTTAGCCTAAGCAGGGAGAGAAATGAGCATGGCCAAAGCCATGCCTGACCTCAAGTCTTTGGGGCAAAGCAATTTTTTCCTGCTCTGAGCATCCCTTTACCCCCTTCACCCCTGAATGAACCCGCTGGCTCTGGCAGCCATAGTCCCTTTGCTGGGGGATTTGGGGATTTGCCACATGGACATTGGAGTTCCCAGCTCTCCCTCCCATGTCACTGTGCATCCTCCCCATCACCTCTGCCTTTATAAAGGGTTATGGCATGAAGAACTTTCCTTTTCCAGTGCTCTGGGCCCCTCCATGCCACTCACACAGCACACCTTCTTTTGTCCTCACCCAGGATGTCCAAAGCATTTGGGTTTGTTATTTTCCGAGCCCAAGAGTTGTAGACTCCCAATTGATCTGGAGGTCTTTCAATCACACAATGAAAAGGAATATTAATTTAAACAAAAAAAAAAAATAATTACAGCATTGTCTTCCTAATACAACCACCCATGACACAGCAAAACCTGCAGTTTGGGCTCGAAGGGGGAAGAAAACTTGGAGCTATTTAATAAAAACTTGCAGCTCGTGGGGAGCTTTGTGTTTGCTGAGAATTAACACGAGAACAACACCAGCACAATTTGCTGCCCTGCATTTTTAAAGTTTTTCCCTGCAAGAACTGTACATTATTTATAGAAATATCCTGATTTACATGTGGCTCCTCCAGAGCTGCTGGACGGCGCATCCAGGGCTGCTGCATCTCAGCTTATCTCCTGGAAATATCTGTTTGAATAGCAAAATGAATATCCCTCTGATCAAATATACAAGTCCCTCTGCATGAAAATCAATCCTCTGCACAAGACATATTTTGAAGATTTAAGTGGGGTCTAAGTACTGCTTAGTCCTTGTGCATGCACAAGAGTGAATACCACCCACAGGGAAAAATATGCCACGGAAAAATTCATAAATAACTTCCAATAACAAAGACATTTGAAAATGTCATGATCTTCTTCACATATTTCATACACAGAAAACGTAGTATAAATTCAAGGAAAACATTAATAATTACAAGTTATTTGCTCAGGCCTAACGAGCAGCAGCAGCCTAAAAAGTACTGGCAGATGTCTAGGCAAAATAAAGATAAACACAGTTGGGTTCAAACCACTTTTTAAAATTCTGGACTGAGATTTACAGGCTTGTTGGATCCTGTGACTTTATGCTGTTTGTTTACGAGTTTAAAAATTTTAAAAGAGGAAAAAAAACTTGTTTGCTCTGCGAACATGAGCTTTACATCTTTCTTTGCAGTTTGCCTGTTTATCCAGATCAAAATATAATGTTGGAGACATTTTCCTTCTGTTGAACATACCACTGTCAGAAGAACTTTGCCCACAGTTTATAGTTATTGTATGGAAAGAGTGCTTTGTAGCAGAGATAAAAAGTTAGACTGCTTTTATTGATAGAGTGGCTGTGAAACAATTTTTTTTTAATTCTATAAAAATATATATTAAATATCTGCAAGGCTCCAACCTCCAGAACCAATTGTTGATAGCTTGTAGTGTAGGAGATGGTTCAGCTATGAAGATATGGTTCATGAATTGGGAGGGTGTGACTAAATAGAAGTGGTTTTATTTAACTGATCATTTTCCTATATTTTTTTTTATATGTGCTAACCAGAAAAGCCCATAACCAGCTCAGTTTCTTATATTCAGACATTTATATCCTTGTAGAAGGAAAATATCATTTATCAAAACAACAAAACACTACTATCATTTACTAAATTCACATTGTTATCTAAGGAATATTACAAGGAAATACTTTTCCTTCTCTCCTTTTTAACAGAAGTCTTATAAAGCTGAAAGTTTTGGATTTAGAATTTTCTGATTTCACACCTTTTTTTAAATTTTCTTTGAACATAGACTGTTTTCCAGCTAATTCTTGGAAAGTCAGCATGCTGAATGCACTTCACATCCCATCTTTTATTTGCAATGCAACTCTCCAAAGGGAAATTTTTCTTAACTTCAGATTAATGGAATTGCTTATAATTTTTTTTTTTAGGAAAGGTTTGTCATAATCAAATTGGAAACACTGTCCAGAAAGTAGCAGGGCGTGACACCACATAGCAATGACACATCAGGGTAATGATGAATATTATAACCTATAAAGTATCACATTTTGTTTGTTGCAAACAGAAACTTGCCAAAGACAGCGTGTTCTAGCTAGAGCTGTGAAAAAAAAAAAAAAAAAAATCACTAATATTTGTTTCCAAAGATCTGCATGAAGCCATGGCAATTTTTATGAATATTTGCAAATCAAAACCAGATTAAAGTTTCAAAAATCTAATTTTTTTTGTTTTGGTACAATGATAGAATAAACCTTCTCCAAACAGATCTGAAATTCAGTGAGGCTTGTGAAATACTTCCCCCCCTCCGCAGCAAGTCATCTTTAGATTGAAAATAATTTTCTTAGATTATTTGCCTTTCTTTTCTTTTAATCCCTTCTGAAGAAAGAAATACTTCCTCTTTTCATTCAGGATAAAAATAACAGCGAGGCAAATTGCATTCCAAATGTTTAACTTTTCATGAAACAGGTGAAAAGTTATTACATGCTGGTGAGATTTTTTAACTAGGATCTTTATTCCTCGCTTAAGGGGGGCAGAGAGAGAGAGAAAGAGAGAAGAGATGAATGGCAGTGACATCTGAAAATATACAACTCCTTTATATTAAGAGAGTTTGGTCATATAAACCTTCTGTCTTGTTGCTCTGAGACCCTTTAATAATGTTTGATACCACTAAAGTTTATTGGTTTTATTCATGAAAGAAAAGAAAAATAAGAATTTTAAATAATAGGCTGATCATAAACCTGAGCTCAATGAGTGATGAAGGAGTATTTTCCTCTGGGGAATTACAGTAGTTGGAAGGGTTTGTTTGAATGTAACCCCAAGTCAAAAAAAAAAAAAAAAAAAAAAAGAAAAGAAAAAAAAAAAGGAAAGAAAAAAAAGGATTAATGCTTCAGCAGGTTGAAGGGGAAAATTATTTTCTACATTAGTCTTGCTATGAGCCATCCTGAGCATTAGGTGCTATTGCAATAAGTCAAACTACTATAAGTGAAATAATGTTCTTACATGTAGTTTCAGGCTATTGCATAGCGAAATATCGTGCTCTTTTTAATTAGAAGATGTATAAGAAAAAACAAAGTTCTTGATTCTGGAGTCAAGACCTGATTTACGCTTTGCTTCCGTGGAACAGATTCCATTCTTTTTCTTTTAAACTTCAGTCAGGGAAATGATTCTCAATTATTTTTATTAAACAGGTTCTAAACGTTTGAAAGGCAAAAAAATCGAATGCTCGATACGAGAACTAACTATTTTGTCTCATTTTTTCGCCTGTAACTTTTAAAAGACCTCCAAATTAGGATACTGCTTCATTAAGCTTTTGACATTTGTCCAGTTAAAACTATTGACTCATACTTTCGTTTCTTCCCCCTCAAATTACTACAGTGCCACAGCTGATCTAACTATATTTTCCATTTCTTATAAATAGCCACAAGAAAAGTATTAATTATCCTTGTACGATTTAATGCACCAACTGCCTTAACCTTTCAGGTTTCCTTAAACACCAGCATAACAAGGCATATCCATGGCAGCAAATGTGATTTATGACAGGAATCTTTAATTTCTGTTTTTAAATATGTTACCCACCGATCTGCATACATTTAAATTCGCCTGCAACACTTTTCTCTGTCTTGAGGCTGTTGTTTAATATTCAAGGATGATTTTTGTCCACATACATTTTGGTCTATGTCACCTCAGATTAAATTATTACTGTTTGCAGCCTTTTTGGAGCAGGCCTCAGGCCCTTATTTACAAGAATCAATGAAACAGTAATGAAAATCCATTTTTCATACTATCAGCTCTGGCCTGCTTTTATTTAGTTAGCTGTGTCTAAGCAAGCAATTCATTTTGTGCAAATGTCACGTTGATAAAACAGGACGAGCCACCAAAGGGTTAATCATGAAATAAAGCCTCTGCTTTCGCCAGCACCCCCCCACAGCCAAGCACATCTGTAATGGCAAAATTAAAAAAATATTTTCTTAATGCATGCAAAGTAATGTATATTGACACATAAGCAAGCCTTTTCATGATGAATATTGAAATATATATGCAAAGCACAGGAAATGTGTAACATGTTATAGATCTTTCAGTGTACATTTAGAGGAAATGAGCCATTTATATTCCACAATTTAGTGAATACCTACTGTTTATTGGTACAGAGCACATAGGAGTATATTTGTCTTAGTAATTTATTTAGGTAAATATATTTATTCTTCTAGGGGTTCTTGTGCTTTTTCTGGTTCTATAGTACTAGACATAAATATTTAACAATGCATTGTCTCAAATGTTATTCATGTAATTTATCAGGGGAAACAGTGGAGCTGGGATAACTTTTAAGGCTGCACCTTCACTTAAACCTGAGATTGATTTAAAATGTGGGAAACTGGGATGTTTCTCCACGTACAGTAAGGACAGGGATGCTTTCCCTGGAGGAGCAGGGAGGGAGTCACAGAGCTCAGAGAGGGGAGATGGCAGAGGGGTCACTCCTCCCTCCTGGGCTGTCTTCTCCAACCTTCCAGCAGGAAAAACAGGAGTGACTGAGGGTTTTTTCCAAAACAATTACTCCTGCTCTGTATCACCTACTTTCCCTGCCTCTGAGGTCCCTCTCACGCTCCCTCAGCTGGGAAGTCACCTTCTGGCTCCATCAGAGCCATGACAAGGTCTCCTCAATCCCTGCCTGTGTCCATGGGACACTCCAGGAACTTCAGGTGGGAGGGTTGCTCACAGCAAAGGGAATTTTTTCCTTCTGTCAACTCATTCCTGAGTATTGTATTTGCTGGGAATGTCCTGATGAAGGCAGGAATGATGGATCTGACTCCATGCTCTCAGAAGGCTCATTTATTACTTTATAATACTGTATTATATTAAAGAATACTACACTAAACTAAAGAATACAGAAAGGATACTTACTGAATGCTAAAATGCTAATAATGAAAAACTCGTGACTCTTTCCAGAGTCCCAACCCAGCTTGGCCCTGATTGGCCATTCAGTCAAAACAATTCACATGAAACCAATCAGTCACCTGTGGGTAACAAGCTCCAAACACATTCCACACATGAGCACAACACAGGAGAAACAAATGAGATAAAAATTGTTTCACTTTTCTCTGAGGCTCCTCAGCTTCCCAGGAGAAAATCCTGGGAGAAGGGATTTTTCCAGAGAATGTGAGTGCCACATCTGAGGGCTGCAGCCAGCCAGCTCCTGGGCTTTCCAGGACAGATTTCCCTCCCTTATCACTGGTGCCTGAGCACAGTTTGTGAGTGGCCTGTTAGTGCCTGCTGACATCCTCTGCCTCAGCTCCTTGTGAGCACTTTCACCCCCCTGAGAGCATTTAGGTGCTGACATGGAGGCCATGAGGACATGAACTGATCATCTCCTCTCCTGGCTCTGTTTTCTCCATGCCTACAGCTCCCACCCTGCCAACCTGAGTGGGTTTGGAGCTGTTTCTTCCTCACCTCCCATTCAGGCAGGCACTGCTACAGCCTTTGAGGCCTATAAATTCAGAATATTTCCTTTCAGGATACATACCAAGTACTGAAGCACTTGTCAGTATCTCTTTTTTTGTGATCATTGCTGATGCAGCGCCCACAGAGCTTGGTCTGGATTTATTTAATGATAGAATTGCAGAATGATTTGAGTTGAAAGGGACCTTAAACTCATCTCATCCACTCCCTGCCAGGACATCTTCCACTAGACCAGGTTGCTTCCAACCTGTGTTTCTTCCTTCTTCTGCCTGTCTTTGTCCCACCCATTTGACCTCAGAATCCCACCAAGGAAATTATTTCCACCTGAAGGATGGGAGAAGGTCCCAGACTGTCCTGCTGGCAGAGTGGCACTGGACAAGTGTTGACTAGGAAGAGCAAGTGGGAAAGAAAATACTGCTGAGACATTTGCAAGGGGAAAAATAAAGGCTCTTAAGAAATGATTATTCGTGGCATAATCTTGAAAATGCAGTGCTTATCACCAGACAGGCAACTGGCCTATCATTCTCAAACTAGAAATTAAAATAAAAAAATACCCAGCAACTCAAGATTCATGGAGAGGAGGGGAAAAAAAAGAAAAACCAATCCTCAGTTTTCTAACAAAAATACTTCAGACACTGAGTAATTTAAGTTTGGGCACTTTTAAATTTTGACACAATCTCCCCAGAGATTTAAAATGGTAAGGAAGTGTAGGCCAGCTCTACAAGGAAAAACACAAGGAAAACAGAACTTTTTCCCCAAATCACAGGGCAACTGTATAGAGAGAACATAGGTCAAGTGTGGAGGTTGGATCTTGGTGCTGGCACAGAAAGCCCATGCTGGAGACTCTGGGTTGCTTTAGAATTGGGCTTGGGCCAGGAAAAAAAGGCCCAAGAACAATGGTGAGGTTACAGAAATAAAAACTGCACTTAATTTGGACTAGCACTTCTCTGTAGGATCCCAATATATATAAAATAATTAATTTTTATCTGCTAATCACTATCAGTGGACAGATAGCCACACTGGTTTCTGTCCTTTGAGGAAGGAGAAGAGATGTGAAGAAAAGAAAAAAATTTCTTTTTTGAAGGACAGCTGTTTACTTTATCTTCCTCATATTGTACAAACGATGGCTAAAGCTTCATATACATTAATATTTTCAGCAGAAATATTTCAATATATACACCCATATGGTGAGCATGATCATAAGTTCTCAGTAAAGTACTGTGGGAATTCAGAACAGGACCCAAAACTATAAATTAGAGAGGAATTGCAGCCTGCAAATTGTGAAACACTTTCTACACCCATGTGTCTGTGGGTATCCCAACAGCAGGACACCAAGCCTGCTCCATAAAAAAATCCAGAATTCATCTAAAGCATCCAAAGAACACGTACTATACCTATTCCTAAATACTTTAACCATGAAAAACAGTGTTTGCTTGGTTGGTTGGGGTTATAATGCCAAACAGTCTCTATTTTCACATGCTAAAACTCATTTCTACATCCCCATCTCTCTCTGTCTTTCCTGGAAGTACATGTTGAAAGAGGAAAATAATTGCAGCCTTCTCCCAGTAAAGTATAAGAAAACTAGGTGAAAGTCCTGAAATTTTCATTATAGCACAGGCTATAAACTTGAACTTCATAAAAAAAAGATATATGAAGTCACTAATAATATAAAAAAAAGTTGTCACAAGATCAATATCATATTACAGAGGTGGTTTTGCTTGTTTTTACCAGATCAACATTATTTTTTGGATATCATATACTTGGTACATTGATCAAAATATATATTCCAATCTCTTCCAGCACTTTCATTTCCTGTTGCTTTCTTTCTGGTTAGACATCTATTTTGTTTTTTGTGTTGTGCCATGTGCCTTGCTTGGCACTGACAAATTAATTTCCATTCTTTACATTTCCAAATTTCCAGCTGAGTAAAACTGACACCACAACTGCAAAGAACACCTGGTTTATTTTGTTTTTTGTTTTTTCTCCTTTTGAAAAGTTTTTAGAAGACATCAGACAAATCCTCCACTATGATACTGGATGCTTTCAGTTGACAATAACCATCACCTCTTTGGATTATGACAAGGAATAAATGACAGCACTACAGTGAACCTGTTCAGCATTTATCACAGAACATGACCCTCGGAGCACAAATGGGCTGATTACACTTCTGCTGTTGTGGCTATTTCCAGAGAAAGACTCTTCTTGGCTCTACCAGAGCATATTAAGGCACTATCTGGCCAAAATTATTGACTGCCTGATGGGTGAGGCAGTCCTGGAAGGGCCTGGATGCCGTTTGCAGAGCTGCTGACCTATTTATTTACTCTGCTCCAAGTCAGCCTCTCTCAGAAGGAACCCTTAGGGTTTACAGTGTCAACAGCTCCATGCTGTTTGTTTTTCTGCTCATCCCACCACTTACTCAACAGAAGATCAACAGAAGCATCAAGTTTTGCCACATAGCATAAAAAAAATAAAATGGGAATTGTTGTTGGGCTCACTGCGCCCACTGGAAAATGTGATTCCTACACATCAAGGGAGTACCCACCATGCCATCCCAGCCATTAAATTTCCTTCCTTCAGACCCAAGTCACACCAATTCTATGCTGTCAATGCAAAAAGCAGGAAAAAAATATTAGAAGGTTCTTTCTGCAGTGTTAAAGAGCTGGAGATGAGCAGAAAGTGCAGCAGCTGACAGGTACCTTTAGCTGGATAAAGTTGTTGTGTTTAGGTATTTCTAGTAGCATGGAAGGAACAAAAGAAAATGGGAAGGATGAGAAGATTTCTCATCTCATCCTGAAATCTTGAGCTCTGAATAAAAAGCCCTCTACCCCAAGCTGGACACAATTTCTTGAACACAAAATCTGAGAACAGAATTAGATGGGCTGAATACTCCATTTAATTCAGACAACTTTATAAGAGAACATTCCATATACCTTCAAATCTATTTATTTTCAAAAATATAATTTAACAGCAAACTACACACCAGTAAGCACCTTCAGACTGAAAATTTCCAGTGTTTAACAAACACATTTCGACTGCATAAATCCAAGATGAACTTGGAGCAAGCTGGCATCATAGCTTGGGTTTGTTTGCTGTTATTTATTTTATTTTCATAAGTATATGTTCAATCTGGAGTTTGATTACTACCTCTTCCCTGTAGATCCTTAAGGATGAGATCAGAATTAAAGTTTCTTCACTTCCAACCTCTGTTGATACTTTATCCTCCTCATATTTTATAAATGGTGGCAAGAGCTTCATCCACGTTAACATTTGCAGCAGAAATATTTCAATGTATACACCCAGCTATGTACAGGGAAGAGCCACTGCCTGTCAAACCAGGGGAATGAAACCCTTGCTATGGGCACAAATGCCACCTCCCTGCTGTGAACTGGGAACCAAAAGAGGTCAAACAACCCATTATGGTAAAACAAAATATTCCTGAGAACAAATTTCCAAATAACAAACATGTAGCAAAACAAAAAAAAAAGGAACTAAAACTGGCATAACACAAGTATGCAATGAAAGCAAACCACATGCCAGGCACGTAATGCAGAAAGAGTCACAGAAAAGTGTTAATCCTGACATTCTTTAAAGTTTCTGAATGTTAAGAGAAAGAAATAGATGAATGAGCTGGCAGGGATAACTATTGCCAGTGAATCTGCAGGTGTAATCTCAGTGTCCCTGCAGAGAGATGGATCACCACCAACACCAACCCAAGGAAAAGGAAAGCTACAGGAGTTTTGGACTGCTCCTGTATCAGCTGCTGGTCAGAGTGAAGATGTGCTGTTGCAAAGACAACCAAAGGAATCTCATCTGCCCTTCAGTGCAATACCCACTTTTTGGGATTCCCTACAGTGGTCAGAAGTCCTTGTGTCTCACTCCTTCCTGTCCAGCCCCAAAATTATACCTTCTGCAGCTATTTTCCATCCACCTTTACTGCTTAATTTTTTTTTTTCTGGCTTATTTAATCTATTCTAAGGTTTACCAAACTATATTAACTTTTTCTGCCCAAACAGCCAAACATGCCACATGACTGGGATAAAACTCAGCATAAAGCCTGTGCTGAGTTTTATTATATTTCATTAATTATCCCCCTCTTTTTGTTGCTTTTTTTCTCTCTTTACCCAGGTGGAAAAAGGAAGGATAAAGTGTCTCAGACACCAAGGGATTTGAATCCACAGTCCCATGGACAACAGAGAAAGGAGAAGTCCAGACCTTTCAGGCACTTAAATGTCCTTTGATGCTTCCTAATTCTACTGATCTGGTGTTGTTCTATAAATTTGCTCAGAAGTTCAAAGTTTCTTCAAGTCCTCCCTCTTAAAAGACCCTTCTGAGCATTGAAAGGAAACAATATCCTGTCTTTTATGTCACCAGCAGCAAAGAGTGGATGTCAAATACAAAAGCCACTGCTAAAAAATCATTATGTTTGCTAAAAAACAAATAAAATTCCTCAACCACTAAAGAAAATGTCATTTGGAAGTAGGAAAAAATAGTTTTGCTGGATAAATTATTCTGTGAATATTAAATATTTCAAATTAAAAAAATAATCACATTCAGAAAAAACTGGGTGATGTGAGTACACTTATTTATTTTGGCATGTGGGTGATATCAGTACTAAATGCAAAGGTTTTGTTGAAGGTTTGGGTACAGAGCAGTATTTAGTCATGCAAAAACCAATATTCCAGGTGTGCCTGGGTATGCACTTCATCACAGCTCCTTTTGAACCCTATCCCAAATCTTGGCTGCAAGGTGAGCCCCAAAAAGAGAATTAACAGAGCCTGCACAAGCTCTTTTCACAACCTGCTCAGATGTCCAGTCTCACCTCCCTGAAATGAAAAGGTTGAGGGCTCCTGGGTCTAATGAGCCTTCAAATCTTGGGGTGTTTCTGTCTGTGCACTTCAAGGGCTCACTCCCCCTCTGACCCTGGGGCCTTTTTGGTTCCTCCTGCATGGCAGAGGCCAAAGGGCTGAGTTTGTTCTCACCAGAGACACCCTCTGCAGGGACAACTGGTTCTGCACCAGTTAAACCCTCTGTGACCTATTTACAGATAAATACCCAGGGAATGACACCAGAGGTGTGAGCTGGGGTGGATTCCTGGGCTCCATTAGTGCAGCTCCCATTAGCCCTAATGACTTAACATCAACAATTATCCTCTTGCAGCAGGAACAGGCGAGCACCTTTAAATACCCATTATGCACAAAATTTGTTTTTAACTAATTTTGTTAATTTAAAATCTACCCAATGCATTTATCCTAATATCAGATCCTCGGGTGAGAGCTTGTTGTGTGAAATGGATACAGAGAGCTTGTGTTAAAAAAAAAAAAAAGTGACTTCATCCTTGCTTTTATGGGCCCAGTCGATTCAAAGGAATAGCCCCTGGAAATAGTAACTGCTGTGATATGCTTATGGCTCCATTTACAGACTTTCTTATAGGTTCATAAATGGAGACTAGGAGGAGGAGGGAAAGGAATAAAATTTAATAACTGAATAAAAATGTAAATAAAGATTTGCCTAAAATTACTTGTCCAAGAAATAATTCTCCCTCCCCCTTAAGCTAATACTTTGATAAGCTCTGAACAGTGATCCTGATTTGGAGCGTGACCTTTGAAAATGCTCTCCAGCTTGATTAAAGATGTATTAAATTTGTTTAAATAAACCTCGTTGTAATGGCACATCATTTGTAAGAAGCTATTAGGGGGCTGGAAACTGTGCTGCTGTATTTGCATGAAAATGTGCCCTGCTCGAATTGAGGATCTCTCCTGAATTAACCGCAAAGGAAAAGTGACACTTTCATAATTTTTTTTGACAAAAGAGGAAAAAAAAAAAAAAAAAGCCCCACAACTTACAAAACTTTATGTTAAGCTCCATGAGAAAGGAGGTAACTGCATATTAAAACAGACTATGAACACAACACACACTTCCCCAAACCACTCTCCTCTGGTTTTGTCTTAGATTTTTTACTTGCATTTCTTTCATTTTTGCCTGCTTTCCTTTTTTTTTTTTTCCTCCAAATGTCATTGAAAAGAAAAAAAAAAGCCAATAACAAAATGTTTGCAACTGTGGTCTTTCAGCTGATGGAGAGAAAACCCATCCCTTAACAGCAGAAAGAAACAGTAATACAAAAACTTAAGAGAGTGGTTGACATTGATATTAACTTTCTCCTTTCAGTGGGGTTTCAGGCAGGCAGATTTTGCAGCCGTTGAGAAAAGGGAAAATGTAACCCTGGATATCATGGAATTTATGTGATTAGGCAGAAAGGTGGATAAATAGACAGATAGATCCCATTCCTGCTTGAAGCATATAGATTGCCAAATGTACTTTAATTTCTTCCAATAGCTCCCAACTGAGTGAGTAACTGCTACGCTAATGAAAAAGTCTCTCTCCCTTAAATCAAATTTTAAATTAAAACCTTTCCCATTTCCCAGCTAAAGCCAGGACTCTAGGATATGTATGTGTACTCGGGGGCTTGGAGTCTTTCTTTGTGCTCCCTGTTCCTCACCACCTATTTCACATGTCAGCCTCCACAGCCGTCCTGCTGCTCGTGTCCTTTGTCACGCTCCCAACCAACGTGGCCACGTGGCTCCATCTGCACTGGGGCTCAGTGCTGGGAGTGCCACCAGTGCTCAGGATCCTCTGCCCACCCCAAGCCCACCCTGCAGAGCACAGGGACCTCCAAAGTGATGCATTACAGACTTTAATCTTCCTCCTTTTTGTTTAATCTCGCGGACTCTGTTCTCAAAGCCTCCTCCAAAACCACAGAGGAACAAACGTGCGGAGTCATGAGAGTCTCAGTAAATCACCAGAGTCAGCAGCACTGCCTGATGCAAGAGGCCACTGTGTGGGCAGTTTGCAGAGCAGGGAATGCCTGCCCTTTGATTACAGTACAACATCCAAAGAATGAGATTTTGAGGATTAATATCTTTCTTTGCCACCATTCCTCCCTTTCTTTTCTGCAGCTGACTGTAAAAGCTAAAAACAACGAAACCCTGCGCTTTGCAAAATCAGTGTGATGTAAAATATATATAATAATCTACCAGTAGATCACTCATTCTTCCTGAGTATCAAGCACATGCACCCACAGGTGACACAAACCTTGACTGTAAGGTGAGCTGGGACACGTTAATCTGGATTCTGCTTCACAGGAACTCATGCACTAGGCACAAATCCTTAGAGAGTTTGAATAAAAGGTTTAACAAATGAATATACAACCAGAACTAGAGGAAGATGCAGATTAGAAAGAAAACCTACTAACTCAGAGTGTGTAACAGACAAATGGTGTGGTGACTGAAAGGAATGACAACAAATAACTTTAAGGAAAAGGCAAGGAATTCACCTTTACTGTATTAAAACAATGCATCCATAAATACCACATTTGGTAGCTAATTTTGGTATTGAAAATATCATCTCGTAGCTGCATTTTCCAGGCCAGTTGTAGACTGTGGATTATTGTTCCATTTACCAATTTTCCTAAAACAAAGTAAGAAGTATCACCTGTGTTATGCTTGGGTCTGCTTCTGCCACCTTCCTGTGTATTTACTTCCTGCACTAAGCTGCCATGACCCTGTAAATCTGTCTGCAGATGGGGGTTGTGCCAATCACCCATCTCTGACTCTTCAAACCTCTGTTAACACAACTCTGGGGCTCATGAGTGGATCCTCACACAGTGGGAAGGATCAAAGTGCATTTGCAAATAGCAAAGACCAACTCCTAAATTCTTTTGCATGGTTAATCCATGCACAACATTTTTCCACTTTTCCATCTCACTGTCCTTAGAGGATGCCTTGGCTAATGACACACTCCTTTCTCTGAAACCACACCCCAGAGTGGCCAGGACCATGAGTCAGGAGAACAAACCTGGTTTTCCAGATTATTCACAACCTCTTTTCTAACTGAACGCAAGAACAAAACACACAGGTGCTTCAGGAGGAGACATTTAAATTCTGCCCCTGCCCAAAGAGTATCCAGAGGCACAGGCAGCCTCCCACTTCTCCTGTGGGACCCTGTGATGCACAGTGACCAAGCTTGGCCAAACCCTTTGTCAATGTTTTTTCTGACCTGGGTAGTCACAATTCCTGAAAAAGGCAGGGAGATAGAAGGACCCTCAGGAAGGAGGAAAAGTTAGAGATCCACAGAGCAGAACCTTCAGGCATCATAGTTGTTAAGTCACATCTCTGGAGCCAGCAAAAAACCCTGATGAGTCATCTTTTATTTTGGGGGCTGGCCATCCCATCTCAGTGGGAGCAGGGAGATCCATAAAACCCTGGCCTGCTTGGCAGCACTGAGCCACAGCCTCAGAGGAACCCAGTTTTCTTAAAGCCTGTGCCATCTTCCCACGTCAAACAACCTCTGACATCTTCTCCCGTCCCTTTTTGGTTTTAATTTGCCATTCTAAATTGAGATACTAGAGCAGGTGGAAGCAACCCAGCTCTGGGCTAATTGGTTCATCATGCACGTTAGGATAATGCTCATTCTGGATTTCGATTAGGTCAGTGTGGAGACTGCCTTGGTCAGAGGCTGTAATGATCTGCTTATTAACTCTGGTGCAGGGTCCTTGACTGTACTCATGTTATTAGAGACTGCAGCTGCCTTCAGCCCTGTGAACCATGGAGTTTTATTGGGCTGTCTAATGTCCTGTGCTGGGCTAAGTGCTCAGTTTCTGTCCTGGCTGGCGCCAGGGTTTTGTTTCTTCCTTTCCCATACCTCCAGCCACGCAGAAATTCTGTGTGTGTTATTCTGCTGGGTTTTGTTCCAGTCCCACCAGAATTCATTAAATGCTCTGTACCATTAAGGAGGGTGTTTTCTTCACTGAACACGTGATCTATTTACAATTTTCCTTCAAATTCTGCTATGCCCATCTTCCAGTTTTGATTTTTCCAATTTAGACTCAAAAAATTCTTCTTAGGGTCTGATCAAATCCAAAAAAGAATGGAATGGAGGGGTTTACAGAACATAAAAATCTATTTGTGACAAGGGGCAACACTTCTTTGTGTTGCAGCAACAGATATCCTGCTTTTGGGATATTTCAGCAAACCTGGCTCATTTTTGTCAGTAGGCTTTCCACGTCTGAGCACACTGTTAGCACTTTCAGTATTTCCCCATCAAAAGTGTTTCCAGAAAAAAAGACATTTTCTTGCTTAACTGACTCAGAGATCTTCTTAATGTTCTCATTGCAATCAGATTTGATTACTGTGATGCATTTTTCTGCTCATCTTCCTCTTGTGAGTGTTAGTTCCTTTCAGTGGTTCAGCAAAACTTCTGCCACTGCCTAAAAGTGCTGACAACCACAACTCTGATTTCTAGGACATGCATTGTTCTCTGCTCTGTTTCCCTGTTTGTTGATATGAAACCCTTGGTGTCAAGGGTTTGACTTTTAAGAATGAAACTCTTTTCTGGGTACAGGGGCAGGATCTTCTGAAATGGATGGGAATGTCCCAGAGATGTTGGGCAACTTCAGGGGATGTGAGAAGGGCATGAGAAAGTGATGGAGGGATGTTCAATCAGTGGGAAAGCAAGACTTAATTCTGCATGTGTGCAAGGAGTAAAATGGAGCTTCAATTACTTGCCCAGGTGAAAGAAGCTATATTTTTTCTAAGAAAAGTGATTTTATTAAAAAGTTCCCTAAAGAAAACAGATCTAACCTGGGCAGTTAAGGGGTTTGTGCCAGGATTTCAATTCAAGATATCTTGGTCTTCTGACACATCCCTGATTTTCTCACTATTTCTATCCTCACCAGTTCTCTCTCTTTCATTCTAGAAGGTGTTAATGCCCCTGAAGTTTCCAACAAAGGCATCAAAGGCATTTTGACCAGACAACTGAAGTGATCAGCAGTGCTCTGATTGCACTGCACCCCATGGCTGTGGTCAAACTCACTGCAAATTTATGCAGAATGGAATGAGACACATATGGATGAACAAGCATGAAAAATACCTCCCCCTAAGTGCTCCAAGTAAAGATTTCATTTTCAGAGAGAACCATGTCTTAAATTAAACTTGGCTCATAGAATTTCGTCCTGGATATCAAACTGCCCAAGCCAGAGGCTCTCTGACCTGTTTAACCCTGACAAGCCTTTGTTCAGCTCCCAATTTAAATGCAAACTTGTGTTTTTAATATTAATTGGTGTAGTTCATTTGTCCTCAACACACACTGGGTTTCACTACAAATTTCTGTTACCATCACTCTCACTGATGCTTTCAGAGGAGCATCCAACCACTCCAACAGCATTTGTGAGCATATTGGGCTTTCATTTTTTGTAATGGAAAGAGATTTTGGTTTGGGTTCATTTGTGTTTTGAGGGTTTTCTTAAGAGCCAGCAGATTGGTGACTGTTTCAGGGATGTTGTCACAGAAGTCATTGCTAGCATCCTTCACTGAAGGTAAAGACCTGAGGTTAAATGGCCAAATCCATACTGTCAGAACTAAAGTCAACAAAACTGGACAAGTTTTATTGGAATCTTTGGATAAATGACCATCACCACCTGCATTTCAGCCCAGTTTTGTTGTTGAAAGGAATTTTGGCTACTCCTCTCAGCACCTCCATCCCTTCCCCAAGCAATCCTGATGTCCCCATACTCAATATTGTGTCACTCACTCACTGAGTGGGCCATTCTCATTTCCCCTGAAGAAAAACTTCTCAGCCTTCTTGCATTTCTAAGGAAGGAGGAACCTTGGCAAAGATCTATGTCCCCTTTTTTTAGACCTATGGATTGCCTGAAATCCTATTTCCTCATGCATCCAGAAGCAGTGATTCCTCATTTGGGAAACCTGCCATACTGGGTACACTCATAGTTAAGGAACAAATTCTAAAGCATCCAAGTGCACTTACCCCCCTGAACTTCCCCCTTGTCCAGGTTATATAGCATTTAATTAAATAATGCTCCATTGCACACTGTAAAAAATGTTAGCAGGAAGACAGTCTTGTAATAAATATCTGTTTCTAAATAAAGGATAAAATTTAGTCCCTGACCATTATAAAACCCTTCAGTGTATTCTGGTATTGCTATTCACTGCTTGGTTTATTTGCACCCATCCAGTATCTCCAGGATTCCTAAAGCACCCATTGCAGTGGCATCAAAGGATCCATAATTTGCAAAATAAACCTTGCACGCAATAAAACTAAATGAATCATGTCATCTGAATGAATGTACCAGGGATCTGCATTTCAGAGCTACTAAAAATTTACCTACTTCACACCTCACTTCTTTTTTGGTCATTTATTTTAACTTGCATTTGTCTGAGGTTTCATGACTTCATTTTCTCTGCAAGTTTCTGCTCCATCACACCACGTATGGAAGGCGAAAAACACCACCTCAAAGGTTTTTTCACATTTTTAGATAATCTGGGTGGAGTGAGGAGAAAATTAGGCAGCACACAAGAAGTAAGTTATCCAGAAGCATAAGAATTTCTGAATCAGAGGTCTCAATCCCAAGACAGATTTTCATAAAGTGCCAGGGATCAAATAATGGAAATAAATAAAAATTCCTAAATTTTTAGAGTTAAAGGGAAAAGAGCAAGGAGTCACAGATTGCTAATTACCTGTAAATTCTTATCAAAAGGTACCAGCAAAATGCTCCTACACAGAGGAAAGGGTGGGGAATAACACGAGTCATAATTTATCAAGGATAATTCCTTAACCAATTTTCCTAACACCTGTAAAATTCTCCAATAGCTTATCTTGTTCTCGTGCCTAAAAAAAATAAAAAAGTTTCAGTGTAAGCTTTAGTGATAGCTATCACAAATTTCCATGGGATAATCACAGCACAAAGCACTGTGCAAATGCACTGTAACTGTAAATTGTCAGTAATAATGTAATGTCAGCACTGGTTATTATGGGCTGTACTTGGTCCATATGCATTCTGCTTGCTTCACTTTGAGTCCATGATGCCCAGCTTGATCTTAGATGGGAGAGATTTCTACCCCAGACACAAATAAATCATGATGAGGGATTGATTCTTGCAAAGCTTACAACAGGCCAAGTATTTCAACTTTACACAAAGTTAGAAATTGAGGAATAGGTCTTGGGGGAGGGAGGGGCACCAGGGTTGTTTTGTGTATTAGGGATGGACTTCCCTTGGTTGATGCAATGATTGCTTCAGAGAAAAACACTTTCAGAGCTTCTTGTGTGTCTATTTTTCTTGAGGAAGCCAGAAGAGAGCTCTGAACTGTGCCACTTACAGACCCACCCAAGTACAACAGGACATAAAAACATAGAATCCTTTAGGTTGTAAAAGGCCTTTGAGATGATGACACGTGACAGGACTGAGTATAAATGAAAAATCTTGCTGCCCTGCCAAGCATTTTGCAGAGTAAACTCTGTGCAACAAGCAAAACTATATTTGTATGCAGCAGCTTTAAAAAAGCACACCCCAAGCATTCAGTGATTAAGTTCAGATGCCTTCCTTCTTTCCTTGCAAGCCATTATCCACAGTTTTGTTTTCTCAAGTTTGTTGGAAGGGTTCTTCATCTTTACCAGCAGTTTTTAGGAACAAGAAGCCCTAAGAAGTCCTGCTACACCACCCCTCCAGACCAAAAAACTTTTTCTGCCTCCCTACTGGACAGGCTGATCATTGTGTCCAAGTTCCACCCTCTGTCAGGGACAGAGACACCTGGGGTGAGAAACCAAGCTGCTCCAAGCCCTGTCCAACCTGGGCACCCAGGGGCAGCCCCAGCTTCTCTGGGAAATCTGTCCCAGGGCCTCACCACCTCTCAGGGAACAGTTTCTCCCTAGTGGCCAGTCTAAATCCACTCTGAGCCATCCCTCTTGTCCTGTCACTGCATGCACTTATAAATGTTCTTTACCCATCTTTTTTGCCAGCTCCCTTCACACTGCAAGACCTCAATTAGGTCACCCTTAGGATGAGGTCACCCTTAATCTGGACAATCCCAGTTCTCCCAGCTTTTATCAGGATAAAATCACTGGAGAATCAGCACCAGCCACGACAGCACCCCAAATCAGAGCAGAGCTGTGCCTGGGGTGGGCAGCTGGCACTGGCTGTGAGGGCAGAACCTCCCTCCCTCTCCATGGCACCAAGGTGAGGGCAATGAAGGCTCCCAGACAGAAAAACAATTAGCCAAGGGACAAAAGACATTCCCAGCCTTTTGATGTAGAGTGCAATGACACCTGTGCAGGGAGAGGTGCCACAGGATGTCTTACATGGTGTCACAAAACATCCTGCAGCCTTTCAGATGATGTGCTACAGCCTCTTCCACCACCAGGCCACAAACCATTTGAGCAGCCAGAGCTCATTTTGACTTAGTGTGACTGCTGGAAAAGGCCCAAGAAAACAAAAACAAGGGTGGAGAAAGGATAGCATTAGTCATGCCCCTATTATGGCTATCAAGAAAAATTACTGAAAGTGGCCTGTGACACCTGAGTGGTGACCTCAGGAGGAGTGACAGGCAGGCTCCCAGGAGCCACCTGGCAGAATTTCATCTCTGTGAAGAGTCAAAACTTCCAAGGTGCAACACAGCAAATAAGACACAGGTGTCTTCCAACAACCCCGGAAAGGCAAGAGCTGCTGAGCACACCTCAGTGCCAGGCAGCTGGAGCACTCCCAAGCATGCTGCTGTCATTCCCAGAAGTGCTCTCCTTGGAAGAGAATACCTCCAGGAATGTCTATGAAAGGACTGGAAATGCTAATTTGCTGGCACAATCACTCTCAAGAAATCTCCTGCCAGCGGGGAAGAAAAAATTATGACCAAAAAATCATAGAGATGTGTGTCTTCTTTTTCACCTAAACCCTAAATACACTTTGGGTTTTGTTTTAATATTTTATTTGTGGACTAGAAGTAGCACTTCAGGTTACTCCAAGTTGCCACTTGTACCAGCCACCCTGTGCACAAAAACCTATTTCATGTGGTCATTACCTTCCTCAGCATGTGTTTGAGAAGCTGGTAAAACAAACTGCAACTGGTCTAAAAAATCTACACACAATTTTTTTTTTTCTCCTTTCCTCCCTGTGCTGAAATAGCCAAGGCTAATAATAATCTGGTTTCATTTGCAAACTGTATCTCCTTAGGCTGATCATATGATTCAGTGATTGCAAAACAGAGATTAAAAAAAAAAAAGTATTTTAGTTGCTCGAGTTATGAAAAATCAAGAAGTTACTTAACATCTGCAGCCAGAATTAAACATTTTGAGGTACACAAAGTATCTGGGGAGAACACAACAGCTCCTTGACTTGCCTGAGCCCTGCTGTCAAAAGCTGGAGCAGAGTTTGTCACAGGAGCACTGACAGTGGCACTGAGCCTGGGGGATTTCCTCACAGCCCTCAGAGGTGGCCAGTGACCCACAGGGCTGTGGCTTGGGTACTGAAAGCACAAGTTTGGGCTAATGCTGACCTTTGTTTGTCCGCTCTGAGTGCAAAACAGATGTTCATGCACTTTTATCAGGGAGGGTGGAAAATACTGCTTTGCTCAGGAGAGACAATTTCCCCCCAAAACAACCCAAATTAAGTTACATGTGTGAGGTACAGGTGATCTCCAGAAAGGAATGTGAGGATGGGCTCAGCTGACAAGCCAAGGGCACCCCACACAGTGCTCACCACAGCCAGCACCCAGGCAAAGCCTCAGGAAAGCAAAAATAAACCCAAAACCTCTTCCAGAAGACCAGGCTTCAAATCCTCCCTTTTACATTTCCCCCCCCCAGTTTTGCTAAAATTGAATAAAGCCAACAACAGTGGCACTCACAGCCCTGAGCTCATCAGCATCATCCCCTGCCCTCTTCCTGCTGTGGTGCACAAGAGTCTGGGTTTGGATGCAACCCTCCCTCTTTGCTTTGTTATTTTGGATTTTTTTTCCATCAGCTGGTGTGCAATGAGCCCAAAAGGTGAAATTCTCCAGTCTACTTTCCCTGGAAAGTGAATTATTAGCTGGTCTCCCAAAAACCACAGTTATAGGAAGGTGAATTGTTTCATTTCAGGTACTGAAGACTCCAGATCCTGCAAAGCTGAGTAACAAATGCAGCTGACAAAACTGTCAGTGTCTCTTTTGAGGTGAAAAATGGATTTCACAATTAAGAACCAATTAGATGCAACCCCACACTTCGATGAAACAAAAATCCTTTATTTTCTAATAATTATTCATTGAGCACCTCCTGCATTGACCACACACTTAGTGCTGCCCACTCTGCTTAATCATCTATTCAAAGGAAATTTCTCTCCCTGAGAAGGAGTCAGGGTGGGTTTTAATGGCACTAAATCGTGGGTCTGCAAAGTTTGCTGCCTGCTACACTCATGGTGCTTTGGTAACAGTAAAATTCAGGTTCCAGACACCAGGATGCACAAATTATAAATAATTAAAGAATTGCAGGATGGTTTGGGTGGGAAGGGACCCTCAAAACAATCTCATCTCACTCCCTGCCATGGAAGGGACACATCCCACTATCCCTGGGTGCTCCAAGACCTGTCCATCCTGGCCTTGGACACTTCCAGGGATCCTGGGGCAGCCCCAGCTGCTCTGAGCACCCTGTGCCAGGGCCTGCCCACCCTCACAGCAAAGAATTTCTTGATATTAAGTGTTGGTAGACAGATGCTCTTCAGCCACATTGAACACATAATCAAAGCCATTTTAGTTTACACATTACAGAGAGAAAAATGAGAAAAGGCTTCTGCTTGCAGCACTGGATCAGCTGCAGTCAGGGGTTGTCCAGAACAGAGCAGATTTCATCATTCCCCTTTACTTGTGATGCCTGTTTGGGTTCTTAGAAAAAAAAAAAAAAAAGGGAAATAAAAGCTTTCCCATGGTGTCTCAAAGGTAGAGAAAGGAGAACTGAGCTGGAATGGAGCACATGGGGGCAAACACTCATGCTGAGCAGAGCCCCAGAATGGTTTGGGTGGGAAGGAAACTTAAAACCCATCACATTCCATCCCTGCCAGGTGCAGGGACAACTCCCACTGTCCCAGGGTGCTCCAAGCCCTGTCCAGCCTGGCCTTGGACACTTCCAGATAAGGTAAAAGCAATTCTGGGGCCAGACTCACATCCTGCCTGTGCATCTCAAACACACAAGCAGGCATCACCACAGGCCAAGGAGCTGATGCTTACCGAGGCAGAGGTTCATACAATGCTCCAGACTATCTGCTGGATATAAATATAAATAAGCACTGCTGATACAATTGCACTGTGGGACTATTTTGAGATGAGTAGGGTTATAATGCATCTGCAAAATCAATTTTTCTATCTTGATTTAAAAGTCGAGCCCAAAGCAATTTTTGTTACTTTGAAATTTTTATTTTGCTTTATTAACTCCCCCCAACAGTTGAAAAAGCCCTTGGAATACACTTATTTAAACGTGCCTTTTGTGTTTGTCTCTGCAAAAGAAAAGTTAGTGCTGAATGTTGCCCTTGCCTGTGAACTACACTTCTGGGGAGAAAATTCAGTCCCTTCCATTTGAGAAATGAAATTTGTTAAGTGCCTGGGCCACAAAGCAGCAATAAGACTGTTGGCAATTTGAAAGACCAAATTAAAAAGGAAAAAAAAAAAATAAAAAGCAAACAGCTGAGACACCGAGTCTAAAAATTATCTATGACACATGCATAGTAAAATGTTTTTACAAATTCTCCAAAGGATTTTTAATTATTACAGATTGTATTAATTAGGTAATTATGCAATAGATTGTTTTGGAACCATTCCCATCTATTATGTATGCAATATTATGTATACATGTTTTTTTAAGAATTGTCCTGGTTTGTAAACCTCAGCTCCAGCCTGATCCTCAGAGGAGCTACAGGGGTGCAAAAAAGCCCAATATTTGCCAGGGTGGACACTCTTGGAAGCAGAATAACAAGTGTCCTAAAGGAAAAGCAGCACAGCACTTTTTAAAAAAGCTACAGAATATTATCTTTAATGAGCATCTGAGGATTAATGACCATCTGGGAAGGGCTGATGGCTCCAAGAGCAGCTCAGGGCCATTAACTGCAGCTCCTCGTTAAAAGGTGCTTAAGGGGTTTATGTGCAACCCTGCCCAGGTAAGATGAGCTCCTGGGCAGTAAAACATTCATCTAATTGTTTCAAGAGACAATATGGAATTGTTGCCACATTTTGGACTAGAATTCCCACCAAAATGTTCATGGAGGATAAAAGGGAAGTTTGGCAACACTTTTTTCTTTTTTTTTATTTTTTCTCCTTCTCTCTTCTCCCACTTTGTGATCTCCAGTTTGAATCTACGAAAGTGATATCATAGAATGGTTTGGGTCAAAAAGGATTTTAAGGATCAACTCATCCCACACCTTCCACTCTATCCCAGGTTGCTCCAAACCCCATCCAACGAGGCCTTAGACACTTCCAGGGATGGAGCAGCCACGGCTTCCCTGGGAAACCTGGGCCAGCAAACAAAACCTACAAAACCTTGACAGCAAACCAAGCAGTCATCATTTCTACACCTTTTAATCAGTCAGAAAAGATTCAGAAACCTCTCAGGAAAGTCTCTTCTTCTTCTTGCCCTTGCCAAAGCCCCGCAGGTAAGTTTTACTCCCTGTGCTAATGAGACATGAACACAAAGCCCTCCCACATTTGGAGGGGAACAAGGTGAATGTGCAGCAAGGTCTTCCATGCACATCCCAAAGCCCATATGAAATCAGAGCATGACTTCTCAGGCTTACTGTGATAGGATTTGTATCTGCTTTAGTTTCTTTCCCTACCTCTATCCTCACCAAACCTCAGTTTTTGAGGATACACCACTGGAAAGATTGTCCTCAGGTAAAAAAAAAAAAAAAAGGAAACAAAAAAAAAACCAAACAAAACCCAAATGACCAAACCAAAAAAAAAAAAAAACCCACCAAAAAAAAACCCCCAAAAAAATCACAAAAAACCCAATTAGCAGTAATATTGACCAGGAAAAGACCTGGTGACTCTCTCTCTACCCCTTCCCACATCACACTGAGCACAGAGCAGGTCTGCTGGGACAGCCACCTGGAGCACCCATGGGCTGCAGGACAGGAGGCAGCAGTCACATGTCCACAAATCTGATGTAAAAGCAGTTTTTTCATTTGTTTAATCAACAGTGATTAAGAGCAAGAGGAGACTCCATCCATGCCCTCAAGGCAGCTTGCCTGGGAGAGACTGGAGGGAGCAGAGTTCTGCTGGTGGGAAGGCACTGGCCAGGAGGGCTGCAGGGAGGGTCAGATGGATCCCAAAACCTAATAGGAACTGAAAGCACTAATTGAGCCTGGAGAAGAGGCTGGAGGGTTTCCTCTGACATTTGCAGGGGAAGAAAAGAACTGAGGAGAAGACAGAAAAAGAAGCTGGTTTGGGAACATTTCGTAGACTTCATGAAAAGTAATTTTAAAGAATGGGTGGTTGAAGAGACACCACAAATTCCACTAGTCCTGTAAAATCCCAGTCCTTACCACGACACCTATTTCTAAGCCAGCCATCAGGTGATAAAGTCCCCTCAGCACCTTAGTGCTCCTTCCCAAGAACACTTATTGATCCCTGATCTGTTCTCTTTAACCTCATTAACACTATTTCCACTGGAATTCATTCCCTGTGCCATCCAAGCTAGATATTCCCTTGGACTGAGGAACCATGTACAACATCAGTTCATGCTTCCAATACTGGAACTTGCTTGCCAAGTTTTCAAATGCGTTAAATCCTTAAATACACAAAACAGAACACCCTCACCTTAGATTTCTAGCCAGCACTTGATATTTTCACTCATTTTCTGATACATTGTTCATGAAAGTGGAATCCTGGTCTTCCCCCTCCTTCCTTTTGGCATGTTCAAACATTTTAAATTGTTCCTCCAGTAGCCCACTAAATGATTTTGTTCTACTTCACCCACATTGCTTCATTTCTTGTATCACTGCTTGTCCTTTGATTACAATTGCAAATGGAAAATGTTTGAAAGTTGGTTTTGTTCTGAGAGCAGCTCGAAGCGAAGTGAATTAGTGGATCAGCCTATTTGGCAAGTGAGCCCCCAGCTCTGAGGGTACTGTAATAAATTTAACATTCACACACTGAAGCTCCAAGTCCACATTGCACAACCAACACCTATTACAGTGTCTAATTTAAAGATACTTGCAGCCTTTGCCCCAGATTTGCAACAAAAAAACCCCACCTAAATAAACGGGGCTATTCTCATTAACCAAAACATTTCCTCAGTCCAGCTCTCATGAAACAAATTGGCTGTTGCCCCACTGCAGCAATTAGGGGACAAACCTGAAAGCAAAGCAGGGAGAAGAGGCACTGGGGTTTATTTTGTCCACATTTTGAACATCCTCAGTGCCCACAATGACATTCCCCCAGCCCAGAGCAGAGATGGTGCTGGAGGCTTCCCTCCCTCCTCACCCCCTCCTTTTTTCTTTCAACCACCTTGAAATTCAGATTAAACGACACTCCCAGAATAAGCTTCTTTCTCTGCTGTTCCTATCCCAGATTCCCTGAAGCATTTCCACAGTCTCCAGCACGCATTTGTGGGCAGCCTGAGCCAGCAGCCTGGTGACAAGTGGCTGGCAGCGTCACGGTGCCGTGCAGGCCCAGCGTCCATCTGCACCCCCTGAGCTGTCCCCCAGCACAGCCCTGCCCAGGGGACAGCAGCACAGCCACACCTGGTCCCCAACACCGATTCTGAGCGAGGAGCAGCCTGTTAAAGCTTGCTAAAGCTGCTCCTTCCCCAGCAGATGGGCTGGAGCAAAACAAACAGGAGCCATCCGCGGGCGCTTGGCAGAGCTGGCGGCGCGGCAGCGCCTGGCCTGACGTCAGGGCTGTCCCTGCTCCCCACAGCACAGCTGGAGCAGGGATGACACACTCCTGTCACCTTGTCTGCTGAATTCAAAGGGATGAAGGGTTGGTTTGACCTCAGCAGCAGAGGGGAAGGACAGCTGACAACCCTAGCCCCAGGATGAGGCCTCAGCGCAATGTGGGGTGCTCGGCTCTGCTCAGGAACTGCTCCCACTCTTTTCCTCTGCTGGAGCAGCAGTTTGGAGGTCTGAGCACCTCAGGGTTTCCCAGCTACCCAGAATTTCCACTCTCCACAGAATGAAGAGCCAGCAGTGCTCACAGAGCTGGCACCCCAGGGTCTCACCCAGCACCAGACCCACTGTCCAGCTGCAGGAGCACTGCCTCTGTTATTTCTTACCTCTGCCAAAATCTTACAATCCTTTCCACTGCATCCCCTTGCCTGGTGACACAGACTTTAAAAACACAGCCTGCCACCATGAACTACCCAGCGTGCTGCTGCTGCCACGTGCTTTGTCAGGAGATGAAAACATTCTAGCCTTGAAGACACAAAGTACAACTTCCCCAATCCACCAGGGGAAGAAACACACCCAACAGAAGCACAGAGTCCTCGTGATGTGATTGGAACTAGGTGACCTTCAAGGTTCCTTATAAACCAAATAATTCTGGGATTCTGTGCCCGCTGTCCAGTTCAGTGTCAGAGGCAGGAGCAGGCCAGGCTGCAGGTCTGGTTTTAAACCCTGTGACAGAACTGCCCTTACACTGAAATTTCAGACTGCTGGTTGTCTCTTCTCACCACATCCCTTCTCCACACCTCTCTTGCTAAGCTTTGATCCCATTTCCATGTAAGTCTCAAACACTGAAACCTCCAAAAAAGATGTGTTAAAGAGGGACAAAAATTCTACCTTCACAGCTGTTGCATGAGCATTTTGTAGCTAAAATCCATCTTTATGTACATATTGAGGGAAAAGGTTTGTCTTAATTTTAATGATTACAGACTTGAAATCAGGGCTGTTGCATAAAGATCCAATGCACCCAGAGGTTTTGCTCTTCAACAAGATATGAAAAGTTGTCAAGTATGTCAAGGTCAGGTTGGACAGAGTTTAATTGTTACAGACATAAATATAAGATAGAGACCAAAAGATGTACTTTTGGTACGTGCAATGATTTTTTCCTAAGAGATTCAAGAGAGGTATCAGAGTTAGAAGTAATTTTAGGGTGCAAATACATGAATACATGGTTAAGGACCAATGAAAAAAAAAAAGCACTTTTTCTTTTACTTCCCAGCTGAAAACAGGTGCATTTTAGCAGAAAACATTCATGTAAAACACACAAAGAAGAAAGTTAAGCTAGTATGGCTAATTAAAATTAGTTTGTTGGAAGTTTAATCAATTAGCCCAGAGTTTTCAAGGCAATATTGCTGCTATTCACGCTCAGTGGAAGCACTTTCAGGCAGCCCTTTATTGCAACATCTCTGCTCAGATGACCTTTACTTCATAAAGCACTGAGCTAAACATTTCATACACAGGGCAAAATCTGTTTATTGAAGGATGCCAGGGGACTGTCTTTAGGAATGTGATTTGGCTTCACTCGGGTAATTTACCAAAGACAGAAGAAAGTTGCAAACCTATTTGTAGGCTTCATTTGAAAGCCATGCCATTTC
This sequence comes from Haemorhous mexicanus, assembly GCF_027477595.1. Lineage (NCBI taxonomy): Eukaryota > Metazoa > Chordata > Aves > Passeriformes > Fringillidae > Haemorhous > Haemorhous mexicanus. Next base: position 2,952,438 of record NC_082348.1, on the reverse strand, counting down.
TTTGTAATGTTCCCTCATCTCAAGATTTGAGCTGTGGTTCTGCAAATAAACCTTCTCCCAGACATACTCCAGTGATTGTCCTGGTAAACCAAAAAAAAAAGCCCCACCACAAAACACAGGACAGACAAACAAACAAACATCCTTCCACACAGCAGATGCTTTCTCAATTACTTAATTTGACTTTTGGGTAATTCAGACATGATTTCAGGGAATAATATTTTCCAGACAGAACTTATTTATTAAGCAGTTTGTGGTCAGGCATCAATTAACCAAAACAGGCAGCACATCCTGGGGAGGCATTGGTTTCCCGACTCAGAGAGGGGGAGAGATAAGGGCGTTGACATTGTCCCCAATTCCAAGGTGGGTCCCCTGTTGAGGACCCACCCTGGAGCTTGTGAAAGCCCGACTGTTGAAACAGCACCTGACATTTCCCCCTGAACTCCCGGAGCATTTGCTGATTCACTGCCCACACAGGGGAAAAAAGCACATTTATAACTCACAACAGTGCCCTGCCTGGCTGAGTGATGTGAAACAGATTTCTGGGCTTGCTGTGGAAATCCCAGCACTTCTTTTTTGCCAATTTGCAGCCCGGTTTTGAACTCTGCTTTTCTGCGGTGAATGGGATGAGCGGTTCCAAACTGTTCTTAAAAATAGGAAGAAATGCGTAAATCCAGAGGAATAGTGTGAGCTCATCCCACTGTATTTGAGCTGCATGTCTGTGTTGGATGCAGGGGTGAGGATGGGTATCAGGGAAAGGTTTTTTCCCCCAGGAGGGTGCTGGGCACTGCCCAGGCTCCCCAGGGAATGGGCACAGCCCCGAGGCTGCCGGAGCTCCAGGAGGGTTTGGACAGCACTGCCAGGGATGCTCAGGATGGCATTTGGGGCATCAAGTTGGACTCAATGATCCTTGTGGGTCCCTTCAAACTCAGGATATTCCTTGATTCTATTCTATGTTCTATCCTCTAGTGAGCCTTCTATGGGCATTTCGTACAGCACAATCACCGAAGCCTGAACCAGGACCAAGTTATCCTGTTTATGCCATAAAATACTGAGGAATTCCTCAGGAAAGGGAAAAACAGCTCTGGAGAAACCTGGTCTAGTGGAAGGTGACCTTGTCCATCTCATGGAATGAGATATGCTTCAAGGTCCCTTCCAATCAAAACCATTCTGGGATTCCAGGATTTCCTGTCAGAAAATCAGGGTAGAGTTATACCTCCCTTCATTATCTTTCCTATACTGAAATGTTACTGAGTGCTGAAGCTGGTTTTAATCTTTAAATAAATCCAAAAACTAGTGAACAAATTTGGTAACAAATGATCCAGTTTGCAAAGTTGCCTAAAATTAATTGGAAAAAAAAAAAAAAGCCACTTTATATTGTGCCATGAAGATTCCATCCAGGACAGTCACTGCTTTCACTATCAAAGTGGGATCCAATTTCTCCCCTTCCACTCCCTCTTTTCTCCACTTTAAATGCAGTTTTATGGTGATTAATTTTTTAAGTAAATGCCTGGTACATACCCAGCCATAAAAGAGAAATACCAACCCCTGTTTTTCCTGATTAGCTGTGATTGTCTTGTACAAATACTGGAAGAAGGAGCACCACATAGATGATTTTTAGAGGTAAGAATAATTTCTGTTGAAACAGAAGTGTCCCCCAAATGATATTTCATTTATTATTCTCTCTGTATTCTCTTTGACAAATTCAGTGGTTAATCAGAGCAATTAACTGCAATGCACACTTTCTGCAAATTCTGGATATTCTTTTAAAAGTATTCTTGCTTGTAAAGAATTCAGATCTATCCCTAGTTTTCTAATCATCAAAACCTGAGTTGCATTTGACAATTCCTGTAAAAGATACATTCCCTTAATCTATCAACTAATACTCATTTTCAGGAATGGAAACTTGAGTAATATGTTATTAAAAGACTACTTGTGTTAAAATAGTTATGTATCTCAGAATAAAGTGAAATTCTCTGTATGAACACAAATCTCAGCAAAAGTGGAATATCTTTTTAATGCAGTTAAAAATTTCTTGACGGTTCCTTTAAGTTTAAAGGCTTGAAAATAAACTTGTATTAACATTTGCCTATAATGATAAATATACCTATTCTTCAAGTCATAAAAGTGAAAAATACCAGCAATACCCTGAAAAAAAGTATTAAAAAATTATAAGGCAGTTATGCTTATTCCTAGAAAGTAAACCAGACTTTCATAAATTCCCAGCTAAAGGCTGCCAAACCAAATTTTATCAGTTTCTCTCATCCAAACATTCCATTTGCCTTCTTTCCCTCTGGTTTTGGGGTGGGTATTTTGTTTTGTTTTGTTTTGGTTTTCCTCTGAGACTATGAAATTAGCAGTGTTTATTCAAAATCCCATCCCAAAAGGCAAGGGCTGGGACGAGGAAAAACTCCCTATATTTATCAAATTCAGTAGCATCAGATAGGAGAGATGAGGATCACTGAGATAAAAATCATTAAGTTAATGTTTCCTGTAAAGTCCTGTCTGGCCTTTGAAGTTTGAGAATAGTGGGACAGGACAAAAGTGTGTCTGCAGCTTTTCCATAAACTGGGAGAAGGGTCCTTTTTGGGAAACTGAGAAACTTACTTTTTTTTAAATGACCCAAGTTATACACACACATTTATATATAAAGCGTCATGAGTTATTTTGGTGATTTTGGACCAGCATCACATAAATAAAACTTAAATGCATGAAAGTCAATATTTTGCTTTTCTACTTCTCAGCCTTTTCCATCAATTACACTAAATAATGAGAATTTGGGAGTTGTTATTGCAACCCTACAGCTTCAATTACCTTCATTCCAAAGACGTTTTCAAGCCAAAAAGATTTAAATTAAGAGAAGAAATTTCTAACAAGGTGCTGAAGTTGGTCCCTGTCCTGGAGCAGGTCCTCACACTCATGGAAGTTAATTCTCCCTGGCCAAGAATCCTTCTTTTTAACCCAGTGAGAACAGAAAAGACTCAGAATTGAGACACAGAAGTAAAATATCAGCTGGATATCTCGCTGTCTGCCTGTTCTCACCCAAGTTCACCATGGGCAGAGAGTTCATGCAGTGCACAAAGAAATTCAGAAGGCAAAAAGCAGGTGTCTGCCTTAGGTGGGTCTGAAATGCTCTCTCAGGAGCATTTACTGTATTGAATAGATCTCACTGCTAGAGAAGGATTTTAAATACCTAAATCCTATGAGCTATCTCTGCCTGGAACAGAACCCAGCTACCAGTTTGCCAGAGAACCTCAACTACACATGAAAATTAAAAAAAAAAGCCAAAAAAAAAAAAATAAACAACCAAAAAAAACCAAACCAACCAAGTAAAAAGCAAAGAAATCTTTATAAATTCAGGAGATGCAGGGTTTCAGTTTAAAAAGAAGTATTAAGGCAATAATTTCCATAATTCTTTAATAAAACCACAAGACCAGCAGTTTCTCAAGTGGCAGCACCAGCTTGGACTCTTGTCTACACATACAAACACCAAAGGTAAAAATTTTTAAATGACCGGGGACCTGTGATGAGGCCTGGCATGTGCAGGGATTTCCACACTCAGATTCTGTCTATTCTTCCAGGTGCCTCCTAATTAGGTTTTCCTAACTATTACTTCAGAGGAAAAGGTCTTCTGGTTCACAGGCAGAAGGAAAGCTCCATAATCCTTATTTCCTAGAAGATATCTAGGATAATTTATAACTTATCCTTGTGTGATAAACCCACCAGGTTTTTATCAAGTTTATTAAAGTCTTTCCCGTGTTCCTGCCTTTTCCCATTTGGAGATGCCCACATCTGCTCCCAAGCTCTTCTTTAAGATGAAGTATTTTCACTTCTGTTCATACTTTGCAGCTCCTTATGTTTCCAGACCTGTTCTGTCTTGAGGAGTTTGAGCCATCTGAACCCCTTGGGAAGTACATCCTTCATGTTTGAAGCTCTCCAGGTGTTAATTTTATCTGATACAACAGAAACAGCCTTTCAGCTGGAAAAGCACAGGAGATGATCTGGGGCTTTGGCCTTTCTTTAACATCCTTACCCAAAACAGCCATGGTTATAACTTTTACCCACAGAATTCAAAAAAACAACTGAAAACTGCAAACAAAGTTCTTCCACCTCTTCTCTCCTTCCTCAGCACCAAATTTAAGTGAACAAAAGCCTAATTTTCAAGGGAGTTAAACAGAAACCACTTTGACATTTAAGGATATTTCAGTTACCACTTTGACATCTAAATAAGCAGCGAGATTCACAGCCATGCTTAGAGCAATAAGAGCAGCAGAAGGCTGAGAACATTTGGGAAGTTCTCCCTGAAATTCATAAAAATTAGCAAGACTAATTAGAAGCAACTTCACTAAGCTCGATTCTTAGACATTTCAAATGACATCAGGGCTGAGCAAGGGTTTGGAATTTCTCAGGAGCACTCAAAATGTAACTGCTTATCTAAAATTCACCTTTTTTCTTCTTTTTTTCTATGCCCCAAGCCATTTTTCAGCTCACACAGTTAAGAGTTCAGGTTTTGTTGTGGTCACGGAAATTTCCACCACAATGCTTGAGATCATTGGCCCTTCACTGATTGAAAGGTTTTACAGGAAATTTCCTGCTCTGCTTCAAAGTGGCTCAGTCCAAAGTGATTGTTTTGAAGACGACACCCAAAATGAACAGCAGCAAGCAGGTACTTGAGAAGAATCAATGAAATTTTAAAGCTGGGGTTATTTCCACAATTTTAACTGTAAACACTACCCAGAGAATCCACATGATCTTATACTTGCTCAATTCCACCAGGGTCTTACCATCTTTATCAAGATCTCTTTCTGTCTCTATTTTCTATTTCTTTATAAAGATCTATTTCTTACTACAGTAATCCATTCAATTTTAACCAGACACACGCTGAAAAGCTGATGGCCTCCAATTTTCATTGCTTCTTTATGTTCCTTCTTTATTTTTCACATTTAAATCTTGTCACTTTAGTCCAATTCATAAAGAAACCTGCCTGAAAGGAAGCACTCAAATTTATGGTTCAGTTTTATTGACTGTGTACCTGGAAACCTACAACTCCACATGATCAGAAAGTAGATGAATGAACCCACTCAAGGAAAAAAAATAAAAGAAAATTCAAGGATGAATAAATGGCAGCACACAATTCCCCACAGCAGCCTGACCTGAGCATCCCAAGGGAGAATCATTTTGTTAAGAATGAGTGCAGCATGTTTGGGAAACGGTGCACTGTCAATATAATCTTTACAATTACAGTCATATGATCAGTGCATCTGGAAAATAACAGTCAAGTGATTAGTCTGAACTTTGCCTGGATCAGGCAATTTTTACACGGCTCTGTCAAATGTCAGACCTCCTTCTCCCTCACCAATTTCAGCAATGTTGCACCATGATTTCAAGCAGTGAATCATCCAGCCCTGTGCCAACCATCTGTTTCGTCTGCCCCCTCAGTGTCTGGAATGAGATGACGGAGGGCAGGGCAGGATTTCCAGAGTGGCCATTAATGTTCCTGGAGGAGGGGCCCTGGCGACAGATTTTCCATCTGAAATCATGGGCTGCTAAAAACTGGCGAGGGCTAGAGAGGAGTGAATAGGAACATAATGCAAAGAAGAAGAATTAATAAAGGAACAAGGAAAGAACAGAAGGGAGGAAAGGACTGGGAAGAGGAAATGAGGAGGAGAAGAGGTAAAGGAAATGTGATGATATGAAGGAAGGAAATCAAAAAGAAAGCAGAACCCCCCCGCCCCGACCATCCAAATTCCCCTGTGCCTTTTCTGTTGGGTTGGTTGTTTGTTTTTTGGTGAGGAACAATTATTAAAACAGACTTGCAGCGCCCACTAAAAATTCCAGCAGTCTTGCAAGAGGTAGCAGGAGGAGCAGAGGGAAAAAACATGAACAGAAAAGGAGCAAGAAAACTCTCAAGAGCTCCACTTTAACCCAGGTACCTGCAGAAGAGCAGGGATAAAGAAGAATTCAGGGCTCTAGGAAGGTGAAAACATGGAAACAACAGGGTGGCTGAAGGATTCCTGCAGATACTTCCTTTCACTGCTCTTGTCCTACAAATTCTGATTGTCACTCCAAAACATTTCTGAGAACCTTCAAAGTGCAGATCCAGACTTCCTTCAGACACACAGGAATATTCAGATAGAGAAACACCACCCTTTCTACAAAACAATCCCCCAAATGCAAGAAAAAATAAATATCATATTTTGGGTAGAATTATGCAAAAAGCAAAACAAAGCACAACCCAAATATACAAACTCCATCTTTGCTTTCCATCTTTGATGCTCAACACATCATCAAAATTTACTGCCAAGGTGAGCACACACATTTATTGCTTGCTTTCTTCTATGTTTTAATGACACTCTGAATTTGGGGTTTTTTTTGTTTTTTTTTTTTTTTTTTCCCATATTTACCTCATGAGGTTTGTGAGCTACACCAAGCATTGTTCTACAGTGCTCCATGGTGATACTGAGCACAAAACTGAGAAATCCATTCCCCCAACTATCCCTGGTCAATCTTTCTACAGTACAAGCAGAGATGTCCCTCAGCAAAAAGGAGGGGTTGTGAGTTGCATATGAATCAAGAGAGGTAGATCAACAAATTGGTCTCAGTTTTCACTAAAGAAAGCAAAATATTGCTACAGAAATGTATTGTGCTTTTTTATAGTTACGAAAAATGCAACATAAATCTAAGTCTGTGACAGTAAAAGCATTTCTCTGAATATCAACTCATTTTCTGAAGTAGACTACTTGGGAAATCCAACTTACTACTATCCAGAAATAATTAATTAGCTCCATAAACCTAAATTGTACCATTTGATCTGTTGTCAGAACATTTGACATCCATAAAATAATAACAATATTAAGCACTTCAATCATGTATAAGGAAGCAGTCCCTGAATTGTGTTACTTGGCTAACCCAGAGGTATTGTTTTGCCAAATTTGGCCAAATATATCACTATTAGAAGAGTTCTGTATTTCACACAAGTCAATGTGTAACGCTGCTGCTACTGAGCAGCACAATATTTCTGTCTAAGCATCATCAAAACATTTTTAATATGCATATTTTGTGAGATAAAAATACAGCTTCCAATTTTTCATAGTGATTGTAGCTTTCTGGGGTGACTATTGTTAAAAATAACTTTCTGAATGCTTTTTTCTATGATAGGACTTATTAAATACTATTTGTGTCCTGTATAAAAAAAAAAAAAAACTTGAAAAAGATTAACAGTTCTAACACTAATTTACCTGGGATAAATGGATAAATTAATTATTTTTATTTTTGCAGCCTATAGATAAAGGCTATAAAAACACCTTACTTACAGCATTATAATATTTTATTTCCATTAAAAATTACAGTATAAATATGGTAGCTGCTTGCAGGTGGATTTTTTTTTTATCCCTCAGAGTAAATTTTGGTGAACAACCCCAATGAAAAAAATAAAAATCCAAAATATTTTTTTTATAAGACAAAAACAAGTCAAAGATTTTTGAACAGGAATGAACCAAATTTTTAAGCGATCATCAAGTTGTGTTCTGATTTTTGCATCCTCGATTTTGCACCTGCAGTCAAGCACAAAATTGTGGGCACAGTCAATTGTGAGAGCATCTCACTGTTTGATTGTACCAGCAAATTAAACAGTAACTGGTGATGCCTGGCTGCCGTCTGCTGCACCCATCGTGGAGCTCAAAGGCAAAATTAAAATCAAATCTTTTAAAATAAAATGTGTTTGTATCTGAAGAAAGTTCCCAGGGTTCTTCCTGCATTTAATGGCACATTCACACACTGGATTGGCTGGAAGTGGCCAAGAGACTCCTTTGCAAGCTGAATCTGCATCAAGACCATTTTGAAAAACAAACTTATATTTGGATTTACAATCCCAAGGTAAGTTTTCCTCCTGCAAAGACCCCAAGCTGATTTTCTGTTGTGACCCTTCCCGTCCTCAAAGTTCACAGCAAAGGTAAGTAAATACAAATATAAACTTGGTGGATTTTTTCTGACATAAACAGATTTACTGCATTAATTTTCAGCTTTAAGACCTATGGATATGTGACCATTTCTATAGCTCACCCCTGTCTACCCAATGCTAGATGCTGTTTTCTTATCACAACCCCAAAAATGCACCGTTCACGTTCAGAATAAAGTTTGCCCACCAGTTCAGCTTGACATTATGCTGCAGAGACATCTCTTTGTCACTGTTTTTGCTTTGTGACAGTTTTCAGGAGAAGCTATTACTACTCACAGCAGTAGATTTGACAGAGAAAAATATGACTTTCATAATTAATCTACAGTGACTTTGTTGCGTTTAGAGAGGAGCAGACTCTCATTTTTATCCCGTTTCTGTTATCCCAGAACACATTTTTAGCAGTCAGGGACAGCAACAGGCTACCACTAATAGCAAAGTGGACCTCTTTGAGACCTCTTTGCCATCCCAATCTGATTGTCTGCTTGCAGTTTTGGGATCACAAACTCTTGCTTCCATGTGGAATATGGGCATTCACCATGCTCAAATGCCAGGACACTTCCACCACTTCCCTATGGCTGCTGCAGTTTCGTTTCTTCAGGACTTCTCTGTTTCTCTTCCAGCCCCTCCTTTTCTCTTCACCCAAAAGAAAGTTGTTCTCAAAATTCTTAGTTTCATAAGGGGGCATTTTGGTAAAAATTGTCCCCTCAAATATTATTCATGACACGGATTATTCCAGTGTTTTGTAAATCACAAGATCTCAGAATGGTTTGGGTTGGAAAAGACATCATCCCACCTCATCCCACCACCTGCCATGACCACACCTTCCACTACCCCAGGGTGCTCCAAACCCTGTCCAACCTGGCCTTGGACACTTCCTGGAAGGGGATTTTCACACAAGATCCCCAAATAAGACAATGAATATTTGTTCAGTGCTTCTACCCCCGATGCTGGTGCAGCTCAGTGAGGCCAGCCCATAACCCTTAACTGGGGTATACTGGAAAATAGTGATTGCTTCATTTTTATAGAGCAGGGGAGAGAAAAACAACACTAAAGGGACAGATTATTGGATCAGTGGGAGCATCCAGAGATAACACTACTATGAGAAAACACACTGTTTTAGGAGAGAGTCAATGATACCTAAAATTTCATTAGGATGGCCTCTAGATTTTGATATACAACCAGTCAGAGTTCACCCAGCTCTGATCTGGCTTAAACTGAATATCACATATCATTTGATTCATATTAATAAGAAAATAAATTTCCTTTTCCACCCAGAAAGATCAAATAGCATATAATAATAAAAAGAATCTGCAATAACTTTTATTTTTTGAGTAAGACTGATGAGTTTGTTCTATTTCCAATATTAGCCAGAAGTCTTAGGGAGACAAGAAAGATGTAAACATTTCCCTGAGAATTAATCAAACAAAACAGTAAATAACCTCAAAACTTTGTTTTGTTCTTCTCAAGATTTAAAAAAAAAAAAAAAAAAAGAAAATTCTTTGGTTTCTCGTCCTCCTTTCAGTCTCTGGTGGGTGAGGCTGCCCATGTTTGTAGTTAGGCAGCCAGCTAAAAGTCACGATAAAAGCAAATGTTGTAAGTACAAAGCACAGAAAGGCCCAAGTCTTCCTTTAATGCTTTACTAGCACTTCACTAATAGGCCCATGGGGTGCAGTCAGTCAATAATAACCCAATAAAATCAATAACGATAAACAAGAGTCAGTGTTCTAATAAAAGCAGAATTTTTAAAATCCAAACCAGCTGTTCCAGCACTGTGCACAAACACAGGGCTCGCTCTGCTTCCAAGGATCCATGCTCGGCTGCCAGTCCCACAGGCAGCTCCCTTGGAGGAGGCAGAAGAGATGGACAACACATCATCAAAATTTACTGCCAAGGTGAGCACACACATTTGTTGCTTGCTTTCTTCTATGATTTTAATGACACACTGATTTGGGGGGTTTTTTGGGCTTTTTTTTTTTCCATATTTACCTCATGAGGTTTATTTGAGACAAAAACTGGGGAGATTTTTCTGCATTATTTCCAAGCAGAATAGAAGATTATTTATAAAGACTTTGATCAACTATGAAACAGCTTCCTTGGGTTAAAGTTGGACCTTTCCTATATAACTGCCCAGGCAATAAATTCACTGTTTTTGTCCCCAAAGGAGCAGCCGCACACTATAGAAAGTTACTTGGAGAGATGAGGAGGAAAAGAACTGAAAAATCAGAGGTAATATCTTGGCTGTCACAAAATTAAAATCTGCTCTTATAAAATGATTTTATCTGATAGTGTCACTTTTGCTTTTAAACTCCACAAACATCTAAAAATTAAAGTATATCAAAGTGGAGAAAAATAGCAACAAGTGTCTGAAGATACACCACAAGTTATTCTGTACTGCTCAGAAAAAGAGATTCTTCCAACCTTGGAAGGTTCATTGCAACCCTGTCCACGCTGCCAGAGGAAGACCTAAGAGCAAAGGCTCAATCCATTTCTTAAGGAAAAAAATTCAAAAATACCAAACTTTACACAGCTTCTAAGATTATTGAAATACGTAAGGAAGATTAATTGTCTCTGACTTTACAACCAAGTCTAACTTAATATTTTAACATTATTCCTTCGATGTTTAGAGTTTTTATTTCTTTTTACAGGGGAGAGAACTGAAACACAGGTTTGTGCTTCATCCCAATTTTATACATCACATAAAGCTTTAGAGTACTTTGATTTTCCTACTAAAGGCACCTCGGTTTCCAAACAGAAATACAAGACATTTGAGACCAGAATTGGTTCTGCCTAGAACAGATACCACCAATGAGAAAGAAACTACTGCTAGAAATCTTCAGCTGGTGACATCATAAAACAGGGAAAAAAAACAAACAACTTGAACAAATACCAACTACCTGCATGGACACAAAGTAGTGTTCAAATATGTTACTAACACAAAGAGAAGGGAGTGAGAGACTTCTTTGCTAGGGTAAAGGAATAGTGAAGTAAATGGGTTGTATGCATCCACTAAAAATTTTCCTAAAATATTTTTGCAAGACAAATTCTTCACCCAACTCACTTTGCTGAGTGTCTGGCCAGTGCACAATAAAGTCTGACCAAGTACTGTTATACAGAGGTTCTACCAAACCAGTGCAAAATCTGGTACCAGACTGACACCTTCTAATCAAAACTAAAGCTGAAAGAAAATAAAGGTTTTAGCCCACTTCCAGTGGCACAGGTAAGAAGGAAATTCACAAAGGAAACAACTCTTGAGAAAAAAAGTCTGGCCAAAGATAATTTTCAGCAATTACACCATAGTTGGATATTCTGATGAAAATTCTTCATCAGACAGACTTGGCTTTCATTTATACTCAAAAATCCACCCCTCTAATGGCACAAAGGACATGCCCTATCTTTTCCATATCTACTCTTAGACATATTTTCTTAACCGGATGATGAAATTTATCTTCTAATATACAGCTTCTTCTGAATGCTCTCTGACAAACCCCATCAAAAAGTGCTCTGTTCTGCTCCAATCATATGTGGAGTAATGGTTTAGTCATTTTCTGCATGAAAAGATGGGCACAGTACTTTGCAGAAACCATCAAACCTCTAATTTCGTGTGCTCTTCCTACAGTGCTCCTTTTGCCAACATCATTAATTGCACATGCCTCTGCCGCATATACTAAGAAACACAGGCCTGGCCAAAAGCAGTTCCTGGCACCATCACCACTCTGATATATGCACTTCAGCTTAACAATATTATCAACACATGGCTTTGAATCTTACTCAAAAAACAACAAAAAAGTTTTGCCATCTCTGCTGCTAGAGGAGAAAGGAAAAGTTCTCCGGTTCGAGGTATTGTTTGAGAGAGAGCAGAGAACACCTTATTAGCACCAGCCTAGGGGCCACAACTTATCCTTTTGGCTGAAGTAGAGTGGTGCAAGGTTTCTAATATCCTTCAAGACGTCCGTGATTTTACCACAGAGACACAAGGCCAAGCTTTTGGTGCATTTTTATGAGGGAGAGGTGCGGACAGCCAATGAGAGGGAAAGGCGCGGTTACGTGCGCGCAAAATGAATTACGCCGACGTCTGTTATAAATCTTTAACATAGCTCAGGAGATCAATTAAGATGTTCAAGCAGCTACAAAAAGGATGATTGAGGCAAATGGCAACATCAGGATGACCATATGGTAAGGGAACGCCAGAACTGCGTGGACATAAAACGCGAGCAATCGGAGCGCCACCGCTAACGAAACAGCGAGCGGGAAACGAGGCAAGATAGTGGGAGGAGTACCAGGAGGAGGGAAGGACAGCTTGGGATGCACGTGCAGGATTCAGTCGTATCAGGTTAAAAAAAAAATGAAAAGTGCCTTCCTTGTTCCTGTAAGTCACAGGTTCAAGGGGTTGGCACGACGGAGATTTTACCATCCCAACAGCAACAGTGTGGCTGAAGGCGTGGCTGAATGTTTAAAATAATTATATTTAATACAAGACCATCAGCTGTAAACAGCAGTGATTTTATCATCTTTCTCCTGATCCACAGGGATGGAATGAATTAACTGACTGGCCCTTTTGAACATCTCACAGTTCCTCTCAAGATTGCTCCTTGAGCTGCCATTCCAGGTGCCACCACCTCTGCAGGACACAGCGGCCCGTGCACAGCCTGCTTCCCGTGCAGCTGTGCCATTTTAAGGTGATAACAGCACCATTAACTCATCACTGCTCCTCCAAGGTTAAAAGTCTGTCATTTCCCAAGTTCAAACTGCTGAACTGAAACAGACAACAGACTGTAACTTTGCACAGCAATCCTGAACCCACACTGGGAATGAGGAGCAGCACAAGGTGCAAAATGTCCCCAACACCTGGTTAGGAAGAGGAAACAGTGCAGAACCCACCCTTTGCAGAGCACTGTTCCTTCTCCAAGCAGGGGACAGCATTCTAGCTATTCACCATCTCAAGAATATATAAAATAATTTCATCTTTAGTGACATTAAGCTCTGATCTGAAGATTAGGTTTACTTAATCTGATAATTAAGCTCATTTCCTTCCCACACTTACTCTAAGAGCTGACTTTAAATAATCATAGTAAAAATATTTCTATCACATTTTATAAGGTTGGGATTGTTTCACCCTCTTTTATGTCAGAAATATTAACGAGAATAATGGACTTTAGACCACATTTAGCCCAATTCTTAACAAACTGTCCTCAGGTACCAAAAACTTAAGAATATTCAATATTTTTAATGTTTATTTTTCAATGATCCACCTATAGATTAAGTTTTTTCGCTTACTAAGCAAACACTGTGCATTAAATTTCAGAAATATGCTCATTTTCCATGTTAAAAAGAACAAGAAACATTTTGATAGAAAAAATAACAAATTTACAAGGAAGTATTTCTGTCTATCCAGTATACAAGACTTTTTTAAAAGGAGGGGAAAACTGAATAAACGATTTTGCTTTCAATTCTAGCTTGTACAGTGACTGAAGTCAAAACCAATGAAAGATGAGGTTGTCAAGGTGAAGGAGAGTATTAAGACATTTTGAAAATTAACTTCTAGATATAGAAAAATCACTAGAAAGATTTTTATTGATTAAGAGTTATTCTTTTTTTACTCTCTGGGCATGTCCTGTTCTACCCCCAGAGACAGATGGAAGGGTTTTACACATGGCTTTCAGTCTGTTGAGATTCATGTGAGCACCTGCCAGAAATTCTGCAAAAGACCCAAAAACCTCTCATTTGACTTAACAGGAAAGTGGGGAGAGAAGGCCACATTAATGTCTGGACAAATATTTTATGTCACATCTTAAGAGGAGGACACATATATAAAGGAGATCTAGATGAGATATTAGGGAGAAATTCTTCCCTGTGAGGGTGGTGAGGCCTTGTCCAGAGAAGCTGTGGCTGCCCCTGGATCCCTGGAAGTGTCCAAGGCCAGGCTGGATGGAGCTTGGAGAACCCTGGGATAGTGGGAGGATGTCCCTGCCCATGGCAGGGGTGGGACTGGGGTGGGCTTTCCAACCCAAACCATCCTGTGATAGCTGTATGTGATGCAATACCAGGGCAGATCAGCCAGGCACCCCAGTCCTCAGACCCTAAAAACCAAACCTGCCCATTCAGCCAGAGGAAACAGCCTATGAAAGGTTCAGGAACACCTGTTTTGGGCATTTTGTCACCAAGCAACCAGAGACTTTTTGCTCCCCTACGACTTGGGCACAGAGCCCTGATGGCAGCTCTCCGACTCTCTTCAATAGAGCAAAAGCTGAATTTCTGCCTCTAGTGGAGGGAGAAGCAAATAAGTGGGGGAAACAGCATCCCCTGAGTGATTGCCAAGAATTCCCACAAAAAATAAACACAGTCTGGTGGTTATGTTCTTAACAGCTGTGTTAATGGGGTTAAAGAAACCTTAAAGAAACTCTGTCTTTTTTTAAATGAGCCCTGTTCTTAAAAACCTGATACGGTACAAGTTTTGCTTTTAAACCCAGTGTGGTTTGCAACTGAAAGAGGGGCCATTCCAGCAGGCATGGATATTCCTGAGGGAATGTGCAGAGGCCTCTGTCCCAGGAGAGCCGTGGGCTGCAGGCAGGACAGTGAATTCCAGCACTGTGGAAAGTTTCAAGACCTTCTTACAGGGAGCTTGTGACAAGCAAAGCTCTGCATTTGGGTGGAGCAGCTCTATGATTCTCTTCTTCCTTGTATACCTAAATTTCAATGATATAGACTTTAAAGTCAGATTTTTTTAAAACATAATTGAAGATCCTCCTATTAAAAACTCCAAACAAAAAAAAAAAAAACCCAGCAACATAAAACTAAAATAATGTAGAATTAAAAAAAAAATATTTTTCACTCAGGTTTGGTTTTGTTTATGCAAAGAAGCCATGGGATGAAATTTAGTGTAAGGAATTACCACCTCTGACCCTGTCCCCAAGTCTCTTCTCAAAATAGGCAATGGTCCCAGTCCAATGTCAATAAAACCATTTTCCTTGAGAAAAAAACATGGCAGGGCAATGCTGTGAAAGGCACCAAAGCAAAAGAAAAACAACTCCAAGGATTGCAATCTGTAGGTACTTTCCAGAGATTACATCAGCTCTTGCTTTCTCAACTTATTTATTGGTATTTCATAGCACTTAGGTTCTTGTGGCAGGGGTTTGGTTATCCATTGTTGTAGCAGGTTTGTTACTGAATCCTCTGGAGTTGTGAGGAGGTGGAAAAGCAGCATTTACTGAGCAAAATTGTCTCCTTGGCATTGTTGAGACAGTTCAGAGGCTTGGAGTAAAATCACCTTGGCTGCCTTTGGTCTGTGCTTTGGGCCTGATGAGATCCATGGGCATGAAAAGGGGATGCACAGCACCCAAAATTAATTTAGCTGCTAATTAGCTTAATTAAAATAACTCAGAGGAGAGAGAGAGCAGCTATTGATACTTCCCAGGGAGTGCAAGGACATGGGTTTGGTTTGCACACAGCAGACCTTTTACCCAGGTCCCCATCCTTTACATGGGTCTAACAACCTCTCCAGAGCCTCATCCTCTGACACCAGCTCCACCTCTCATTTGTAAAAAACAACAAATAAATGTGGAAATACACAAGTAACAGTCCTGTGCCTCCTTCATCTGGTCAGACTCCCCATCTGACAGCTCTCCTGACACCTCCTACCCAGCAGAGCCCAGCATCACTGCTGCCTCTGACATGAGGCCAGGGAGGGTAAGGAAAGAAAGTTGTCCCTTCATGACCCCAGAGGGACATGCCATGGGCCAGGGACATGAAGGGACAACCACAGGAACTCAGCAAGGGAAGCTTTTATCCCCTGGCTCACTCTGGCTCCTAAATCCACTGTCTCCTTTGGGCAGAGAGCCTGCCTTCACATTACTCCTCTGCTAGCACAGAGTTAACAAAACAGCCCTTACCCAAATCCCAGGCATGCTCTCACACCAAGGGCACCACTGCAGCCTCACCAAAAAGGCCAAGGAGATACTTTTAGAGCTATAATCAATCTGCCAAAATGCAATACAATATTCCACAGCATCTAGGACAGAAAAAAAAAAACAAATCCTCATCACGAACAGCAACAGCAGTGGGGGTCTCCCTGAGCAGCACATCTTGGAGAGCAGTGAATCATTCCAATCTCCCTGCAAATGTCAGCTGCCTGATTCCCCGTGTCATCTGTGGCTCTGAAATGGTTTCAAGCAGGACCTGCTGTCGCTGCAGGGGGTGAGCAGAGCTGTCACAGGAGGGATGGAGAGTGTGGAGCTGGGCAGGGCAGGCAGCAGGATTGGCCTTCACACCCCTCTGCCATCGGCCACTGCCACAGCTGCACAGACACACGGGACCTTCCTGGAGCTGGGACCTGCCTGGAGCCAGCTCTGGGTCTGAGGAGGAGCTGCTGGAGCTCTGTGCACGCTTCTGCTGAGCAAAACTCAGCCACTGTTGGTGGCACACAGTGCATAAACACCCATGGCAGTTCTCAGTTTTCAGTTCGTGTGCATTTATTTAAAGACAGGTTCACACTTGCTAAGTCTGCATGAACAGGTAACCTGTTGTGGTGTTTGTGAGGGTCCCCAGGACGAGGTGAGAGATGAGAATCTGACTCCATGTTCTTAGCAGGCTGACTCACTGTTATATTATATTATAGAATGCTATAATAAAACTATACTAAAGAAAGAGAAAGGATACATCAGAAGGTTTAACAAGAATGAATAGTAAAACCCGTGACTCCTGCCAGAGTACTGACACAGCTGATGGTGACTGGCCATTAAATTAATAACAATTCACATGGAACCAATCAAACATTCACCTGTTGGTAAACAATGTCCAAGCCACATTCCAAAGCAGCAAACACAGGAGCAGCAATCAGATAGTTATTGTTTTCATGCCTCTCTAAGGCTTCTCAGCTTCCAGGAGAAAATCCTGGGTAAAGAGGACTTTTCAGAAAATATCATGGTGACAACCTGGTGTCTGCTGTTATTGTAAACACAAGTTCCTCCTCCTGGCTGAGGTGCCAAAACAGGTATCCAAGAAAGGTTGTGGCTGCCTCATCCCTGGAGGTGTTCAGGGCCACGTTGGATCCCCATCCCCATTTTGAGCAGCCTGGTGTGGTGGAAGGTGTCCCTGCCTGCAGCAGAGGGTTTGAAACAAGATGAGCCTTGTTTAACTCCCTTCTAACCCAAACCATTCTGGGATTTCATGATCCTCCTCACAGTTACAGATGGACATGCCCACACTGAGGCCAGCATTGCAGATTCCAGCTGCATTTCCTATAGCTGGCATCACCTGTGTCACAGAATCCCAGGATGGTTTGGGTTGGAAGGGACCTTAAACATCATCCCATTCCAAGCCCTGCCATGGGCAGGTCACCTTCCACTATCCCAGATTGCTCCAAGCCCCAATGTCCAACCTGGCCTTGGACACCTCCAGGGCTCCAGGGGCAGCCAAATGTTCTCTGGGCACCCTATGCCAAGGCCCCTCCACCTTCACAGGGAGGAATTTTTCCAAATCTAAACCTGTTCTCAGTTTGAAGCCATTCCCCATGCCCTGGCACTCCATGCCCTTGTAGATAATCTCTCTCCATCCTTCTTGTTGGCTCCTTCATGGACTGAAAGGCCACAATTAGCTCACCCCAGTCTGAACAAACCCTGTTCTCTCAGCCTTCCCAGGGGTAGGTGGGGGGTCTCCAATACACAAATGCCTTGGCAGCCCTTGATTCCATCAGCCACGCAGCAAAAAGACCATCTGGAGAACAAGTACCACCAGCTTCTGGGTGACACCAGTGCAAGACCTTTTCCCTGCAAAGCAGAGGAAAGGAGATAATAAAAGGAAAGTCCTGGAGTTGATCCTTCTGTGACTTGTGCATGAATTAGTGGCTGTGTAAGAATTGGAATGATCTCCTTCCCAGCTGACTTGTAGCAAAGCTAAGGGAGAGGTTTAAACCTCCGTAGACACAGCCCTCAAATTCTACTCCATGCACATTAGATGCCCTCAGGGAGATGTTGTTGCAGCTGTGCCTGATCCTACCTTTGAGCAAGTTTTTTTCTTGCTGCCCTGAAACTGCCTGAAAGCAACTTCTTGTAACTATTTAATTAGAGGTGACTGCCACTGCAGAGTGCAGGCTTGGGAAATAAGTCACTTGTACATTGCCACCTGGAACTGTTGTCATCCCAAGCGTGGAGCTCCAACCACTGCAGCAGGGAAAGGGCTGGAGAGGCTGCAGGAGCCTCCTGAGCATGTCCCAGGAGGGATCAGGTCCCTCTCTGCTCTACCCCCTGCCAACATTTCAGCTGAGCCACAGGCTAGAGGTGGGAAATAGCTCAGCCATATCCTGCTTTGTTCATGCAGACTTAGCAAGTGTGAACCTGTCTTTAAACAAATGCACACAAACTGAAAATTATCTTCTACCAAGCAAGAAACCCTTCAGCTTCAGAGTTTCAAAACAGTCTCTTCACTTCAAGTAGCTTCTATTTTTTTTCATAGGGTTTCACAAAATTCAGCAAAATCCCCTGCTCTCTTCTGTCCTAACTTTGGCTGAAAATTGTGAACCAAAGCGACTGTTAAATTTTTGAGGGGGAGAAAATTTGGAATCAGCTGTGGACGAAAGCATCAGCTGAAAGAACTGACCTGCCAAGGAGTCTCCCCTGGCCCCCAGACTAAAACACCAATGATCCCTGACACAATCTAATCCAAGAGAACCTTGGGGAGAGAAATGAGCAGGATACCTCTGCAAGGGCAACAAATACCATGCTAAATCCTTCAGAATCTGAAGAATGGTTTTACCACAGCACCTTCACTACCCACATGAAAAATAAAACTGATGGGAAGAGTCAAAGGGAATGGGAGACCCCACCACTGGGCAGGAGACAGCTTAGTCAAGACAGAAGGCAGCCTTGAGTGTTCAAAGAGCTGTTCTTTGGCCCCTTCTTCTCATACCAGATGGATTTTCTGGCTGAGACTTATCTGTAATTTTCCTCATAGCTACTTCACAAAGGGAACAGAGCAAAGAAACCACTTGGATCTGGTTTCTTAGAACAGGAGAGAGAATATCCTCAGTGCTGTTTTGGATCTCGTAAGTCACAGGAGACACCTTACCCCTTACCTCCCAGTTCAAGTGTTCGTTGCATTCCCTTGATCACAATCCAGTTTTTGCACTTTCCACTTGACTCTAAATTCCACAAAAGAGCTTGATTAGGTTCAAAAGTGGAGCTCAGGAAAGCTTCAGAAAATCTCCTGAGTCTCTTAAACGTGCGAGCTAGAAAATCCACGTGTTCCAGGTGCTCACACCAGAACGTGGGAACACCAGCTCGCCCCAAAGCTGGAACTAATCCAGCCACCTAAACACCATCAGGCTAGGGATGCTGGGAAGGGACTCTACACATGCAGGTTTTTCATCTGGCCTCATCCCAGAGATGTTCTGGCTCAGACCCAAAGGTGCCAAAACGCTTTGGTGTTCTAATCCGCGTTAAAGCCCTTGCGCAGAGCTCTATTCCACACTTCCCAAATCCTCTTTTCTCTTCAGCAGACAAAGCCCCCCGATTTTCATACACTCCAGAAATGCCTTATGTTTGATCCTAAAAGCAATGATGACTCCACTGTCGTCTTTTTGATGTCAACAGCGTCACATATCCGTGACCTTCTCACCTGATCCCCATGGGGAAAGCAAGGGGGTTACAAAAGTGTTGCACAAATTACTCCCAGCAAGCAGAGCTTTCTCCAATAAAGTATAACAAGTCAAAATTCTTGCACTTTCTGGGTTTTTAAGGGTGAATTCCAATTTGGTGGGGTTTAAGGATACTAACAAGGACCTGGCTTTGATGTGTAAGTTATCCTGGACTGCTGAACTGAAAGAAATAACACAAAATTTGTGTGTTCCTGACAAATCTGGCATTGGGCAGCACTCCCAGTCATCCTGGCTGGGCACAGAGCTCTGACAGAGCTCCCACACTGACCCAAAATCTCCTTGATACCCCAGAAAAAAAAAAAGATTGTGTAGGGGTTGCTTGTGTAGAGCAGCCTCCTACAACATGGTCCAAAGACAGTCAGGAGAAACTGGACTGAGAGTTATTAATAAAAAACCATGTGCCTCAAAAATAGGATAACTTCTCTACCAAGTTTTGGCCAAAAAGCTTTTAAGACTACTTATAAATTCATTAAACCAGTCATTTATTCTTGCTGCCCGTTGGTTTGTGCATGTAGAAGAGACTTTTTTCATGGTATCACTCCAGTACTGTGCTTCCTTTACTTTCAAATATTCCCACTTTACATGAATTTTAATGCCACATATCAGTTAGGGAAAAAAAAAAACATACTCAGAATACTGAATCTACTAAGTTGTTTTTGGAAACTCTTGGAAAACTGTAACACTACTGAAAGGAACATCAAAAAATAAGTGATCCCTAAAAAAATAAAAAAAGGAAACCCCCTACACACACAGGCACGTCCTGATTCATTCCCTACTACAGCAGACTCTAAGGAGAATATACTACTATAAAAGAAACATATCCTCACTTTTGAAGCCGTTTTCAATATACACAGAAATAGTATTTATACCTCCTCCATGCCTTATCTTCTACAACTTACATCTTTAACTGATGCTCACAGCTGCCACCCCCTCAAACACTGGGTCTATTCTTTAGTGAAAACCTTTCTAAAAATACAGAGGTGGAAAATTACCTTGCACTTTAAATCTATTATGTCATTGAGGACGGGAAATGAGAAATAAGGGAGTTTGGAAAGACACTCTCAGGCCAGAGAGATATTCATCTGTAATACAAACCACGTAAACATGTCATCTCTAAGAGGTACATGAGGCATAAAAGCAGTTTAATGATACACACGGCGTTTTGCAAGCCCCAAATCTTACAGGGTCATTGTCATTTCCATCCTGCCACAGAGGTTACAGGCAGCGGGGCCACAGCATTCCCTGAGACCTCAGAAGCGACCTCCAAATTTTTTACGTGTCCTTTTCACTCCACTTCCAGCTCCTGTGTGGCCAGCCCAGCGTCCTCATGATCCATGAGCCCCACAGTGTGTCCCTTCTGGGAGAGGGCCACCACACAGCATCCCACTGCCCCAGCAAGGCAGGGAAGGGACCAGCAGGAGGAATTACCCCAACTTGCCTCTGGAGACTAAATTCTATCTCCTAGATTTTCTCTACATGCTGACAAAATATTGGGTTTTTTCACTGTTTTGAGGATCAGGTCCACCCAAGATTGAAAAAAAAATTAAAATAAAATGTGTAATGCTTGCAAACAGTGCTTTTTATCCACGGAAATCTGCATGTACCAGGAGGCAGCAGCAAGGGTGCATCAACTTCAGTGAACTCACTGCCAGAGCAGCTTCCTGGAGTTATTACAAAATTCAGTTTCAGACTGGTTTGCAAGACCACAAACCTTAATTAGTGCAGTAAGAGAGGAGTGGGGGGAGCAAGCCCAAAGCCTCCTTCTGAATAATTGTCTATTTGTTTATCACTATCTCTTCCATGGGCTAATTATTTGCTTAAGAAAACACCTTTAAAAATCCTCTAGTAAAATTAAAAAAAAAAAAAAAAATAGTCGTTTGTTTTTCCAGTGTGGGGTTCATACTCCTAAGTTTCAGCAACACAACGTACCAGATATTTCATGTTACAAATGGTTGTGGGGAACCAGAAATACTTGAGGGAGGAAGGGCAGGCTGTACTTTTTGTATCTCTCACCGAGAGCTGATGCCTTTTCAGCAAGAAATTCAGCAGAATCGCAGTGGCTCACGAGCTCTTCTCCAAAACCTGAATGAAGAGGCAGCTCCAGAGGCCGAGTTAATTGTGCTGGAGTGCCTGCTAATGCCGTGCTGGAAGTTGCACTCATGGCTCCAAAACAGAGGCTACAACTTTGTAGTTTTATTTAAAAGTTTGATTGCACTCAGGACGTTCTCCGGATGTGCCTGAGAAATGGCAAAACCCAGAGCTGCTTCTTCATCCCCCACAGCCTTTGCACAGGTACCAGGTTTCTCTTCCACATGTTCCAACTCTCCCTTTTTTGTGCTAATAATTAATTACACACATTTCAATTAGCACTCCAGCCTTGTGATCAATGACCCATGTGCCTTAGAAACACGGGGCAGATCAGTCCCCGCAGGAGGAGCCACCAAAAACCCTCCCTGCGGGCTCCAAAGGGTTAACCCCCGAGCGAATTCTTCAGATGTGTAACTTAATACTTCATAACTGCTGAAAATTGGAGCCCGCATAATTTATTTTCTTTGGTCTGGGCACATTTGCCTCATGCTTGGCTGTGGCTGACTTCAGAGAGAGACACACCTAAAGCCCTCAAGTGTCCCAAGTGGCCCATGTCAGTTGTGCAGAGAGATTGTGGTGCTTGGAGGCAGCCCAAGGATTAGGTGTTCCTGAGAAGGCTTTTTTGGCTCCACCAAGCCCAGGGATGCCATGGGAATGGCCCTGGGATGCCATGGGAATGGCCGCACATCCACGGGGGATGCGAGCGCTCCGGGCCGGCCCTGGCGCAAAGGTACACGTGAAAATGAACAGTGAAAATGAGCAGGAGTGACACCAAAAAGCACCAAGGGGGAAGGAGGGATTGCTGAGAGGAGACGGGCAAACAATTGCTTCATTGTGGAGCCCGAGTGAGGAATCGCAGATCCGAGCTCCACCTACAGTCCCCTTCGCAAAGCTGACTCCTCCAGCTGCCTGCTCCCGATGGGGTTTTTTTTTTCTTTAATTTTTATTTTTAATAGTTCTATTCTAGTTTTTTCAACAATTATTTTCACTGCACGAGCAACCTGCATTTCAATTTCAGCTGAACGTGTACACAGCCAAAGTTGTTGCATTGTGCTGGTACTTTTAAGGTTAGCTTACTGTCAGTATTTTGAAAGTAAATAGGCTGCTTTTTCCTGGAATTTATTTTAGGATTCTGTCTCTATATTGCTGGCTTTCATTTGCCCCAGCCTCCTATCTGACAGTATTTCACATTTTTATTGCAGCTTGATTGCAGTGCAGCAGTTTCATCATTCCAGGGAAAAAAAAAAATAAAAAAAATGTTTGTCTAAATTGTACTCTTGCCCTCCTTAAAAAAAAAAAAAAAAAAATTAAATCAAGCTTCATACATGACTGGGGTTGCAACTTTTAAAAGCAGTAGCTAGCCCCTGAAAGCATCAAGGAAAATATTCATTTAAAAAATGTCTTGGACACAAATTCCAGCTCTGATGTTGGTGCCCACGGAGTCCCTCCCATCCCATTGCCTGGGATGCAGATTTCCTGCCAAGGAGATGGAAATCCCTCCTGAAAAAAGCTGGATGCACAACCATTGGCCTTTAGGAGTTTGTCTGGGCAGGGCACCAGAACAAGGCCAGCCTCCCCACACCATCCATGGGGAGGAAATGCCACCAACTGGGCAAACAGGACAGAGCTACAGCCAAAGCTCATCTCCACCTGACCCAGGAGGGATTAGAACATCAACAGGAGGGCTCCAGCTCCTGGGCAACTCCTTCACTCATCCCAATGGCTGGACTCAAGAATCTGAGAGGTCTTTTCCAACCTGAGCAACTCCACCATCTCCTGCCATCCCCTACACTGGATGTGTACACCTAATGCAAGGAGCTCTGTGCCTTAAGTGACAGAAGAAACCAAAACAGAATAAACAGGTACTTTGAGCACATTGTGCTCCTTTCTGATAATTCAGGCCCACCCAAGCCCCTGTTCTGGATCAAATCAGTGAGCTCCATTTGGTACCCAGACTCCTGGCAACAGCAGGTCTGGTGAGGAGTAGAAGCCCCCTTCCTTAAAGAAATTCCTGTATTCATATTCCTGCCGTAATATGGTTTGGAAAGACACAAATTAGGATGGTGTATCAAACTATGGAAGGAGGAAAGGAGGTGAGCAAGACAAAAAAGGGGAAGATTTCCTTTAGAATAAGGTGGGGAATCACTAATTTGTTAATTTGTAAAAGGTTCTTAGGTGTTACCACAATCTACTAGCAGAAATTAAGGGAATGGAGCATCTTCCTGCTGAGGGAACTAGAGCTGCTCAGCCTGGAGAAGAGATGGCTGAGAGGGGAGCTCATCCCCGTCTGTCCCTGTCTGCAGGACTGAGCAGGGCCAGGCTCTGCTCTGGGGACCCAGCAGTGGCACCAGAGGAGTGGGCAGGGACTGATCCCAGGAATTCCCCCTGCACCAGAGCAAGAACTTTCCTGTGCAGTGACCAAGCTCTGAACAGAGATCAGAGAGGCTGTGGAGTCTCCCTCACTGGAGATATTCCAGAACCATCTGGACACAATCCTGTGCCCTGTGCCAGCCCTGCAGGAGCAGGGAGGTGGTACCAGTGACCCACTGTGGTCCCTCCCAGTCTGACCCATCCTGTGAAAAACCCTCTTATCCGCTCAACATATGTGAAAAATCAGACAAGCAGTTTAAAAACTCTCCAGATCTTGCGAGAATTTTTAATGAACATTATTATTATCTCACTTCATGGGTCCAATATGTCCAAAATTCACATAGCTCCCAGATGACAAAGGGGTTTTACCATTCTTTCATCCTAGGTGACAAAGCCAAGTGGGAAAGAGTGAGCGATCTGGGTGCCAGCAGGAGTGTTGGAAATGGAATACTCTGTTCCATCTCCTGTGCAGCACTTCCCTCTCCGTGCACACTTTTACGAGGCAGATATTTGACCTGTTACACCATGATACATAAAATAATAATAATAAGTAATGAGTGGGTGGGTGATCTCACCAGTGTCTTTAAACCTCCTGCAATGTGTGGGTTACGAGGTTTGAATCACACAGAAGTAGCACCAAATTTGCCTGCTGCTTCAAGGAAACTGCGGGAGGAGGAGTGGCCAAGTGGTGAGGAATAAAGGAAATTAATAAACCCCAAAATAAGAACGAGATGAGCAGAATAGAAGCTATACTGAAAACAAAACAAGAGTAACTACTTGACTATAAAAAATGTAGATGATCGTGAGTCAAGTTTCTGGTGGCTTTCATCCTTGACAAATGCTTCCCATTTGTGGAGAAGATATATTGATAAATATATGTTTAATCTTGTTTGGAGAATAAAAGAACAGGTGACATTGATCCTTCCCATCACTGTCAACCAGAGCAACTCCCTGCCACAGCTCCCACACAGTACAAACAAGACCAGACTCAACTATGAAGTTCATGTTACAAAAAGGAAGGGGAAAAGAAAAAAAGAGAAAAATTTAAATAAAGGAGAAAAAAAAAAAAAAAAAAATCTGTGCCTAGCCTGAATTTCTACCCCTCCATCATGGAGAGCTCCAAGCAGCCAGGACTCACAGGAGGTTCCTTTGCCATGAGGCTGCATGGCCAGGCCCTACATTTATGAATGAAATTGCTGCTCTTTTCCAAATGTAAGATCCAAGACCGTGGATGAGTGCCACCTTTTTTTTTTTCTCTTTTACAAAACCCTTAGGAGCATGAGTGTGCTGTACTTCTTCAATTCAATGCTGATATATCTGATTTCCCTCCAGGACAGACCAAACATTAAATAACACTGAACAGGCTGAGCGTGCAGCTAAAATACTTGCACTGAAAAGTTTTCATTCTCAGCTTATTTCCTAGTTTACAAAAGCTCTTATCAAAAAAGCTCTCTAAATTGGAATTAGTTAGTGATCCAGGTCTCTAAAGCCCAGGGACTGGAAGTGAAGATTTCTTAATTATACCAGCAGGGGCTTGATTTCTATTCTTAGTGCAGCTGGGTAATGTTGTTAGGTTCTTGCAGAGCTCTGTTTCTCACTGGCAGGGGTAGCCCCTGGTTTACTCTGACAAAAATATAAAGCTCTTGAAATTGAAGTGTCTTCACATATGCAACAAAACACATACACTTCACATACACATCCAACCCTCCAGCAGAGCTCAGGTTCCTTTAAGGCTCAGGAACTCATTACTTGGGAATCTAAACACCAGTCTCAGAGTTTTCACCCAAGAAACTTTCCTTTTTTTATTTTATTATTTTTCTCCCAATTGGCTTTTAAATATTGCTGTTTCTTTCTTTTTCCTTGGAGGATTCAATGTTGCTCAGCTGTAAATTCACCTTCAAAAAGGCCCCATAACAAACTTTGGGATTAAAACCCAAAGATCACAAGAACCTCCAATGTTAAAAATATCCACTCAGAGACTCAACTTCTTTATAAATCACTTCCCTCCTGCACTACAAGGACAGACCCAACCTAGAAAACAATAACCAAAACCAGACTTGTAATTCTTGTAGAATAAAATAATCCTACTCCAAGACTGATATCACCACAGATTAGCTCTTAAATCCTAAAAATTTTATTCTTGCTGAATAAAACACGGTGTGAAATACAGCAGCACAGGCCCATAGCTGCAGTTTAAGGCTCTGAGGGTAAGGGGTGGGGGGAAAAGGCATATTAGTTTATCTTAAGGCTCCTGGACAAAACCCAAAAATTGGCTTGAATCCCCAAGTAGGTTATGTTTCTCTGATTAAACTATTTGACTCACACTGGTAATGTTCTCTGAAGATAAATGAGGAGGTAAAGCTGTAATTATTAAAGCAAGTATTTAAATCTCAATTTGACTGTTGCTGGTCACCTTCTTGAGAGGAGGCTGGTGGTCAGCCTTGGTTTTTTTGCCCACAAAATATTCCTGCAGGACGAGTCAGCTGCACATCACAAGGCAACCAGTGGTCACATGAGATGCCAAAAAAAGGCCCATAAATTTTTTCATCTTTACATTCCTATCTGCTCAAGCTGTTTTATCAAAACTCAAACTTTCTTGCTGGGAAACGGTTCCCTCTTTGGTACCTTTTCTGCCAAAATCCAACTGTAACAACAAAAGTTTATAAACAATGAAAATTCCAGCTGCTTGACATCAGCGATGTGAAGCTTTCACTTCACACTGATACAAATATTTACCCTGAGCTCTGGCAAAGCTTTCCTTGCCCATGTCGCCCTTGATCATACATTTTTCCTTGATTGAGTTATGCTTTCCAGTACGTGATTTGCTCTGGTTTACTTTTTAACACATCCCAGAGGCTTTGTCAAAACCAGCCCTGTGCAGGCCATGTCATTTGGTAGCTGCTCAGAAGGACCTTGGCAAACAGCAGAACAGTGTCTCTAACTGCTCTAATAAATGTGTTTGTTCTTTTCTGACCACCATTTATTCTTTAGATCCCACATATCCATAAAGCAATGAGCCAAGAAAGTAAGCAGAAACACACTCATTTTGCCTTTAATCTGCTCCCTGGAGGCAATGCACTGACTCCTCTTACAGACACCTTGTAGCTAAGGAGCTGCAAAGTATCGATGACTCACTTTTTACTCTTATTTATGAGACAGGAGGGGTATTATCACAGGGAGCAACAATAAAGAATCACTGGGTCGCTGCTTTAATACTCACAAAACTAAATATACAGGAGTCAAAACTAATAAAGCCCTACCTGAGCAAATAGGATCATCACAAACCATTCTGAGGATTATAATTAAATATATTCTTCCAAGAGAAAGGAAATTTGAGAGATTTCTCTGCTACGTTCATCTAAAGCCAAGTGCAACGCTGAGGAAAATCTCATCTGCAGCATCTAACATGGAGAGAAATTTATTTCAACCTATTCCTGAAAGTGGACCCAAATCTTAACCAATATATTTTTGTTACCCTTTATTTTCATACCTCCCCCAGTGAGAGAGGACAAAGAAAAGCAGCAAAGACAAATAATGCTGAAGAACTCTGGGCCCTGGGCAGAAGTTCTCTTATTATTTTTATATTAATTAGATAAATCTTAAACCCAAGGCTGCTAAAGGATGAATCAGCTCCCAGCTCTTCCTGTAGGTGGATAAGTAATCCATGGGAAGAGACAGAAAATTGCACCTGAAGCAGCTCCAAACAACCAAAGGTAGCCAGCAGCTTATAAAAGAAAATCAGCCCCATTTTCAAGTTGCAAACAAAGAAGAGAAACCTGAAATCCACTGCAAATAAAGAACTTCTGATCCACCTGAAAACTAACTTGGGTATTCCCTATTTAGTTATTTCAATAAAACGCTGGTGCATAACTTACAGGATCCCAGATGAGTTGTTTGAAACACAAACAGGTTGGTGTTTCAATGACAATTCTCTCTCCTTTTTTTGTAATTTTTTTTTATTTCTTTCTTTCTAAAGTTTGCTTACTACTGGTGTTTCACATAAAAAGCAAGAAATTTTAGAAAAATTATTTATGGTCCTAACAACTCACTCTAGTTCAGGTCAAAACTAGGCAGTCAATTCATAAATACCAATGCAATTTTAATCTAAAAATTAAATATTTCAGAAAAACATCAATCTTCTGAAAAATTTTAGTATTTTGGATTTAAAAAAACTTTGCTTTGTTTCCATGAGAAAAAATTATATCAAAATAGACATTTGTGAGTCTCAGGGTCCTGGAATCTACCTCAGGCTCCCAGTAAGGTTTTTGGGAGAAGTGGCAAGAGGGAAAAGCAATCTGGGATGACTTTTGTGTGACAATTTGTCGAGCAAGTGACAGATTCCCACTTGGAGCTGGTCACTGCACTCGAGCCCAGCATCTGCAGTGAATTTTCACCTCTGGCTGGAGGAGGAGAATCACCCAGGGTGGCCCCTGCTCCTTCCTCCAGCCCCAGCATGGCAGGGATAGAGAAGAGAAAGATTTGGGACGTAATTCCATTAGAAAAACCAACCTGGAGAATTTAGGGCAGATTTGGTGTCTCACAGTTTTTCTGCCTAACATTTGCATTGCCCAGCTTCAGTCTTTGAAGAGAAAATATTTTGGAGTTGCCAGGAGCATCCTGAGTGTTTTAAAATCCTCCAGTAAAATCCCATTTAATGTCAAAGTCATTCAGAAACATCATATACTTCTATTTGCACTATATATATATTTTTATTTCAACATTTTATTCCAAAACCACATTAGGGATGTTTTAACATCTACATTAATGCAATATGACAGGAATCCAATAATTGCACATCTTGTGGTACTGTCAGCCTTACAGATATGTGTTTTCATCACTGGAGTTTTGTGTTCATTTGGAAATAAAAATATTTACACCTGGTAAAGGGGTGCCAGAATTCCCCTAAAGTAACAGGAAAAATGAATCATCAGAAAGAGCTCAAATATAAAGAACCTACACATCAAAAAACAGCAAAAACCACCCCAAAACATAGCAGCAAAATTCATGGGCTCATCTCACAGACATTGGGGATGTTTCCCTTACCTAACAAGGTGTCTGTGTCTCAGCAGGTCATTCCTCAACCCCTCAAAAGGCAACACACCTCAAAAAGTGCCTCTAGGAAATAACTGGTTTATTAAAAGGAAGAAATGTAGGGCTTGATTCAGGTGCCCAGCAGGATGATCCATGTGTCCCTTAAATGGCAGGACATGGGAATATGGATGGAGCCCATCAGCACCAGGGGATGCAGCAAGAGCTCCTCATTAAACAGGCACTTGTGGCCAAAATTCCCTTTATTTGCACATCTTGGAGGGCAGAACCCCTCTCTGCTGGCTACTTTGGGGCTGGAATTAGCTGACACTTGAGGTCCTTTCCAACCCAAACCATTCCATGACAATGGCATCCGTGGTAAAGTACAGACAGGCAAAGTCAGGGAGGAGAAACCCAACCCATGTGGCTCCCACAAAAAACACCCAGCAGGACTAACCCAACCCATGTGGCTCCCACAAAAAACACCCAACAGGTCACAACCAGCTGTCCTGCCAAGAAAAAAGGAGTCTCATGTGGCCTCACAGGTAATTAACTCCCACGACTAATGAACTAACAGAGAAATGCACAACAATTGCAGCTTTAAGCAGATGAAATGTACCACCAAAGTCCAAGGACACATTTCCCATCCCCACATACAAGTTGTTATTCCCAGAATTCATCCCAGCACCAGACACTCAGAGGAAAAACAACCAAAAACACATGAAGGTGAACAAAAAACCCAAGAAGATTAAGTGGTTTATTCTTCAAATTACTGAAATTGAATTTTAAGTCACAACTGAAATGCACATTTTGCACTGAAACCACTTTCTAATGTCACCAAAGCTCATTCCAACACAGTTAAAATTAAAAAACTTTCAAGACTTTTGACCACTTCAAGAAAAATATCAAAACTCTACTCAGATATGATGTCTTTGTAGAAAAAGTTCCTTTTTTCACATAACATTTGCATTGACTGAAAGCAGCTCTGGTCTAGACAAGAAACGTTTATTTCGAAACCTTAATTTTTGATACATCCTAAGGGTTTCTGTCACTGCAATGAAAAATTTCCAGATTTCCCACCCCAAATTTCACTATGGATTTCAAAACTTCCTCTGAAGAATTTCCTGGAGTTTCTTGGGACTGAACAGAGGTAACAAATGACACATAAGTAGATTTCTTCCAGTGGCTTCCATGCTCCCTGTGTTATCCTACAATCCTTTATCTCTCCATCAAATCTCACAAAATCAATTGTTAGAGTCTCTTGCCTCTTTATTATCTCCATACTGTTTTTGAATTCCCCCCAATATCAGAAAAATGAGGATACTTTTCTTCTTTATCTGCAAACATCCATTTATTTTTCCCTCCTTTTTCCAAAACTGCAAGAACTAAAGTGGAAATTTGAAAAAAAAAAAAAAAAGGTTTTTTTTTAATCAAAATAAGATATTCTTCCTAGTGATGGTGTCAGGAAATTCTCTGTTGTAGCAGTTCTCTGTCATTCCCAGGTGGAAAGTCAGTAGAGGGAGCACAAGAGCTCACAGCAAAACGTTAAAGGACTACCAAAAAAATCCTTCTTCACACCCAGTCATTATTACTGGGGAGTTTCTTTTCTTGAACATTCCCACTGGCCACACCAGGAAATAAATACTTAAAAATATATAAAGCAATCACGTTGTTTTGAGAAAAAAAACAAACCCAAACCCCCAAAAATTCAGCAGGGTAGATGAAGAGCTGGAAAGATCTGTCTCACCAATGAGAAAAATCAAGCAACTTTCTTAAAATAGGCATCTTAATCACGGTGCTGAGTAACTTCCTATTTTGGGAACTGCCACAAAGCATTTCTGGCTGTGTTCAGAGCAGAACTTGTAATAAAATGCAATAATCACAGCAGATTTCATCAGGATCCATCAGCCATGAGCAGCTCTGTGGAGGACCTGGGACAAACTCCATTACATAACTGAAAAGATGACAAAACTTGCTTGGGTTTGGATTCTGTAATTAAACACAAACCTCAGTCCACATTTATCCCAAATTTGCTGAATTCCCAAAGATTTTCAGGAATTCCTCCCATCTCACTGCTGGAAATCTCTGGACTCAGCTGGAGCAAACTTGGAACCGTTTATGTTTTTTTAATCAAAACTATGGGAAATTCAATTATTTTTCATGGTTTTGGCTCAATATCAACCAGAACATTGCATTTCTGTGTGTGCTTGGTTTCAACATTTCAGTTTGATTTGAATGTCAAAGCATGATCAGGAGGACAAAGTCCTTCCTCATATCACTGGATATAAACCCAGATATAAATAACCACAACAGTGATTTTACTGGTGCTCTTCCAGCGTTTTACCACTTTAAATGAAAAGTTTAATGTGCATTTTGAGGCTGAAAGAGGGGGGGGAAACCCAAACAACTCCAGCATGGATGCCTGCAAACCATGGAGCTGAACATTCCTCTCATTCCTGTGCAAAAAACTGCATTATCCCTTGGTTTACAAATCTCTACCAGAGGGCTGAACACAATCACATGACTAAGGACACTAAGATTGTGCTCTTCCCAACATTTTAAAATAATTATATAAAATTGTGCTCTTTAATCAAACTTCTGAGGACCCAGTAGCTCGTGGAACAACTTTAAAACAGTGAAATACCCCACTCCAGGGTATTTTTCCCAAAAGGAGAAAATTCAGCCAAAACACAGTATCTCATTGTTATATTTTTGCTCCCCACCCAAACCAACCAAATCCCTGTGAAATAAAAAAATATTAATATTTTGTTTGCAATATTTTTGCACCAGCAGTTTGGAAGGCTGTGGTTTTGTAGGAGAAAGGAAAGGAGACAGAGGGAGAAAAAAAACAAAGAAAAACATCACAAAAGTTTTCAGTTGATAAGTCTGGTGTGCATTAAACATCTCCAGAACTGCTCTATGAAGATAATTCCTTGTTTTCTACTACACCAGCACTGCTCACACCCAAAGCCCTGAGACAGATATTCCACCAGTTAAAGGAAAGCAGATCCCTGACAGTCTTTGCATCTTTGGGGAATTTTAACTTGGCCACTAAAAATCCCAGCAAAACTTTTCTTCCTTCTTCTCTTGACAGAATCACAGAACATGAGCCCAACTAAAGGACAGGGCTCATATTTAAGCCCACCCCAGCATCCAGAAGAACAAGAACACAAGGAACTTCTGGAATATTGAAATTCCTTGGTATTTTCAAAGGCCGTGAAAACACCCAGCAGAATCTTCCACAAAATTGCAGAATTTTATGACTTGTCCATCTGGGGTCTGAACTGCTACCACAGGACTGAGCAACTCCCAGGGAGTATTTTAATATTCTTTTTTGAATGGAGCTACTGCACTACTCAGTCCCTCTTTTCATCCATGAATCATTTCCTTCTGCTGCCCAGTCCCCATCTCGTGTGAGCCAAGCTGATATTTCCTTGTGTGGACTCAAACATTTATTTGTATAAATGCAGCAAGTGTGAACTGCCCAAATGCCACCAGAGCCCAGGATTTCTTGCACTTGTTTAGGGCAGGGACCCATCCTGAAAGATCAGAGTGTGTAAATTGTGTCTTTATTGGCTTTCAGTTAGCTCTGCATCACATCTGTGCAGCTGGAATTTATCCTTCTGACAGCCAAGCTTTGCAAAAAAATCAAGTTCATTACATACACCATGAAAATTAGATATGAATGAAAGAAATAAGGGTTATATGAGAAATAAAGATAATAATATGGCTACCTTGTCACATCCAAGTCACCACCTTGAAGTCAAGGTTCCTATGACCTTGGTCATTGTTCTAGGGCTCTGGTGGAGATTTACATTTACAAACATGAGTTCCACAAATAATTAATTTTACATTAAATAATTTAATTAAAACATAAATTATAAAATTAGTTTAAATATTTTTCTAAGGCAAAGCAAGACACCGATCCCTGTGGAAATGGATTTTCTGAAGTTTTTCCCAGCAAGAGCAAGACTCCAAAATTATCACCCAGAAACTGAGCCCCACAAACTGATTTAAAATGTCATTGCTTTACATAGAAAGTGGATAAACAGTCTACACATCAAACAGAGTCCAGACTGATAAATGCAATCTACACTAAACTGTGTTTCACATTATAAGAGCAGGATAATGAGGATTTCTGAGTTACAGGAGAGTCTGGAAAAGCCCTACTTATAGAAAAGATTTCAGCAGCATTTTATTTTAAATAAGTTTAATGTTAAACTGATGGTAGAAGCCCCTGAAAATGCTAAACCAGGAGCACTGAGGCATCATTGATTACAGCAGCAGCCACACACAGGACACCTTGGTGAAATACAGGAGAGATGATGGCACTAAGAAAAGATACAGCTAATCTTACTTTGAGGAGACTCAGAGGAATGCACAATGCTCTACTACTGTACTGGCAGGTAATCTACTGCCTCTTTAAATAAATCTAAATATTAGGTCTAGCAGGGATCAACCTGAGAAAAATGCTAAAATATAACTGCTAAAGTTAATGCTTATTTAATACTTGCTTTTCTACAAGACTTAAAATGAAAAGGCTTTCCAACTATTATAAGACGTACAGTCTTAATCTACATTTCAATAAGATATTTAAAGGCAATGCTGAAACTGTCAGGGACCCTTTCTTAAGCCTGGGAGAGGCCGACAAAGGCCTGCTGACAGTTCCCTTTTCGCTGGCACAGAGGCATTATTTTATCAAGGAAATGTTATTATGCTTGTGTTCATCTTGGAGCTCCTCTTTGCAGACTTTTCCAACCCCCCAGCTGTATTTGGGGGTACTGATTCCTCCCTTGAGGTGTGAGGAGCCCATCCCATGAAGTTAGATGAAGAGATCAACATAAATGTACATTCTTCTGTCATGCTTTATACAGAAAGGCAAAAAATGAAACCATAGTGAAATTTCTCCGATACCCATAAATTGTAAAAGCACTCTGAAATGTGCCTAAAATTCAACCTGTTGTTATCCTCTAACAGCCAAACTATTATGGATGATTTTTGGAAGAGATTTTTGTTGTTAAAGTTTCCATATCTGACATTAACATTTATATATATTCGCTCTTTATGCTAAATGCACTCTTTTGTGTTTTCATTTTTCACATCTTTGTTGTGGGCACTATAAAAATAGCACATCAAGCACCTTGTTAAATTAACTTTCATTAATAACGTGGCTCCAGTTTGAAAATAACCCTTTTACTCTTGTGTGAACACATACATGCAGCCCATAAACAGTTCCTAATTAGTCACATGTGGATTCAAATGCAGACTTGTATGCCATAAACCAACACTGAAGTGTATAAGAAACTGTCAGTCAGATCAAAAGTCAATCCAAAATCATCCCATTTGCAGAGCTGAGATGCTGTCACAGTCAGTTAGCCCAAAATGTTTAAAACAGCGACCAAACTTTTATTCTAATTGAGCATGAGTTGAAAGGCTGCACACTTTGATGTCTCTGCTTTTATCATTTGTATATAGCTAAAAACAGCAGGGTGAGGGGGAGGTTTTTTTAGTTTCTCTTAGAAATAGGAGACATTACTTCTCATTGAAAATATACAGGTAGGTCAGGCTTTTTGGAGCCAACGTATGGTTTTCAATCATGCATGTAATCACTTACAGAGCACCTCCTCAGCAGTGCAATTAGTGGAGTTTCTCATTACTATTTAACCTTTTTTTTCCTGCCCATTGTCTACCAATTAATTAAAAAAAAATAAAAATAAAAGCATGTTCTGAATATTATCTGCAATGAGACCCTGCATCTCCTCTGGAAGCCCAAGGACTCAGGCAGCACTATCATTTTTCAATCCTTTCATTCCACAGGAGGGGAGAGGGCAGCAGAGCCTGGCTGCAGGAAGTGTGTTGGAGCAGTTGCCTACAAACTGAGAACATGCTCACAGAAACTCGAGAGGCAGCAATGAAAAGTCCAGGCCTAATCTCATTACAGCAGCACTCAGTTACAGCCAGGGAAACACACACCAAGTGCCAGGTGGGTGGGGAAGCAGAGAGACTCACTGAGCTCCAGGCACAGCACATACACACACCCAGTCCAGGGTGTCCTGGACCACCCCTCCTCTTTTTAATGAGACATAAAAACCTTCTTGCAATAAAAAAAGAGTGAACAGAACTTCCACAACTTCAGCCTCACTGGGATCACAAAAAAAAAAAAAAATCCAAAACTCTTATTAACTTCAAGAGACAGCACAATGTTCCCAAAATCCATCACCTGCTGACAGTCTGTGCCTGTGCTGTGAGTTCCAGGAGTGAAGCTTAATGTTGGAATTTTCAAGGCAGCAACTCAAGTCCTTGCTACAAGAAGGACATTGAGGGGCTGGAGCGTGTCCAGGGAAGAGAACAGAGCTGGGGAGCACCAGAAGCAGCTGGGAAAGGGCTCAGCCTGGAGAAAAGGAGCTCAGGGGGGACCTTCTGGCTCTGCACAGCTCCCTGCCAGGAGGGGACAGCCAGGTGAGCTCCTGCTCTGCTCCCAGGGAACAGGGACAGGACAAGAGGAATTGGCCTCAAACTGTGCCAGGGAAGCTTTAGGTGGGATATGGGAAAAATTTCTTGACTGCAAGGGTGGTCAGGCCCTGGAGCAGGTGGCCCATGGCAGTGGTAGAGTCCCTGTCCCTGGAAGGCATGAAAAGCCCTGTGGGTGGATGTGAGGACACTTGGGAGCACGATGAGTGGTGGCCTTGGCAGTGCTGGGGGAATGGTTGGACTCCATGACCTCAGAGGTCATTTTTAACCTGACCAATGCCATGATTGCTGGTGCCCCAGCAGGACTGAGGCTGTGCATCCCTGTGTGCACACCTGGATTTGCTCGTCTGCCAGCAGCCAGCGAGCTCTGTCAAAAGCTCTGCCAGCCCCAGTGTGTGCATGGAAAAGAGGGGAGGCAGAGGGACACATCCTTCTCACCACATCCGTGGCCAACTGGATTTAAACATGATAAAATAACAGCAGCAGGACAGATGCACTGGCTAAGCTGCCACATCCTTGGTGAACTGGTTCCTCCTGCACTTTCCCCAGCACTGCCTGCTCTGCTGTAGCATCATATCCCTGGTGATGGGGTTGGAAATGCTGTTCCTGAGGACAACCACCCTCCTCCAATCAAAGTTCTCACTCCCAAAAAATCCTCTCCACTCATGCAGTTCAGCACTAGTTCAAATCCTGTCTTGCTCCTGAGACAGGAATTTATTGCCATCTGAAGAAAGAAGCTTCAACACAGTTGTGGTGACTGAAAGGAGAAATTTAAGAGGGGACCTCAAGGCAGCTATTCCTTGGCTTGGAATTGCAACCTCCCATGCTAATGCTTGCACAGGTTTTGTGCCAAAACTCACAGGGGGGTGTTTGTAACCAAATCATTATCAGAGCTAACCCAGCTGACAGAAAACAAAAGTTTACCTGAAGCCACAAAAGGAAACAACTGGAGACTCCAGGGGAGGAAGAGGTGCACAGACTGAAGCCCCTGCAGAAGGCACTTCACAGTGCAACAGCATCTTCTGACAGAAATTACCATAAAGCTGCTATGACCTGAGGGTCATCACTGAGACCAAGAAACCATTATGTGAGGGACTGGATGAAAACATGCTAAGGCACAAATTCCAGAATGCAGAAACCAGATGGGAAAGGATTATGAGAAAATTAATGACTTGCATTTTCCAGACGAAGAACAGAGGTAAAGCAGACCTATTTTGTTCTCACCATTTTTTTTTTTTTTCCTTTCAGGAGCAGCATAACTTCACTGCTTCCAACAAGAGATGAAGCAGCCTTTGATGGTTTCTCCAAGCACAACCCAAAAATCTGCGGCAATGCCAGGAACTCTGCACAGCACAGCTAGAGGTCCATTCATATCACCATCCTAATTCCCACAGAGTGTCAGCCAAAAGGTGATTAGGGAGAGTCTCCTCCAACATTTCTCACAACGAAACTGTGCCCAGTGTATTCCCCCCAGAAATACCCTGCCAGGTCTTCTCCATACTGAGGGTGCCAGATAGATCAGGATGAGGGTGACAGTGAGGAAGGCAGTCTTTCCTACCACTCAGCTTTGGTCTGAAACCAAGGAAAGGCTGCAGGATCTGTGGGAACAGGATATCTAGCAGCCATTGCAGCCATTATTTCCCCTCTTTTATCATGCTACCTTTTAAACTACGCTTGAGATCTTTGTTGCTGCCTCGTACCCTGTGGCACCGGCCCGGCGCGATGAGACTCGGGCGAGATGCAGCACATAAAAGCATCCACTGCAAGTGTGACAAATTGCAATGACAAGGTTGGGTTGGAGGTAACTTGTGAACGATCTGGTGAATTGAAAACGCCTGCGTGCTCTGCCTAGGAGCGGCGGTGGAAGGAGAATATGGGCAGTGCCAGTTGCGTGCTCCAGGCAGGAGCCTTGCTGAGAACACAGGAGAAACACACCATACCTTATTAACACGCCCAGCTTCTCAACGAGCTCGCTGCAAAACAAATATACAGCATCAGCAATCAACCATATTATTATTAATAATGCGGCTCAAACGTGTGGAGGAGGTGGATTTGGTACGAATCCAGCATTTGAATGATGTAGTTGGAAAATGAAAAGCTCTGCTTAGGTGCCCAGAGAACACAGGCGTTGCTGTAAAAACCCAACACGCGGCATACAAAGGCGTGCAACTAACTAAAACCCAGCTCAAGTCATGAATAAAAACAATGCCATAATTCTTTGCACTCTGGAGCATCTTTCAGAAGTCATTCTGCATGCATTCCCTGGTAAACACAACATCCTTGCAAGACAGATGAGGAACACTACCCTGGTTTTCAGGATGGGAAACAGAGTCAAAAATAATCCCACACCCCAACATCACTGGAGGATTATGGATGAGGGCACATGATTTGGCATTTTAGTGTGGCCTTGGGGTAAGGATCTCTTCAATTCCTCCATGAAGATGAAAACCAAAGTTCCTTTCCCTTCTCTGAACCATCAAAATGGTGATGCAGTGCATCACAAACTCCTTCTTCCCTTATTTTCCCTTCCTTCTGTCATCTCCCCTTATGTGTGTCATTTTCTTTATCTGCATAAAACCTACATGGGTAAAACCATGTAGTATGTGTGATTAAACACACCTCAGTTCAAATGGAAACGTAAATTCATCATCATAAACCTCCTGGTGACACGGTAACATCAACACTTACAGATTCACAGAAAACACACAATTTTTGCTGTTATGGGCATTTCCCTGTAAACAGTCAAAAATCCAGGTTTAAACCAAAATACTGACACGATGCTTCAGTGTTTGCCCCCAAAATGTAGAGCTATGGCACCTTATAAAACAGAATTTACTGGTTTCTACTGACATAAGTTACACAGATCATCTTTATCCTGTGGCATGTTCAGGACCTGATTTGACTTAAAACACTCCTGTAACACTTGAGATATTTTTCAATAAAAACCCAGATATAAAAATGAACAACTCACTTCCAGACAAGAATATCAACTGGGACATCCACCACCCCGAACTCTGCTTTTCTCTTGATAAGCCCTTCCTGGAGCACAACTGAAGCACTGGAGCTCCAGGGAAGGTCTGGTGTTTAACAACAATCTGAGACCATGGAGGTGTGTGTTATATTTTCCCAAAGTTGTCCAACACCTTTACATTCCCTCCACCCAACAACCAACAGGCCAATATCCTCCTTTAACACTTAAAAACTGCTGCTTTCCCTCTGCTTAACCATTACTGGGGGATTTAAATGACTTCCAGACATAATTTTAATATTAACTTACATTAGATTGAGGCCTCCACATACTTTTACCCCCTAATCTTTTTCTATTCTGCTGCTGATAATCTCAACCTCTTCTTGGGAGAACCAGTGTTTCATTAACTCTGTTCAGGATTTTGTATGCAATCTATAAAATACAGTTTTACCTGTGTTCAACACTGTTAAAAAACAGTTTCTAAGAATATTCATCCAAAATATGTAATGTCTAGATAGAGCCCATGCCCTCAAAAAACATCATCTATTAAAAAATACAATTTTCTTTTTTACCTTGACCTAACTAAAGAGAAATTCCATATTCTATTAGAAACAAGAGAATAAGAAAGACTGCTGGATGACAATTAAATCAGCACAGAAACACCTTGAAGCTCTTTATTTTGTTGAAGCACTCAGTGGCTTAGTCCCTCCCATGGGAGCACAGGCTCTTATATTTATGTTTTTACATCATTTTTGTGGGAACAAGTGGTACAGAACCAAAATGCAAACACCACTGTGTGTTTTATAAGTATTTTAAATATGACTGTTATGGGACAAACACATTTAATCCTTCATTCAAAAAATTTTGCCTTATTAACTGCTGTAAAACCAAGCGGAATTTTTTTCTTCTTTTTGTTACAATGAGCCAAGATACCCCATCCCTGTTGATTAAGGATCTTAACCAATGGCACTGATTGCCATCCAGAATGTGTTTTGTCTATTAAAAAATTGCCTGATACTTTACCAGAAACATTATTCAGAAGTTATACTCCCCTATCTTAAATCTTAAGAACTCTGTCAGGCAGAAAGGGAGAGGAAAAGAGGTTTCCCCTTCCTCACTTTTCATAGAGCTGATGAAAAGAAAGATGTTCCCAGTTTTGCTGAGCATTTTGCTGTAGATTTGTCACACATCTCTAACCATTCCTGCTAAATGTGGTTACCAGCTTCAGTGACAGTTTTGTTGGGAGGAAATCACAAGCCCTTAAAAATAAAAAATTAATAAAAATGTGCCCGTATTTTGTTAAGTTTCTTTTTGAAAACTGTTATCCTTGCTGCAAATACCTCTGCATCAGAGAAGGGGGAACACTGAGGAAATCATGGCAGGGAGGAGGATGTGAGGCACAAAGAAGTGGGAGTGAGTTTCCTTGTCCTGGCTGGAATAGTGGTGGGAATTCTAAACTAAAACAGATACAACAGGCACAGTGCTCTCTTTAACCTAACGTGGATATTCCAGAGCAGGATGGCAACCAGCTGCAAACAAAACTAAATAATTCACCAAAGTTATAGAGCCTCACTCTGCATTGCTTTAGGGAGCACAGCTAGACTTATGCTGGGCCTTAAAACTCATCCCATCCCACCCCAGCCATGCCCAGGGACACCTCCCACTGTCCCAGGCTGCTTCAGCCCCAATGTCCAGCCTGGCCCTGGGCACCGCCAGGGATCCAGGGGCAGCAAATCTGGGAATTCCAGCCCAGCCAGGAATTCCCAATTCCCAATCTCCCATCCAGCCCTGCCCTCTGGCAGTGGGAGCCATTCCCTGGGTCCTGTCCCTCCAGCCCTTGTCCCCAGTCCCTCTCCAGCTCTCCTGGAGCCTTGTAAACCCTGGAAGGGGCTCTGAGGTCCCCCTGGATTCTTCTCCATAGTGGAGTTCTAAACTCCAACAGTTGATCTGTTCTGGAACAAACCCTGTGTTCTGGCACCATTATCTCCCACCAGAAGCAGACACCACTACTTCTATTTGGCAAAACTAAGGAGAAATGAGGATTTTACATGATTTTCCAGCAGCTCTTTGAATCTAATGTTTTTCCTTTGAACAGGCTGAACACCCCAGCTCTCCCAGACTACCTCCAGAGCACAAGGGCTCCAGCCCTCAGAGCATCTCTGCACAAGTGAGGGCAGCTTCAAACCAGCATTTTTTGAGCTGGGGTTTTTATTTCTTTTATTAATCATCTGAAAGAGGAAGAGCTTTGCAAGGGGGAAGCTCCAAAATTGCCATTTCAAGTGTTTTGTTTTGTTTTCAAAGCATATTCGAATTAGGACAAAAGGAAGAGGAGGAGAGCCCAAGAAGTGCTTTCAAGTAAAAAACAGACAGACAACTGGGAGGGCAGAATTTTGGGGGAAGATTTCTGTTACATCCTGTACATCCAGTCTCCAGGCAGAGCCAAAACGCTGAACTCTATCAATGCCATTCTGGCTTCTGAATGAATGTGACAGTGAGAGACTGTGGGAAGCAACTTAACACAAATGGAAAATTTGCAAGTGAAGAACTATAATAATCGTCTCCCATAACAGCCAGATCAGGTTGTGAGGAGGTTTTTTCTTTGCTTTTTTTGTTATGGAGTTTTTTGTTGTTTTTTTTTTTTTTTCCTTCCCCCACTCTTAGTGCAGTTTAGCTGGCACATTTTGTTCAGGGTACTTCTGAGAACGACAAACAATTTGCTGCTACTGATAAATAAGTTGGGTCCCAGCACAGAAAAAAAGCACCAAGAATCTCAGTGAGCTCCATTCATGCACACAGAAAATGACTCAGGTACAGAAAACACATTTTTAATTA
The DNA here is from genome assembly GCF_027477595.1 of Haemorhous mexicanus. Classification (NCBI taxonomy): domain Eukaryota; kingdom Metazoa; phylum Chordata; class Aves; order Passeriformes; family Fringillidae; genus Haemorhous; species Haemorhous mexicanus. Next base: position 2,911,080 of record NC_082348.1, on the reverse strand, counting down.
TTTCCACATCTACAGCTGCTGCAAATCAGAAGTTTTCTGTTGAATTCTGTGCAGTAATTGCCCAGCTGGGGATAGCAGCTCTTTCCCACCCCAGGCATGTGCCTCTGAACAAGCTCTACCACAGGCCTTCCCCATCTTTGTTTTAAGGGAAAAAACAGAGTCCAAACACCCCAGCACAGTACCATGAAAACAATCAGTTAAAATGATGCAAATACACCACAGGTCCTGGATTTACCCTGCTGTAGCAGCCCTGGGGCATGTCCTACCACAGCCTATAGAAGCTGACCCCACTTTCAGGAAACTGACACAGAAAATGCTGAAATTTTTCAAGTTTGTGTTTTAATCTGACTTGTCACTAGAAGATTACACTGCCAAAACCTTGCCAAATTCCAGCAGCATAGCTCTGTGCCCCCTTCCCCAGCCAAAACTCAACAACACGAATTTTTGACATCCCACACACAATTTAAGGGACTCAGATTATTCCCCTTGGTTGCACCCAACAGTTCTACAGGTTGTTGTCTTCAAGAAAAATTTCTTTATTCTGGCACTATTATCTTCCACCATAAGAACATACAGCTACTTGTACTTGGCAAAAAAAAAAAAAAAAAAAAAAAAAAAAAAAAAAAAAAAAAAAAATCAGGATTTCAAATGGTTTTCCAGCAGGCACTTGAATTAAATGCATTTTCCCATTAAACAATTAGTAGGAACCAGTGCTGATGCATTCAAATTCCAAAGCCATCAGATACTCCATAAATTCATGCTGATATTTGACTCATCATTACGTATCCCTTTTGTACTGTTTAGAAAAACCAGATTACATGTACATTACCATACTCATTGACATTTAGGCAGTTTACTGCAGGAAAATGAGAAAAGAAGTCAAGAAGAGCAGATTTTTCTTCCTTTTTTTTTATTTTTTTTGTAACTCAATACCAATTTTGCTTCAGAGACCCCTTTTCCTTCCATTCATACCCAAAGCCCTCTGTGTTTCATTTATACCACTGGTTTTGCATTTCCATGGATTGCAGGAACAGCTGCCATATCTCTGCATCAGATTCAGCCAAAAAGTCATTGATATTTCAATGCCTTAATTGACAAAACCATGTCCACAAGAAACACATGAACCTTTAAACAAACACATCTCAGAGAAACCTCTAGAAAGCACCAGTGAACAGCCAGACAACTGTGCTGGGGCAAGGGGTGGTGGTGGAGAACAAAAAAGCCAGACATTTACATGGAAATGGAAATAAAGCTTCTAAAAAGTCTCTCCAACACTGCACAGAAAATGCTACAGCTCCACCAGCCACCTACCCAGCCAAAACCAGGCCTAACAGCAAGGAGCAGCTCTCAAAAACACAAGAATCATTTCTACCTTCCACAACCACTGTGAATTTCCTCCATTGAAAACACTCTCCAGTTTCATTACAATAAAACCTGAATTTAAAGCCTTTTGGTTCTCATGGTCCACAAAAGCAGATACTGGGTCAAACAACTAAAGCTCAGAGCTAAACCAAGCCTCAAATCTCTTTTCATTATTAACACCAGGCAGGTTTAATCCAAATCCTCCAAAACCAAGCCAACAACACCATGGACTCTGTCCAAAAACCACCAAAGAGACAAAAGCTGCAGCACACCTACTTTGAGCTGCAGATGATGGTCAGAAGCAGGAGGTGGTGGCTCTCCAGGATCTCTCTCTGATGTGGTGGGGGCACACAGCAGAACTTCCTTGGCACCCAGGGTGATTTCACTGCAGGAAGCCCAGCCCAGCTGCTGCTCCTCAGCCATCAGGCGAGCATGGTCAACCTGACCCCACCCAGGAACTCCTGGGTTTACCTTAATTTTTGATTACCTTAATTTTATCTTACCTCTGATGACCTTAATTTCAATCTCCAGACTGCACCAACCTCTTTTTCAATGCCATTAGCAAATGTCCTTCAGGTGGGTCTCAGCCTTGAGAGGGCATTAATTACCCTCACTCAAACAACAAAACTTTTCCTCTAACAATGACCTGCTTCAAAGCAAGAATCCTTTTTATTTTTTCCTTTATTATCAAATAAACAAAACCAAAAGCTTTTCCCATGCATTGCTACCCTGACTCCTCATCTGTACAAAGCACAGCTGTTGAAGTGACTCCTCTCCCTGCATAACCCTGGACAGAGCTTTCTGCCACACACACCCTGCAAGGACATGGAAGTCAATTTGAGATGGCCCCAAAAACGACCCACAGCTGCATCTGCAGGAGCTCTGTTTCTCTGGTGAGCCCAGAGAGGGGTGGGAGATGAGGAGAGCACTGCAGATCTAGGCATTAAATGCATGTCTGGGAGTGTGGAGGTGCAGCCTGCCAGCAAATGAAATGGCTGAAAGTGATGCAGTAAAGCTTGAACTGAGAGCAGTTTTCTCTGGGCACATCCCTTGGGATTTAGGAGGGAAAACAGAATTTTTCCCTGCAGGGAGGAACCCTCTTCTCCTCATGGCTGGGGATCACACAGACTGCAGTCTCACCCACTGCTCCTCTGTGCAGAATTCAACAGTTTCCACCCCAGCCTAACTCCTGGGTTCTTTACATTCTCCTCCTTAAGTCCTGTGAACGTCTTCATGATGAAGAAACATTTTTGTAAAATGCACCAGCGTCATCCCTATCATGCCTTCTATAAACATCACACTTTATAACACCTCCAGGGGTTAAAAATGAGTTTTATTTCCCTTTGCCACCCACCTCAAGTGCTGAGCCACTGCCCAAATGATATTTTTGTGCAAACTCTCTAATAAAGGGCCTGCTAAATGTGAACCAGTACACTGTGACCTGCCAGGTCCCTTCTGGGCATCCAGCAGCAGAGAAGTGTTTGACATCAGCCATCCCCAGGTGTTTCTGTCCTTCCAGGCAATGGAAATTGTTCCCTGTATCCATGTTCTCTTGTGCCCCCCAATCTGCTGGCTGTTTTCCTGGAGTGCCTGCTGTGCTTCCCATACTCTTTCCCAGAGAAATGAGCCTGTCACAGCCCAGTTTTTAGCTTCTACCTTGCAGTAAAATCTTTTTAAGGATATTGGGGGAGGCTGAGCTTTCTCAGTTTCTTTTAAAGCTCTGTCCAGACCACCTCTGGCTGCAGGAGTTCAGCTTCCACCTCTGGATGGAGTTTTTCACACCCCTGCCTTTTCCCACATGCTGTTGATGAATTTTGGAGCTTTCTGACAAGCAACTCCTCACAAAGTTAATTCACTGATTTAAAATGTGTTGATATGTTCAGGAAAACCACCCTTCTAATTTCCTCAGGTTCTGAGTTTAACTATCAAAAGCTTTCTAAAAAAGTTCTTTATAAAATATTTATAGCAGCAAAACCTCTTCTAATCACAGAGTTTACTCAAGCCAAGCTTAATAAAGTGGTTCCCCCTTGAGCTGGGCAGAATTGATAATTTTCAAACAAACCTCCCATAACACACTGCTTTAAAATAAAAATGTGATCTTCATGGGTCTCCATCCAGTGTCCCTGCTGTGTCCCTGACATCCTCTTCCAGGGATTGCTACCCCAGCATGTAGCAATCTCCACATTTCTGCCTTGGCCCCACCCGTGACTGGAGCTCTCTCTGCTCCAAGAGCAGTTTGCACATCCTTCCCCCAGGATATGATTCCCCTTCCTTAGCAAATATTAACCTTTTCAAAAGTTACTTCCAAATGTTCTGCTTGCTTTTTGTGTGTGATTTCGGCTGGTGTCAGTCTGGTACTTTTATGAGTCAGATCCCCATAATTGCAAGAGGCAATTAGCACAGTTCATCCATGGCTTTGTTTGATTTTCCTGCCTCAGATTAAAGACATGTTTCTCATACACTCTCCTATTTTTTTTTCGTGGCATGTTACATTCAAATCTCTGCAGTTTTATGGTTATCATCCTACAAACCAACTGAAAACAGCCCAGAAAGTGCAGTATTTCAGAATTTATCCCCATAAATGGAGTGGGTTTGGTGCACTTCCTTTCCCTGCATTCCTTCATTCCAAGCATTGTTCAGTGACCACTCTGAGCCACTCACCTGGACACAGGTTTGTTGTTTGGTGATGCATCTCCCTCTGCCTTTGCCCACCAGAGCCTCCTTTTCTTTTGTTCATTCCTCTACAAACCCTCTGCCATTGTGATATCAGCAATTGTATTTTAACAATTTAATATTTTAACAATTTAATAATTTACCTCCAGAAGGAGGTAAATGTTGCCCCAGTAAGTAGCTGGACAGAAGCTACAAGAAAAACATAAATCCCTTAAAATGCAGTTTGGGCTTTTGACTAAGAGGGGGAAGCAGCAGAGTTTGTCATGGTATGTGTAAAACAAATTTATTTTAATGAATTTAACCTGAAATAGGTTATAATTTAAATCATCAACTGTGTTTTTCTTCTTCATCAGAAATTTGCTGCTGGTGCTAGTAGTATCTATCTTATATCTAAATATCTGTATATAATTTTATGTCATATATATTTATATTATATAGATAACTCTATTACATACAAAATATGTATATCTAGATTTAAAATGCATATATAATAAATATATATAATAGATAATATATTGCAATCACTAATCTCTAAATAAAATATGGATATTATTGACTATAAAGTTATTGTATTGTTATAAATATATTGTATATGTATACATATATATTTTATATTATACATATATAACAAATACATATTATAGATAATAGGTTGTAATATATTATCTCTATATAAAATATAGATATTATTGACTATAGAGTTATTATATTATTATAATGTCTATGATATATTCTATAGTATTTATCATAAATAATATAATATAATATAATATAATATAATATAATATAATATAATATAATTAATATAAAATATAATATGATATATTATAATATAATTAATATAATACAACAGAATATAATTAATATATAATTAATATATAATATAATATAATATAATATAATATAATATAATATAATATAATATAATATAATATAATTAATATAATGCAATACAATATAATGTAATGTAATAAATATAAAATAATACAATATAATATAATTAATATATAATAATTAATATAATAGTATGCTGTATAAACATATATAAAAGTATATGATACTGTATATGTTATTAATACATAAACATTTATTATATAGTTGCATTGTTAATAATTATATATTAATAATATATATTATTATAGAGATTAAATGTATATCATATATAGATATACTTCTACCTCACTCACATGAGTCTCTTTCTCATACACACACAAAATGCCCATAAAATTAAGCCCATCCCTGAATCTTTGCAGGAGGATTTTGTTTTCTCTGCCTGGAGTGAGCCCCCCCGAGCAGCCCAGGGTTCACCCAGGATATTTCCATTTCCAGTGCCACTAAGTGTGGAGGTGCCTGACCAGCCCGACGTGTGCCTGTCGCTGGGGACAGCAGGTCCTTTCATCTCCTTAATGGACATTCCTCTCTGGCCTACCTGACTATAATCCTTTAAATTTTAATTCACTTTACATTTAGCCCAGTCATAAATACCATTTAGGTACCAATATTCTGCTTTATGCAATCCCTAAGGTGGTGCTTTTATTTTAATGAAGCCATTTGCAACTTAAGAGGAAAAAAAATATTCCATCTTTGATTGAATATATTTGTCAGTTTTATTCCCGACTGGCATTTTTATGTGAAAACTTGAATAAAACTAGGGGATAGCTGCTTACCAACTGGGATAAAAGTTTCAGTCTGTTTTTGCCTTCAAAATTAGCTGAATAAATGGTCTTTGAAATTCATTTTGAAAACATCAAAGTTAACCTCGACCGGAATCAAAAATAAAATCCAGAATTAAATTACATTACAAATGAAAAATTTCCTTGGTCATTTAGTATTTTAGAAGAAATTACACCAGAGCAGATAACAGAACTTTCTATTAAAAATGTTACTTTCACTATTATAGGGAAGCAGCGACTTGCTGCACTTCCATATTGTATGAGAAACCAAATATTTGAAGAGTTCAGACATTATTTGCTTTCTCAGGTATTTTATTGTGTTTTTTTATAAGTACCTGTCATTTCAGTGGGGAGAGCGTGTGTTTAAGCAATCCTTTTTTATTTTATTTTTTTCCCTTCATGAGCTGAAACTGAAAATGAGGAGAATTGAGGTGAAATCACAGAACTGACAGCAAAGTTCCAAACATGAATCTGCACAAGACCCTGGAGAGTCTCCCTATAACAGAGTAAAGAGGATTTTATTCTATTTTCACTGTCACAGACCAAAATAAGAGTGGAACACCCTGGGACAGTGGGAGATGTCCCTGCCCATGGCAGGGGTGAAACTGGATGAGTTTTAAGGTCCCTTCAAACCCAATCCAGTCTAGAATTCAATGGTCACTCCCAGTCATGTTCAGAATCATTCAGACCGTTGTTAAAAATTATTCCAAATAGAAATACAGCCCACAGAAATCCTAAACACTTCAAACATCAATAGAGAATGTTAAATTCTGGTTTTCAGCTCCTTTAAAATCACAATAAATTGTTTCCCTCCCCACCTCCTCACAGCACAGCAACTGAAAATGCTTTCCCAAAAAAGCTGTTGAAGAGTGTGCTGTCAGAAACACTCGTAAGGACAATTCCAGCTTCAGTTTTGTCCCCATAAAATCTCACTGGGGCAGGTAAGTGGCATTGTGGCTGTTTTATACAGAGTAAATTGCATCAGGGATCCCAGAAGGCAGCGAGCTGCCCGGCTCCTGCTGGAATCAGTCTGAGTTAAAGGTTTGGAGATACCACAAATGCTTAATATTGTGCACAGAGCAGATCCCAGATCTCCACAAGTCAGGGAATGCTGCCTCCCTCGAGGTGAACCCTCCTTACTGAGGAAGAGGTGCTCCAGAAGAAGTTAAAAAGTCATACAGAGTTATTAACAACAGCAGCTGGCTAATCCTTACCAAAAAAATCTGTTATCTTTGGGGAAAGAAACTTTTAAAACTATTTTACGTCTGTTTTATACAAGTTATTGCAATATAAAAATTTGGTTGAATGCTGAATGATTTTGATGAGCTGGCTACTTTTTTTCCATTCATGTGGAGACAGGTAATTATACACTAACCTGGACAGTGCTGATGCACAAAGTTGTGTCCCAAGTAACTGTAGAGTGCAGATATTTTCATCATTACTGCCAAAAACCCTTCCTTGGATGTTTAAAAATTTGAAAATCCATCCAGCCTTTCAGTTTCATCTTGACCCACACCTTCAGCCCCTCCTGCTCTTTGGGGAGGAGGCAATGCTGGGAAAACTGAGCACCCCCTGCTCAGCCAAAAGGCAAAAAATGCAATATCACTTGATATCAATGGCCATGGTGCTGCAAAATCTGAGCTTGGAGAGGCTGCAATACCCTGCTCAGGCAGCACCAAGGCATTGTTATCCTGCTTCCTGTTGGAAAGGAGCATTCATGTTCCTCACCCCACTTCAGGAAACACCTAGGAAAGCCTTTTGGCCTCAGCAGCAAAAATGTGATTCCACCCAGACTACCACATTTGGTTTGATCCACAGCTCCTGAAGTCAGTGGGAAAAAATGCAATTAATGTCCAACTAATTGATGGATTGGGCCAGCACTCCAGTTTTCTGCACACTCAGATGTCTATTTTTTTGAATGCAGCCAGGAGATATTAGAAGTTTGGTTTTAATTAATTGAATGCTAATGAGGGGTGCCAAAATTCCCAAGAATGAAATCCTATTTCCAGCAGGGCTCCCTGAAGCCCTGTGGAGTGCCCATGTGGCACTGAGGTTCCTGGTCAGACCCAGGGCTATCCATGCTGGAGCTGCTGTCTGCTCCAACATTTAAAGCGAGCACAAAAGGGATTTAGGTCAGTATTTACATATTTGTCCAGTGACATTATGGGTGCTGTCAGCTAATGCAACAAATGCATTTGTTGTTTTGATTGTTTATGTTTTGGTTGCTTAGGGTTTTAGCTCTGTTTAGATTGTTGATATCTAGCAATGCATATACTTGGGAGAAGGGCAAAGGCAAGGTCAGTGCACTGACAGATTCATTTCAGACCTTGCAGAGCTGCTGGATGCTCTTGAGGCAGTTCTTGCACCGACAGATGAGCTCAGGAACAGCTTCTCTCATCACCAGTGAGAGTCCAAGTTCTCATCAAAAAAATATTGTCAGGCAGGGAGAGCAGACAGCAGGTTTTGTCTGGTGTGGGTCTTGATTTAAGTCTGACATATAACTAAATAATAGGAATAACAGGAATAACAGACAGCCCTAGTGAAACTCTGAAATGTTCCTGCCTGTTCTTGTTCTTTTACTTTATTCAAAAATTATTTATTAGAGTGGTTATGGGTGTTCCACACTGATTTTTCTTCTTTTTTGTTCCATGTTTTCCTAAGCTACAAACCAGAGTTACAAATCTGGGTGGTTTCCTATGAAACAGGGATATCCTGCTCTGCAGCAAATCCCAAGATTTCCTAGAGCACACAGGCACAGTTAATTATTTCTATTTTATGGGTTAAATGAGACACAGCCAGGGTGACCTGACTTGCCTGAAACCCTCCCACCTGACAGGGCTCAGATGCTGTCACCTCAGCACCAGGTCAGCATGTCAGGCAGAGAGCAGGACTGTCCACATCCCTCAATTACCCATTATCAGATTTATTTATAATTTTATAGTTATAAGGGTAGATGGTGGGGTGTACAGGGCCCTGGTCTAGCTTTAAATATCACTTTCTCTTGGCTGCACCCCTTAGTTGTGCTTAGACCAGATTTAAGTTAAAAGCAGATCATACACATTTGTGCCAGATACTGAGATGTCCCATTATTATAAAGGAAATAAAATTAAAATGCACACACACAGTAAAAACCCCAGCAAATACAGTGCTTTCCTTCACGTGCAGGTTTGTTAAATGCCTCCCAAGCCATCTTTCCCAACACTCCACCAACAAGCATCCTGAGGGAGCAATATTTCCAAAGCACCCCAGGGCCATATCTCATCCCTGCAGCTTCAATTCCCTACTGGCAATCAGGATTGAGTTTAGGGCAGCAGGTTTTTGCTTTTTATGGCTTAATAAATGTTCATACAAGCAAGCATGGACCAGGGTGGGTTTTGTCAGGGACAAATAAATGTTTTGAAATCTGATCTAGCAGTGAGTGCAACCAGCAAGACCTGAAACCACTGCTGGACCCGTGGCCACCCTGGTCACCTCTTGATTTACACAATTTTATAACACGGTTTCCTCAAACTTTTCTGTGTTATTTTATTCCAATCTGTCTCCTTTCTTGTATTGATTTGTAATCATTCCTTTTACTGCTGGTGTGGATTTTGACCTCTTCTGAACTCAGATGTTTTCTGCTGTCTCCAACTTGTTTTAACCCAAGATTTTAGCCCAAGTGGAGTTCCCCTCATGGCTCTGCAGTCCATGTTTATAGGGGCAGAGTTTAAGAAGTAAGTTTCATTGTCTTGTCCAATCACAGACCATCACAGCATCTCTTTCTTTCTTTTTTTCTCTTTCTTTCCCTCTTTCTTTCCTTCTCTTTCCCTCTTTCTTTCCTTCTCTCTCTTTCTTTCCCTCTTTCTTTCCTTCTCTCTCTTTCTTTCCCTCTTTCTTTCCTTCTCTTTCTCTCTTTCTTTCCCTCTTTCTGTCCTTCTCTTTCTCTCTTTCTTTCCCTCTTTCTGTCCTTCTCTTTCTCTCTTTCTTTCCCTCTTTCTGTCCTTCTCTTTCTCTCTTTCTTTCCCTCTTTCTTTCCTTCTCTTTCTCTCTTTCTCTCTTTCTTTCCCTCTTTCTTTCCTTCTCTTTCTCTCTTTCTTCCCTCTTTCTTTCCTTCTCTTTCCCTCTTTCTTCCCTCTTTCTTTCCTTCTCTCTCTCTTTCTTTCCCTCTTTCTGTCCTTCTCTTTCTCTCTTTCTTTCCCTCTTTCTGTCCTTCTCTTTCTCTCGTCCTTTCCCTCTCTCTTTCCTTCTCTTTCCCTCTTTCTTCCCTCTTTCTTTCCTTCTCTTTCCCTCTTTCTTTCCCTCTTTCTTTCCTTCTCTTTCTTTCCTTCTCTTTCTTTCTTTCCCTCTTTCTTTCTCTCTCTCTTTCTTATAATGTGTTTTACCTTCCCATTGCCCCAGGCCATGAGGGGGCACCAAATTGGTTTCTGGGGCTCATCTGATGTCTGTTAATTTGTCAAGCCACAGTAACTCCCTCCCACAGCCAAACCCCAAGCAAGAGTCAGCCATGGCTGAAGATGCCAACGTGCCGTTATCAAACCCCAGAAAATGTCACAGAACTCTTTCTGTGGTGGTGGTGCTGGCTCCAGCTGGGGATTTGGCCACAATCCAGAGCTGCATCTCAGCACCAATGGCAGTGATTTTCCCCCAGGAATCCCAACATCCAGGATCTTCTGCCTCAGACACGTGCACTGACTGATCACTCACAATTTCTGCTTGGAGCTGCAGCCTGCAGTCCATGGGAGAGCTCTGCACACAGCATTTCCCCCCAGCCATGTCCACATAAGTTAGAGACATGCTGTGACCTTTTATATTTATTTTTCCTCCAGAAAAAAAACCCAATCTCATTTTTTTTTTCCTTTCTGATTAAATTTGAGGTTCACTCTGAGATGGGGTTCTCATTTTTAATTTTACTCTACATTTCACAGAATATTACTGCTTACCTATTAAACTGAAGTTGCTATTCATCATTCAGGCTGGGATGAATTTCCCATCCCTGTAATTTCTTTGTTTGTTTTGTTAAAGCACATACCACACCTTACAGCTCTGGGCTTCACCTCATTATTTCTAAATTCCCTCCCTAACTGACTGAGATAACACAAATAATTTTATTTTTGATACAGAACCTTGTGTGCAGCCACAGGAGGAAGGCAGGTCAGGATCTCTCCTGCCTGCTGAAGGAGTGTCAGTGCCAAAACCAGCTCAAACCAGTGAGTGCTCAGTCCCTGCTCTGACACTGGGGCTCAGCTGGACATGGACCAGGAAAGGATGGCCACAGCCCACAGTCCTGGGCTCCTCCCAGAGCCAGGGAAGGGGGATTGTGCCCCTCTGCCCTGCTCAGGTGAGACCCCACCTGCAGAGCTGGAGCTGCTGGAGAGACTCCAGAGGAGGAATTCAGAGATGGGCAGAGGGATGGAGCAGCTCTGCTGGGAGAAAGGGCTGGGAGAGCTGGCATTGCTCAGCCTGAGAAAGAGAAGCTTTGGGGTGAGCTCATTGTGACCTTCCAGGACCTGAAAGGAGCCTGCAAGAAAGGTGGGGAGAGACAATTCACAAGGGGCTGGAGGGACAGGATAAGGGGGAATGGCTTCAAACTGACAGCAGATTAGATATGAGGTGAGGTACCAGGAAAAATCTTTGCCTGTGAGGCTCTGCACAGGGTGCCCAGAGAAGCTGGGGCTGCCCCTGGACCCCTGGAAGTGCCCAAGGCCAGGCTGGATGGGGCTCTGAGTAACCTGGAACAGGGGAAGGTGTCCCTGCCGTGGCAGAGGACATGAAATGATCTCTCTGATCCCTTCTTACTGAGGCTGTTCTGTGCTTATGTGATCCTTTTAAAAAGCATGAATTTATTCAGCTCAATTCATTCTACTCCCAGTCCTCTCCAGCTGCAGACTGAGGAAATAAAAACATTATGGGGGTGGGATAGTGGGGTGGATTCTGCAAACCAGCCCAGGCAGCTCCTGCTGTAACTTCTGGTTGGTTTGACTTCAGCTTTTGAGAGCACAGTGAGTCCTGGAGATGTCACAGAGCTGTGCAGGTCTGTAAGAACAATTTACAGCAAGAACATCCCACGGTTTTTTCCTTGACACACCACGTAATACCCAGCTACTGAGCCCTGGATCAGCCACAGCAACAGTTACCTCCAGCAGTTTCAGTGAATACCTGTGAGAGGATTAACAGGGCCATTAGTGGCAGTAATGATTATCTGCTCCCTGTCATGAGGTGTGACAAAAAACTAAGGTGCAAAATTAAGCTCTTTACCAACTGAAGGGGATTTTTGGCTTAGGTGGTTGTGCAAGAATAGAGGATAGACTGTGCTTCACCTTACAAAGTTAATATTAAAGATCAGTAAGACACAGGGCAAGATATTTAACAGGGCCTGAGAGATGTGAAATAAAAGCTGCTTTATAATAGCAAACAAATAATATGAATGATTTGGACCTGATGAAAAGATTGCAAATTAGATATCCCTGAATGCTATTAAATATCACAGTCACTGGATCTCTTGGTGTAAAATCAGCCACTCTGGTTTAGGGTAATGATGTCTAAGTTTGTTTTATTTCTCTTTGGCAGTTTCAGCTGTAGCACAGCAGATAAAAGGCTCACATGGGGGTTTGGAAGGGTGACAGGATGGAAAACAACAATTCTGCCATGTCCTCACCACAGCACCCAGCCTGTGTCCTCAGCCTGGGGCAGCAGTGGGTCCATCTGCCCTTGGCATTTCCTTTGGAAGGGACAGTTTCAGTCAGCTCTGATCAATTTTGGACCAAATGTGATTCTCAGTAACCTGACTGCTGTGCTGGGTTTGGGAAAAAAGCACCACAAAGATTTCTCCCAGTCTTCTCAACAGCACTGGAGGCTCTTCTGCTCCCAATTTGCTGTGCTGGAGCTCCTTTGCTGCAGGAAATTCCCTGCCAGGATATGCACTTCTAGGAAGAAATTATTTCCAGGATTTAAAGCTGTGTGGGTCCAAAGCAATCCTCCATCAGAGCCAGCACATGGAATCAGGCTTTAATTCATCCATTGGTGGCAAAAGTGACTTCTACACAACCACAGAAGAGCAGCAATAACTACTTCTATGTAAATAAATATATGTGAAAAAAATCTAAATTGATATATAATCAAAATCTATCTTAAAATAAATGGTTTAATGGGTTAGAAAACAATATTCCTACAGAGATGGCCAAGTTTTCATGGATTTAACCCCTAATCCATGACAAAGGGATCACCAAACATGACTTAGAGCTTAAAATTTGTGAGCTTGGTGCAACTACTCCTGCAGTGTTTGGATTAAATTGGCCACAACTTCCAGGCTGGAATTTCTTCTCCTGACTGTGGAGATTTCCCTTGGGAAAAAAAAACCTGACTTCTAAATATTCATCTTTGAATATGTTGCTGGGAATATGGGAAGTACCAAAAAAAGTTTAACTTTGTGTTTTCTTCACACTTTGACTGTTTTCTTTTGGAAATAAATATACAAATAAACCTAAATATTGTTGACTTTTTGTCCAGCTATTCCAATTAATTTGCATTTCAAGGCTAGAGCAGAACACTTGAAATACAGACATTTTCAGCCACCTTCACCAGATGGATTTATCAGTCACCTTGCATTTTTGGGTTTCACATCCTCCCTCAGGGTGTCCCACAGTTTCCCCAAAACTGCACAACTACTCCTGATTTTTGCCTCAAATGGTCCTAAATGTTGAATTCCCCTGTTTACGTGCAACAACTCCTAATGGCTTCAACTCTACCACTGCCTGAAGGTAGGGTAAAATTTAGTGCTCTTTAACAATATCCCTGGGACTGTAAATCTTCACCAGACCATTAAAAATCCTGCCCCAGACTGGACAAAATTCCCTTTTAATTTGTCTATGTTAATTAACAGGAACAAAGTGTGCTGCTTCCCAAGATTCCCAGTGCTCAGGTCAGCATCCAACATCAGGATTCCACAACTCCAGGGAAGGGCAAACCACCAAGAGCAGGTAAAACCCAAGAGTTTAGTGCAGCACATCTTCTCTGCCAGACAGAAAATGCTCTCCAAGGTCTGGTTTCAGCCTGCAGTCACCACTGCAGAGGTGTTCCCTGGTGATAAAACTGGAGGGTCTCATGCTTTCCAGCAGGTGAACTATCTAATAAGCAGCAGAATCACTGTGCTGAAGAGATTATGCTCTTTATGCAGCCAAAATTAAATTTAGCAGATGCACAGCGAGCAGTTATTCAGTGATTATTATTATTATTATTCCCTTTCTGCTTTCCTCTATTTTCAAAACCTTGAGCTTTCTCCTGCAATGCTCTCTCTAAGTCTTTGAGCTCTCTCCACTGAAGAGATTCCCTTCTGCTCCACCAAAGTGCTCTGTGTCGGGTCCTTGCAGTTAAAAGGGATTTTGGAAGGTTTAATTTGGGCTGGACCTGACTCTCAACAGGGATGAGTTTCAGCCCCAGTGAATGTGCACATTTGGAGGCTCCACAACGCTTTGGACTCTCAAATTCCCCTCCTCTTCTGATCCCTTTTATTCCATGTGAGGCTAAGCTCATGGAATTTTTTTTTTTTTTTTGACTGGAGAGGGAAGGAAGCACTTCTAAGGAATTATTATGTTTTCTAAATAGTTCTAAATAGGTAATAAGAAAATTATGTTACATAAAATGACTGCACATTCTTCACCTCACTTCTGATTTTTTTTGATTATTCACATACTCATAAGAAAATTACCTTTGCCTCAAAAAGTGAATTTAACTTATTCTCTACCCTTCAATACACATTATTTATGTATTTCATGTACAGCTGCTGTTACTGTGTGGAAAAGCATCCTCAAATCAAGCTATTTTCCAGATCCAAAACATAAATATATATTTATTAACTCAGATATCCATTTTTAATTATTATTTATCAAGCAGTGCAGTGTTTCTTTAGTATTTATGTATAAATATAGATTAACTCTTTAATGCTAGCTTGGCATGGCTTCACTTTTCCTCATTCTTTCCTTAGCCTGGGAATTATCCCACATGGGATTTATAAACACAAGGCTGTAGATTTACCTAGAAGAGCACACTTATATTCTGATGAAAGCAAAGGGGGAAAAAACAACAGCAAAGTAACAAGAACATCAACTTTAATCACAATAACCATTTTTATCATGAGAGTTGATTCGAAGGAAGGTATTTTATGGCTGTCATGAGAGACTTCACCTATAAAGGACTCAGATGTCTGCATTCATGCAGTACATTTGCTGCACCTTCCATTGCCTAGAGCAACTCCCTACATACAAAATTCCCCTTCTTTCTTTATTTTAAACATCCTGAAAAGCAGAATGCAAAAAATCCTGCGTGTTCTTTAGCATTGCTACAGGGGTTAAATTGTTAATGCTTTACTTTCACTCCAGTTTTTTATCAAACTTTCTTTTTTCTCTCCCTGGGGATAAACAAATGGACAGCTTTCCTCTCTAGTATTCCTCCTTCCATTACCATCACAGCAGAATGCATCTGAGACTATAATAATTCAGTGATGAAATACAAAATGTCGCAATGCCATCTCTCTTAAAGTGAACTGAGATTTTGTTATGCCATTTTAGGTGCACTAATAGCTCCTAAAGTCCCATGGAGTATCTTAATGTGAATTTAATGAGCTGATAGCATATAAATGACAGTACTGTGAGGGTGAAGGTGACATAACCTTTTTCCTTCTGTTTGATGTTTGTCTTTGAAAAAATACAGATCTTTTCGAAACGCGCCGCATTATTACGACGTGCTGCATCCTTCAGCAAGGAGCCTGCCATTGTTTTAGCATTTTACAGCCCTTTTCTGCACTCTTTGTGGCACTAGAAACACAGGCACTTTTTAGTTCACCATTAAGGTAATTAAAAATCTCAACACTTTTCCTGGAAGCACAACACCAACAGTGCTTGTGGCTACATCATGGAGCGCCCAACCAGTGACAACCCATCATTTTTGTCATGCTGGTGCCAGTAGTGGTGGCATAGAACTGGTGAAATCCTGCACGAACCACATGGAAATCATCCATCTTTATTTCCTGGGCATCACCTTTCTTCCTCCCAGCTAGGAGATCTCCTCAGCAGCGCTGGCTCCCAAGCTCTGTGTGTCATTACCGGAGCGTTGTCATTTAAGAGGAGCTGCCTCCCCTCACTCAGAGGTGTCACACCCCATTGTGCACCCAAATCCCAGCCCCCCTCGGCGTGGTAATGGCCTGGAATCCCATCAGCACTGGCTTGGATCAGCACTGACCCTGCCAGGCACAGGGGAGGAAGATGGCACAAGATAAATCCATGGATAGCCAGCAGCAGACCTAGAGGAAACAGCTGGCGGATTAAGGAGGCACCCAAATGTATGAGGTTATTAAAGCCTGCCCGAGTGCAGCAAGGCAGCTTTTCCACTGCAATTGGAAGTATTGTCCTCAAAACCTTTCATTCAAACTTGAGAAATGCCATCTCAGTGGGTTTTTTCACCCTCCAACCTAAACACGTAGAGCTGTGTCAGCCAGTGATGTGATCATTTCTAGGCTAAATGTTCTGCAACATGAAAAATCATTAACTTTCACTTCTCTTCATATTCCTTCAAAACAATACATAGATACAGAGATTCTGAATCATGGAATATCCTGAGTTGGAAGGGACCAACAAGGATCATCAAGTTAAACCTGGTCCTGCAGAGATAGCCCAAAACCCCACCCTGGGCATCCCAAACGCTCCTGGAGCTCTGGCAGCCTTGGGAATGTGGTCATTCCCTGGGGAGCCTGGGCAGTGCCCAGCACCCTCTGGGAGAAGAAACTCTCCCAAAATCCAACCTAACCCTCCCTGGCACAGCCCCAGCCATACCCTCAGATGCTGTCACTGGTCACCAGAGAAAAAAGATCAATGTCTGCTCTTCCTCTTCACCTGAGGAAGCTGAAGACTGGGACAGGTCCTCCCTCAGTCCCCTCCAGGTGAATAGACCAAGTGACCTCAGCTACTTATCATACAGCTTCCCCTCAAGGGCCTTCACTATCCTCACAGATTTTATTATTTATTTGTTATTTAAACTTTACAGTGAGCCAGGCTTGTTTCTTTTATTTTTATGCTCATTTGCTGAATTCAGGTCAATCAAAGTTTTCTTGGTGTTGATTTGTTTGTTAATTTTTAAACACTGGTAGGACAGCCTATGAACCACTCCACAGACAGCATATTTTCTGTCTTTTCATACAGTCCCAATGCTGTTACGTGAAGTATGTAACACTGAGTGAATTACATTCACAAAAGTTATTTCCTTTCCTGGTAGAAATACTAACATTTGCTCTTCTGAGAGCGATGTACCTTGGGCTGCATTTGACAAAGGGGAAATAAATAAATAAAAAATAATAAATAAATAAAAAATAAGCAGCTTACGTGTTTCAAAAAAGTTGGGATTTTGGCAATGTGTGAAATTTGTTTAGAAAAACCTTTTCGTTGCCAGGTGACGAGGCAAAACATATCACATATGCTTAACAACCAGCTTGTACATATTTTGTCTTTCCAAGGTTTCTAGGGCTGGTCAGGCACAATGATGCATTACAGCTGAAGGAGCTTCCAGCAGGGACAAATGTTTGTCTCCTTCCAAAAGAATTTTCCTAATCCTTAAGAAAAACAACTCAATATTTCTCATTGCTGAATGATTGAGTAAGGATTAATTCTGCTCAAAATTCATCGTATCACGAGTGGTATTTTGTGTTTGCTGAGGGTGCAACCTGCACATGGTGTTTGTGAGCATTTCATGGTACAGTACAGGCAGCACTTCTGCTAACACAGATTTCCTACAATAGTCTGACACCTTATCCCTGTTCACCAGCAGCATTAAAACACAAGGATGACTAAGGATACATGATGATAGTGTGTTAAAACACGTCCCACCATGTTCAAAAGCTGCTGTTGGCACAGTCTGAGCACCTTTGCATCTCTGATGTGTCCATTTCATCAACATTTCCATCCACTGATGCACACTGGCGTTTCAGAGGAATGGAATAATCAGTTATGGGTTTGGAGGAAGCCAAAAAGAGCCAGGAAAAACCCAATCCCTACTCAGATTCCCCTGAAATTCAGAGGCCCATCCTTCCCACCTCAAATCAGCTCTTGCTGTGAACATTGGCATCCCATGGATCCCATGGCCTGGAGTTGCAGTTAATGGACTTCACACATGTGAAATTAATGGTGGGGATAATTCTGCAACAATTACCTTTTCTTGGAATCCCAGTCAACAGCATTCCAATAAATCATGGTGTTGCTCATGCCATAATGGCCATCAGTAATCAACTGCATCTGCACACCCAGCCTGTTTGCTGCCTTACAACACTAAAAGGCAAAGAAGAGTTTGGTGCCCAAGTTCCCACATGCCTGACATACAAAATGGACACAGAGGACCTGATTGCTCCCCTCCAATCACCCTGTGCTACCTGCAATTATTAATTGTTAGTCATTATGCAAACTTGCATAATGCAACTTGCACCCGGATCCCAATCTCTTTAAAATGTTCATACCTGCATTCTCCAAATATTCTCTGGGTTTTTTTTACCTTTTTCTCTCTTTTGTTTTGCATTCCAATTTTAAGCGTCACTGAAAGAAAATTTTAGCATGACTCATGAGATTAAACTGTTTTATCTCTAATTACCCTTGTCAGGAGATAGCCATAAATCATTTTTTAAAAAGCAGCACAGATTCATTTAGAACAATGAGCCATCATTTTGTTATTTCACTGTTCCTTACAAGGGTTCCCCTCCTGTCTTCTGTGTACCCAACTCAGCATTGGCTTTTTACAGTTGGATTGTGTACCAAGAATTTTCTTCTCCCAAACTTTAAAAGAATTTAAAAGTCTGCCACCTTTCCTCCATCCTACTGTACCTATTCCCACCTGCCCTGGGGGTAAAACCAAGCACGCACAGAAAACTCAAAGCTAAAGAACTTTTTCTTGGAGAGCACAACTTCTGGAACTTGATATCCAGTAGGAGCACTTGTGCCTGCAAATTCCAGTTTGCTCTCCCTGCCAGCAAACCACACATGCCAGCAAACCAATTTCCTAGAATCCTCATCAAAAGACAACAACAAAGGGCTGCAATGGTGGCCAAACCCAATTTATTTAAGAGGGAAAAGGGACCATACACAAACCTCTCTGCACAAGTGTCCAGATGAGCCAGGTCCCTACCTGTAGCCATTAATATTCACTGGCCCTCCAATGCCTTTAAAATTTAGATTTTATTTATTTCTTGCAACCTTTTCTCTTTCACTGTATTTGCAGTACAAGGCATCCATTTACTCAGTGTAAACTTACACTGTGAGATATGATCCCAGATGAGGTATTGCCTCAAACAGAAGATGAAAAATATTCCATGCATTTTAAACATGAATCCAAGATCATAAGTTACACTAACGTGTAATACATTTCTGCTGTTCTCTGGCAGGAGAGAAAAACAAAACTGGCAGCTATAGCAATTGTATAATGGTAATTATTGAGAGAAATAATTACACAAAAACCTGTTCAAATTATATACAGGATGGGATGACTCAAAGCGAGAAGAATTTAAAGTGATAGTTAATACCTCAGAAAACCTCCGTGTGTGACACCAGGCAGCAAAGGCAGACTAATAAATGCAGCTACTGAAATCATTCTACCCTCTGAAGTTTGTCCAAAGTGGGCAAAAAGCAACAGTTTTCACTCAGTGGGGATTTCAGGGCAGGCTGGTTTGCCAGGGAGGCTCCCAGCAGCATCAGGGAATTCCTGGACGAAGGTAAGAAGGAAACCCAAATGTAATTTTATTCTAAACAGGATGAAATCAATTCTTTATATTCACTCCACAGCCCTCAGCTCCAGGTGGGTTTAGAATATTAATCCAGCTCTTCAGAGGTGAGAGGTGGAGGGAGATGTTGCAATGGAGCCAGGAGCCCCTGGGTGCTGAATTCCCACCTGCCCCTCTGAAGCCCTTTCTCTCTGTACCCAAAGATAAAACTCCTTGTTCCAGAGGTTTCCAGCTGTGGTTCTGATGGCTGCCCTCATCCCTCACCCCAAATGTCTACAACACTCTGGATAAAATTGCAGCCACTGGTCATCCTTGAGAAGCCAAGGAAGCCTCACCACACCTTCCCTGTTCTGCTGATCTCCCTCTGCCTCTCCCACACTGCTTTCAAGATTCTTGATATTTGTTCCATTCCAGATCTGACTTCTCAAACACCTCTCCCCATTTCAAAACCTTCTGCTTTTCACATCCCCTCCCCTCCTTCCACCTTATTTTTAAACCTCTGTCCTCACTTCCAACTGACCAAAGCCCTTTTCAAGAGAACAGATTTTTCATTATGTGGGAAAACAGACTTTTTTTTTCTTTAATTCATTTCTATTAGCTACAAACTTTTTCCCAATTATTCCTTTTACATTACCTGACATCTGTGTTGCTATTTCCCTTCCTTCTGTATCACATCTAACTTGAAACTCATGTGACTCACTTGAGGATTACAAAGCAAAAAAATAAAAAGCAAAAGTTTGTTTTGAAAGTTCCTCACTTTTCCCAGACCTTTCACACAGGCAAAGCATCCCATGCACCAACCTGTATTAGTAACGACTTTTAAAACTTTGTATTGCAAGAAAGATGATCAGAACACAAGTAAAAATGGCAAAATCTGTTCTGCTGAGAAATCAACTACACACAGTGCAACTTGCTCAAATTGTCATATAAAAATTTGCTTTTTCTGAAAAGAAAAAGCTGTTACTTTTATTTGGTGAGGTGGCTCAAAAGTCCAGTTTAGCTCAATGCTTTTGTGCAGAGGGAAGAGTGGTGGGTGGTTCACATCATTTACTGGTAATTCTACCATTTCTTTCAGCATTCAGATATTGTATTTATTTCTTCAATGCACATAATCAGATCACTGCATTCTTTCTAATTAAATTAGTTTCCTCTACACATTCCTTCAGTGTTATCCTAGGAAACAAAGACAGAGCCATAAAACCAAAGGGCTCAAACACTTACAGAGTTGCCCAAATTTAAATTCAAATGGTACTAACAGGAAGGTAGTAATGTATTTAATTTTGATTTTAGGGTTTATGTGCCCCTCCAGTGTGGTTTTCTTTGATGGTTTTACCCTTGAGGCAGCTCTGTAGGGTACTGAGGTGAAATTACCCCTAATTTAGGGGTACAGACCCAAAGCACAGAGTGCACTGGAGGTGGCACATGGAGTCTGTGCCAGCCTTGGGATCTGGGAACTGATATTCCCCATTTCCTCCAGGATCTCCAGAACCAGCTGTCCTCAGAGCAGTAAATCCTCCCTGGAAACCCCAGAGGGGATCCTTTTTAATGGCATGGGCAAATTCAGGGAAAATACCTGGGTTACTACAGAGTAAAATACAAAGCAAACCCCTGCACACAGGTGAGGGCAAGGTGGGTGAAAAGCAGCCCCTTGGGAGATCCACTGAGGTTTCCAGGAGCAGGAAGAGGATATTTAGCTTCACATAAATTTCTAAATCTTGCCAAAAAAAAGGAAGACATTTAGATAAGATCCACACATGTTGGCTTTGCCTATGTGAGGAAATCGCTGAGGTTTTCAAGACCAGAATTCAACTATTTTTATATCACTTTTACTGAAAAAAATAAAAAAGGTTGTATATTTTGGAATAGGAAAGAAGAAGCCCTAATTCCAAAAAGTCAAGTCATTAATTCCTCCATTCCAAGGCAAGAACTCTCTCGTGGAGGGTGACAGGGTCACCCACGAAGCCCCTGGCAGTGTTGTATTTCCATCCCCTTTGCTGGGGTTAACATTTTCTGCAAAGCACAATCAACTTTTAAGGCACAGGATAAAATTTTAACAGTGCTCCTAATTAGTGCCAACAGTGGCAGTTTCTGTGATGGCTGCAAGGGCCCCAGTGAGGGCCCATAAACTCCATTTCACTGGGGTCAGCCATCCATCAGCTGACAACTGCTGCTCCCTGCCACCCACCTGGGCTGCCTGCAGAAAGAGATATGGAAGGGTTTGATGGAAGGGGCATTAAAGGTCATCCAGTGCCACCTCATTCCATGGGCAGGGACACCTTCCACTATCCCAGATTGCTCCAAGCCCCCTCCAACATGGTCTGGAAAACTTCCAGGGATGGGGCAGCCACAGCTTCTCTGGACAATGTGCCAGGGCTTCAGTGCCCTCACAGGGAGGAAATTCTCCCCAAAGACATGGATGAAGCTGCACTTGCCTTTGAACTGTTTATTCTTACAACACACTACATTAGGAATGTTTGCCAGGATATATGGCAGGAGTCTTTGGCTAATTTTCAGGGCAAGGACTTTGCTGTGGAGCATTTTCTTTTTATGTCACTGTGAAAACTGTATTAGGTGTGTGGCTTGGATAAACTTCTGCAAAAACATCCCCACCAGAACAGCAATGAATGGGATTTACAGCTTGAGCTTCCGAGCACCTTTACTGCACAAAAACTGTTTATTAGCACAAGTTTTCCCTTTGTATGTTGTGTTTACTTGTTTCCCAGCAGGGTCTGCTGATGTTAATGGACTCACAGCAGTGCATTCTACTTCTGTTATTACAGGTCTAATTCAGTCATTAACATTTCATTAATGGACTGGCCTCCTCGCTGTTTGCATGGCTGTCTAGATATTGATGAGCTTTCTGGTATAGAAAACTGGTATTTAAGGCAGACTCTTCAAGGTTTATTAAGATGCTCGTGAACCTTCATCACATTCTGTCATTTATTTTAGCAGATAAAAGCCAAACCCTCAGACCAATTTGCAATGCAAAAGTTTTCAGCACCTGAATAGAAAATGAATTCCATGTGAATACCCCAAGGAGAAGGAAGAAAAAAAACCCCAAAGATTCCACAGTTACATCACTTGGATACAAATCTTGAGTTCCTGCCTCAAAACCAGTGTGGCTCAGCACTGCCAGATCTACTGTGCTCTGCCTTGGAGGGAATTGCATTTCCCTGGGACACAAACTCCTTCCTTTTTCCAAAGGGACTCTGCAGCTCCACTAGCTCCCAATTTCAGACTCTGGAGTTTCCAATCCTCCCCACCACCCAATGCACCAGGAACAGCCTCACTGGTCCAGTGGAACTGACCAAACTGAGAGGCTGCTCAGAATAACGAGGCAGTGGCTTTGGGGACCTTTGCCATGATCACCAAAGAGGAAGATTTATCACAAGCTTTAGACTTCAGTAACTTCCTGGCCTTATCAACAATGTATTGGAATCTAAAAACAATCTTGATAATACCTGTACCCCCCCAGTGGAAGGTAAATATCCATAGGAAATTGCTCAAAGGACTTATGAGGTGCTTCCTTTCATATTTCTGCTTTTCCCCTGCTAAAATGAGTGTTTTCAGGCACCCCAGAGAATTAAAATACACCATCGTATCATATGAGTGTCTAATGCAAGTACTTTGTGAAAATTACTAATTTGATGTCATAATTACGCTTGTAATATAAAATTATTAAGCACTGTCGTACTGCACAGTAAGTGGAACTTATATTGGTGTAATAAAATGTATTTCAATTCCACTACAATAACTTTATCATAGACTTTAATGGTACCCAGAGTTAACAAAAATAACACGCAGCCAGGAAAAACACCATTGAAGAGCACCCTATACTGCAATATTAGGTCACAACAGATATAATTTGTGAGCTTCTTTATGTGCCAGTTTACATTTATGAACACCTGCAACTTATGTTTTCCTGACAAAATGAGATGCTGAAAAGTCGAGGTAGGATTAGAGGCCAGTAAACAAAATCCCCAGTGTACTTTCCCTTAATACATTCTGCATCATCCATGCCTTTGACTTCAGCTTTATAAATGGAGCTATAAATATTATCGATCCTAAATTCATATTTTTTTAAGGATCTTCCTGGCTCAGTCAGGCAGGTCTATGCCAGGATGACACGAAAATAGATCTATTATGAAATCTGAGGCTTATTATCTTGATAAATGGAGCAATGTTTGAGCAATCTGAGGCTGGGGGTGCAACAAGAAAGGAGGGACACTACTTTAATATTAATCTGTTCAAGTGTTTTCCTCCTCAGTCGAACTGTCCTAGCCCAGAATATATGGGCTACTTATTTAATGAAGGAAGAGGAAAACAAAAAAGAAAAAAAAGAAGAAGAATTATTAGAAAATATGCCAAATCCTCATCTCAACATTTTTCTTTTGTCTGTCAGGGTAAATAAAATGAAGAAACAAACCACAACTGGAGGGGGGTGGGGAAAACCCAGTCAGCTAAAATGTCATGACTTGCTTCTCTGCAGGTGTCAACTTGACTTCACTGAAATGGCACAAAACTTTGATTTTCTCATCAGGAAAAAATGTTTATTCCCTCTACCAGAGCTAACAGATAAGAACATACTGTGTGCAACATTGCATATTTTGATCCTGTGTCTAACTGTTCTTGAGACACAAGCTAAAAATATTTTGTGTGCTTTGCCTCAAATTGTTGTCATGAATTATTGAATTGAGCTGTTACTCTTTCATTAAATTGGCAGCCTTAATAATTTAAACACTGGTCTTTAAGAGACTTACTGTATACTGATGATCTTCACAGGAAGAAAGAGAACCTCCCCATTATTTCATTGTTTTATATCTGTCTTGGTTTTGGGGGTTTTTTTGGGTTTTTTTTGTTTGTTTGTTTGTTTAATGCAGCCCATGACTTACCAGGCATTACTGGATGCCTGTATTATTTTAGCACACATTATTTTATTTTTAGACAAAATTTCTCTCCATTTGATTTGTCATTGAGAATTCTGCTCAGACACTCCTGTAGCCAGGTTTTCCCAGCCATGGGAAACTCAGAATGTTCAGGTGCAGCTCATGGGTGCAGCTTCAGTTCACCCCAGAAAATGAGGTAGGAAATAACCTTCAAAGTTTTGTAATAAATATACTTCATGGGTAAAGTTTCAGAAAACGAAGTAGGAAATAAATTCCAAAGTTTTGTATGTCTACATGGCCCTGGTCCATTGGATGGCAACCTTCTTGCACCTGAGCAGTATCTGCTGCTCCAAAGGGAAACCAAAAACTAAGGGGTGTGTGAAAAGTTCTGAAGATACAGCCTGATTCAATAAAAACCTCACCTTGATTCCCAACTAACTTCAATTTTTATAAAAGTGTACTTTCTGTGGGGTGACAATCACTGCAAAATGAATGTTTCGGAAAATTTTTTGGCGAATCATTGCACTGGTGGCTTTACTAAGTCTCTTAATCTTCTGAACCTCCCCCAATCACACCTCAAAACATCAAGGCAAGAAAGGTTTCAAAGCACCTCCCCAAAACCCAGAACAAACTCTCAACTCCCACAGCCTTCTTGCAGCAGAACTAGAGATGATGAAAATCAGAATTTCTGGGAGTTGATGTCTGATCCACGGTGATGTGTCACTTAAGTAACCCCAACGCTCATTTTGCACAGCACAACAGCAACAAAGATCCCAAATATTAACTTCCAACACCACATAAAGTGTGAATAATCTCCATTGCTACAAATTTTTGAAATGCATTGTATTTCTTCCCCACACATCCTCGTAGCCTCATAAAACAAACTGTTTCATTATATGGGCTTGTGTATATATATCACAAAATGTTAGCTACTGCTAAAAGTAAGAAAATAGATTTTGACATTGGAGAATTATTTTCCTGCTCTCCTGTGCCTCTGGATCTAAAGGCAGAGCTACTCAGCTGTTTAATCTGGCCCGAGTCCAGGGCTGCATTTCATGGTGAGATGCCAAGAGCAGCGATGCCACATGGAACAGGAGTTATCTGCTGCAAACTCCCTCTGATCACAGGGCAATTTCTATCTGAACTGATAGAAAGAACAATCTCATGCAGTTTTCTTGTCTGCTCAGGACTGATTTTCGTTTGGGCAACTGAATTTTGTCTTATTAATCAGAAGATGTACGAGATGCTGTAATCACTTCATTGCACAGCATTTGCCAACCCTTCCATGGCATGCCCATCAAAATTCCTGGCCCTGCCCTCCCTGAGCATGTCTGCAGCCCTGAACTGCAGCAGAGGCTCACAAATTGCAGAGATCATTCATTAAACATTGATTTAAGTCATACAGACAAACTATTAAGTTCCAAAATCTAGATGTATATGAAAAATAAACACTTTTTTTGTCCATTTTTGCACTTCACCACTTGTCAAAACTGTCAAGATGGGAAAGCTTGTTTGCTTTCTGTCCTTCAACTTAAAGTAGCTGTATTTGATGTCCTTTTAATTAATCCCCAATCCAGTCTGCTATCCCTGTTCAGTTTATTATCTTCCAAAAAGTTTAGATTATATAAAATGTATACATTTGAACTGGTAAAATTAAGGAGCTTTCCTTTAGTGTATGAAAAACTACTTACCCTCTAACTTCTCCTCTAATGCTTGAAGAAGACTAAAGAGCTCAGAAAAGGAAGGATTTCATTAAAGCATAGAACTCAATCAACATTCAGGTACCACAAGAAAAAAGAGAATAAAGCTAGGCAATCATGTTTATGTTCATTGCTGTCACCTGATACCTCAAAAAAAAAATGCCCAACCCAAACCACATGGATGCAAATAACCAACAAACTATAGAAGAGACATGTAAAGAAATTTTTTCTGACCTGCAGCATCTTTCTGCTCTTCCTCCTGAAGCTGTTTCCATTTCAAAATGATTTTGACTTTGCTAGAAATAGTCAATTTTTTTATTACAGGCAATATAATCTCCTCCTGACCCAGAGACATTGAAGCCCCTCCTGGTGCATTAGGAACAGCCTGTGAGCAAACCCTCCTTTACTCTGTGCCATCCCCTGGGTGAAGACAGGCTTTAAAAGCCTGGTTCCCATTTCCTGGCACAGGAGGGTTTAAATAGCTGTCAGGATGGGGCACACCTGTCACACCAGGTGAACTGGGGTCATTCTGACGTGTCTCAGCACCTGTTGGAGGGGAGGGATGCACATGTGCCATGGGGAGAAGGCAGCCCGGGATGTAAAGATCCCTGTAAAGAATCCTCTCCAGAGGATGGAGAAGGCCCTGGCTCTGGGAAGGCTTTGCTGGCAAACATTTCACGTCTTGCATGGGACAAGGAGCCAGCAGGAGAGCACCAAGGACACTGTAACCACCTGAGAGCTTTTCCAATCAGATGGAAAAAGTTCTGCACCGATGGATTGTGGTGCAACCACAACGGTCTCCTGCCAGCAGGAGAACTTTGGGAGGGGCCAGGGGCTACAGAAGTAACTGTGACAAAAGATTTGGGGATTTTTGGGTTTTGTGGGGTTTTTTGTCTTTAACCAGCATGGCTTTTGGGTCTTGTCCTTTCTGTACTGCCACTCCTCGCTCACCCTCTGGCCGGGCACTGGGCTGGACACCGCTGCCCTCTGAGCCTTGTGTGTCCTTCTGCATTTTTCTTCCTCTTTCTCTGTCTTCTCTACCCTTCCTCAGTGGTAAGGCAGCTCCTTTTTCCCTCCCAATAAATGGCTCTCAGATGTGAGGCTGTCTTGTCTGACTTAATCTCACCCTAGACCATGTTTTATAAAAGAGCTCCTCGCACCACCCCTGACTCCTTGCCCAAAAATCATTCTTCCACGACAAAAAACGATGAGTTTAAATAGTAATAACAAACATACAAGGAGGTTTTACAAGCAGCACGTGCAGGAGGGATTGACAAGCTGGTTTCTGCAGCAGTCTAGGTGTAAAACAAGCAAGTCTTTCATGATGCTGTGTGTTTCCACATTCCACATTCCCTGGATCTTCCAGCCCTCACACTCAAAGAAATCATTTTTATCTGTGCAAAGAGGACACAAACATAAGTGTCCTAGCTTGGTATCACCCTGGAATGTTTTGGATGAGAGGGAAATATGGGAAAGATGAAAGGCTGTAGAAGAGAATCATTAGGGAAATTTATAGCAGCACATCAGAGTTGTACACTCCAGTTGTCATAAAAATACTTGCAGTAAGAAAGGAACAATCAGAGAAAAACTAGAGAGAGGTTTTAGCATTTGGTGAGTAGTTGTATACAATCTTCTAGAGATCATAAAATAAAAATCAGCCAAAATGGAAGGGAAGCCCTGATTGGTTCAATGTATGTTAAAGCTGTTGAAAGTTTTTCCTAGTGAAACGGTTGAAACTTGGAGAGATGTGTGAAAGGAGACAGAAGACGACACTGGAAAAGTATAATGAGCCCCAGGGCAGACAACCTTCCAGCCTGCACCATCATCTTTCATGAGTTCCACCAGTGCTGGCTCTGAGCCTGGGCAGTTCACTTTTGAAAAGCTGTTCTTTATTGTTTTAATGAAAATTCACCATGGTTCTAATGGGAAAAAAAAAAAATACCTTAAACAGACCTTTAACAAGAAATATGGGAGGGAGGGAGGACTCATTAAGTGTGAAATTTGACAAGTATTAGTGAAACAAAAGACCCCAGCACACAAGTTTAAATTCCAGATAGCTCTGTCCTCTGATTGCCAGGAGGAGTTAAAATTCAGGTCTCCTGTCTGGAAAAAGTATTACAGGAATATATTCTGAACTTTGCATGGTTCATTTTTTGTTACGAATTAGATCCATCATGAGATTTATTGAGGCGCCTCATGTTTAATAAAATACTCATAACAGTTTGTGATATTTCACAGGATAAATAACAGGATTGTTAACGTTGTTTGTATAGCAGGTCTCAGGATAATAAATGGTTCATTCAATAATGAACTGACAACAAGTTATTCAGGTTATAAAAATATGGGAGATAAGAGTCAAAATAACAAAACTCAAAGGATCAGACATTCAGACAACATTGGAGCCCAAAGCCAGGTTGCTCCATCATTTGAATTCTGAAACCATTTGAAATAAGAGGGTGGAAATTTCCACATAAAGCATTTTCCAAGCCAACAGGATAGAGGACACAACTGTTCTTTTATTTCCGACACAGCCCAAGACATCTCAATCTTCTCATGTTATTCAAATCTAATAAAAGATTAATATCCTTTTAGACTAAAATAATATAAAAGTGTCTGAAGATAAACACATAAAAAGTATTCACCCTGTCTCTGCCCCTCAAAGAACACATGAGTACAGAAAGTTCAATACATTTTTAAAAAATACATTCTTTAGAAAATATGAACAAGTGAAGACTCTCTGAGTATATTTGACTTCTAAATAAATTGCTTTCTTTTTTGGAATTGCTGAGAAGGCAGACACTCAGTGAGGTCAATGAGACTTACTGATTGCACAGTGTTACGGAAAATTAGGCTACTTATTTGGGAACTAAATATGGATGTTAAGAGCATTCAATGAAGTCACACTTTTGAGCATTTTGGAGCTGGCCTACATTTTTAAAGAAAACTTTGAGACTTCCAATAACTTTTTTGGAAGAACCAGATATTTATGATGTCCTTCATAGCAATTAAAGGCAATTCACAGAACTGAAAAGATGATTTGGGTGTGGAGGGGGAGGTGGCTTCAATTCCTGTAAAGAAACATCAATTTGCAATCAACTCAACTTAATTAGGGTGATCCCAGTTCTTACCAATTTTGACTCTGAGGAGGACTCTAAAGGACAAGGAGAGGGTCCCCAGGATGGTATTTGATTCCCACCTACACGTCAGGATAAAAAATGCTGGAGAAGAGACAACTTAAAGAGAAGGCATGAAGGAAGAGGCAGCAAAAAACCATTTTCTGTTATTGGTTTGGTTGCTCAAATTCAAAGAATGCTCTCCAAAAGTCATTCCCATCTATTTTGTCCAGGCCAGTTTATCTCCAAAATTTGCCCATCTGAGCATCAGCAAGAAGCTGAGATGTCCACGTTGTTTAATTCTTTGGTGTTTGCAACAATAAAATGACCAAATAATAATAACAACTTCCCCCTCCCCCCCAAAAAAAAGAGAAATGAATATTTGAAATGGCCATTTCAAACTAAACAACTGCTATTGCTATCAGTTTAAGTAATCACATTCCCAGCTGACAGATGCAAAGCTCTCCCTTCAGATAATGACTTTTCCAGCTGATGAGAGTCAGGGAACAGGAAGTGTATGTGGGGATAAGTGTTTGGGAATTAGAGGACAGCCAAAGTTTGTGGCTACCTGTATTATCTGCAGGAGGCTGTTTTACTTCTACTGGCACATATTTATCTGAAATCAGCATAAATGAATCTTTAAAAATATGTTTAGTGAAGCAGGATACTTTTTTTACAGTAGGCAATTTTAAAAGCTTTTTTTGTTCATTTCTGCTTGAGATTAAACTTGTTCCATAAGGCAGGAGCTGCAGTTTTCACCAGAGCTGTCACAGGGCAAGGAGAAAATGGTACATGGTGTTTGTTTCTGTCTGCACTCCTGCCAAACCTGTTCCCTGATTTCCAGCAGGGTTGGAAATGCAAATGCCTGCTGGCTAAAAGAAATAAGAATCTTTTTTGAGACATGTCCCGAGTCAAGAGCTGGCAAACTGAGCTATGTTCATACCCTTCACTGTCCTGTGCAGCATTAAGGAGGTTACTCCCAGTTTGCCAAAGGAGAACCTCAAGGCTTTTCCAGCACTTGGAGCATTTTTGCATGCCCTGAATCATCAGTGCTGTCAGATGTGTCTCAAAAGTTGCAAATAATCAGCCAGTTCCTAAATGATACCTAAGCTGAGCTCTTAGGGACCACATGGAATTACCTGTCCAAGATGGGTGCTCTTTCCTGGCCAGAGAGGACACACCATGCCCATGTCCATGTCCATGAGAGAAGAATGAGTTTAATTCTCTGTGCAGCAGGAAAGGAGAGGCCACATTAAACCTCTCCCTGTCAGGAGGAAATCACTGGAAATCTGATGGCAATTTCATGACCCAGCTTTTTCCTGCAGACCAACATGTCAGACACCAATAAGTAGCCCTAAAATAACAGAACCTCCATTCTACAATAAAATAACTGTGCTGGCCTGATCATCATAAAAAGTTATAACCCAACATCAAATTTTAGCTTTTACCAGGAAAGGGAAGGCTGAGGAACTTCAGCTACAAGTCTGTAAAAGGATCACCATAAGCCAGCACATTTGACTGCCAACTGATATGAAATGAATTATTCCTATTGATGATGACAGACTGAAATTTTTATTGGGCTTGACCAAATCAGAAGCAAATATTGTGGGGGTTTGAATCCTGTGTTCCCTACTCTGCAATAATAAAATTGTAAAAAACAAAAAACCACCAAAAAATCAAACAAACAAAAAAAACCCCACCGATTTTATAAAGTAATAGAAGAATAAAATTATTGAGCAGCTGTATCAGTCTTCGTGTGAATGATACCACAAAACTACAACAGCAGTTATCAGTTTTTCAATTTAACTCTTGCCTTATTATGTCTGCTTCTATTTCTTATCTCCTGATAAAATTCTCTTTTTGGAGTTAAACTTCCCACAGTCACAATAATAAATGGAATATGAGGCTTGAACTCAGGATCTCTGTTTTTTCTTTTCTGCTTTCACTGGAGGCATCAAACAGGTACGTGAGAAAGGTAACACAATGCAGAGTATGGAATGGAAATGAACTACTAAAGTCATGATAACAACTAGAGAGAGAGATTCTGGAATATATGTGGAGTGAAATATGATCTCTTGAAAGAGTATATGTGCAGAAAAAAGCAGCATGCAAAAGTAGCAGCATTGCGTGCTCATACTCCATGCTCCTTTCTTGTGAGACTCTGCCACACCTCACACGAAAATTTTCCTTCTTTTTGTCTATCTTTAGCATAGGATTTTTTATAAAAACAGGGTGGTTTATTAATAAGAGCAAGGAGAAAGGAAAGTGATTGTGGCAAGATACAGAGTTTCACATATGGAAAGAGGAATGCAAAATGGAAAATGTGGTGGAGTCCCCGTCCCTGGAGGTGTTCAAGGAATGACTGGACGTGGCACTCAGTGCTCTGGTGGGGATCTGTCACAGCTTGGACTTGCTGATCTTGAAGGTCTTTCCCTACCTTAATCATTCAGTGATTCTGCAAAAAAGCAACCCCAGCCTTCCACAGAATCTCCCAAATGTGGGAAGTCTATTTCATCATTAAACAAAATTCCTTATTGAAGCGTGAGGGAGGTCTCACAACACTCACTGATGATGGGAAAAGCAATCCACAGCTCCACATATTGTTTTATTTACTTTTTAAAAAATTAAACTCCATTGCAAAGCTGCTTTGGCCTCACACCCATGGCATCACACTCTATTGCTTCCCTTTGAAACTCATCTAGTAAAGTTTAAAAGCCTAGCCCTCCAAAAGCAGAGGCCATACAAATACTTAAGGGGTTAATAAACTCTTCCAGTATACCAAAATCACAGGTTTTACACACCAACCCTGAGCACTTGGAGCTCCTAGGAGAGGAGTAATTGCACTGTAGTAACGTTAAGGTTTGATTTAGGTTTCTCCATGGGCAGGATGAAGTGTGTCTTACTCCTCAGGTGTGAGACTTGGCCACTCTGCCTTTTGTAATATATTATCCCAACACTGTCAGAAAATGCTCGGCAGCGCCAGTTCTTGCTAAACTGGGTGTGTCATAAATCCAGGGGAAGGAGGGGATTTCTTATGCCAACAATGCTTCTCAACCTTTACCTTATTACCACACTTCTTGGCTGCTCTGAGATAAAAATCTTTTCAGCTCTATTTTTTTTTTTTTTTTTTTTTTTACTGCTTGTGTGTGAAATTTCAGATAACAGAGCCAAACACAGGGAAAGTTCAGGGCGGTTTTATGACTCTGTTTTATCAAAAATTTTGATCTCCAAAGCCCGAACGCACAAATTCGTGGCTGTGGGATGAGGTCAGTGAAACCACACCCATTCCCTCGACAGACCTTCCTTCTCCTTTAGTGGACAATTTTACGTGGGCTACAGAAATATGCCCTGAATGAGGAGAAGCACTTGCCCCTGGATTGGACGCGGTGCCAAGTAAATCAGGAATTCTCTACGTGGCGGATTTCAGCTCCGTGTGTGCTTGAGACACATTATCTGTGAGTTCTGGAGGTGAAGTCCCTCTTTAATGAAATTCAGCTGAGCAGGAATGGCCTAGAAACACCAGCGGGAACGCCGAGGGAGAATGACAAGACAGGTTTGGCACAGAGGGATGCATGAAACAAAATAACCGCAGTGAAGATTTCCAGAGGAAAAAAATGTGGATTGTCTTGTAAGAGGGAAAGTGTGTGACGTGAGGAACAGGGAGGAATGGCAAACACATGTCAAGCAGCACATTTTATTTACCTTTCATTAGCATGTCTTCCTAGGAGAAGGTTAAATACTCCAGGAGAGGGATGGGATTTTTCTTATGTTAACTAATCCAGACAAAAGTGAACAGAGATTTGCTTTCTTCAGCATTCATTGATATTAATTGCTTTATTGAACTAGCTGTGGGAACACGGATTTCCCAATGCCAGCATAAAGGATCATTATTTATAAGCTAACTGATCCCACAAATTCTACACTTAGCTCAACATTTCCTTTGGAAACTCTGTAAGAATCTTTTAAAAAATCACTATATTTCATGCTTTACACTAAGGCACACCAGCTAAACCGTACAGGTTTTCCAGGAGAAGAAAAACAAGTTTTTAAGGCTCACATAACGGACTCCAAATCATCTCTGAAATGCTGCATATCATTACATTTTCCCTCCCTTTAGTTTTCATTCTCTCCCTTTTCCCCTGGCTTACAGGTGTCCTTAGTTACAGCCATCAGCCAAAACAAAACACACATGCAGGCTATAAATCTGTATTTGTGTACTAATTCATAAGAATAAAATATCTTCAGTTGCTCCTTCCAATTTCCTCCCCCTGTTCAATTCATAGTTGTGCTGCAGCATATTGGGCTTAGGCTTTCAGGAACTTTGCTTTGTCCCAAAAGGTTGGTTAGATGGAGAGCTGAAAATGTGGATTCTGGCTTCAAGGGAAGATACTTAGCAGCAGAGAATCCTAAGCCCAATAAAAGCAACTATATAGACACTGAAACCTTTTCAAAGCTCTAAGCTGTCACTGTAAACCTTTGGAGATAGATATGGATGGCTCAGTCCATCAGAGTTCATGCAAAAATATACCAAGAAGTTCATAAAATTGAAAGAGAAGCCAAGAATGAATGTTAAGTCCTTTTGTTCCAATATATCCTAACAATGCTTACAGCATTGCAGCAGTTAAACTCAACTTTGCTGCTCAAAGCCCAGGTTTTGGGTTTTATATGCTGGTTTAAATCATAGCTGAGCTAAGCATGGTATGCAAATTGCAGAGTGATAAATGTTTGTTTTGCTTATGTTCCTTCCTCTTTCTATCACAGTCAGAATCCTTCACCAAAGCCCCCAAAAGCAATCATTTTTGGCATAGTTTAGATGCCAGATTTGCAAGTTACAAAGGAAGAACAAGGATATACTTTATAGTTACAATCATTCTCTGTCAGAGAGAAAGAAAAACACTTTAAATGGCCTGAAAAGAAGCAAAGTATCCTCGGAGAAGACACACTTGACTAGAAATATCTTATCCAGATCCAAAGATGAGGAAACCTTTTGCCTAGGCCGAGCAAAATTCCAGGATAACTGAACTTGGATTTGAGGATCCTTGGCCTGGTGAGATACTTCTGGGTTTGCCTTATTAATGCAAAAATTATTATTAAAAATAGAGATTTTACACACACATTATTGACAATCTCTGTGGGAAAAGAGCCTCATGCTTGTGTTCATAACCAAAGCCTGGACATGATAAACCTCGGCTAAAAGAGGTTGGCTCCAAAGCTCTTCACCAGAATAAAGTTAACAAGTGAAGACAAACATTTCCATTCTTAATCAAAGTGTCTTTCAAGTTTCTCATTAAAGAACCAGTTTTGAGGATGGAAATTCCCAAATTTTCAGTTTTCTGCACCTTCAGAAGAAAGGACTTGTCCATGTTGGACAATCAGGACTTGATACATGACACGTTTATGGCCAGAACTTGAGAGAATTAAAAAAAAGAGCTTGGAGGGCTTTCAGACAGAAAAGGATCCTGCAGGCACAAAGCAAAGTACTCAGAAATTACCAGAAATCCAAAATTCTTAGAAATTCAAAATATGAAACAGAATTTCAAGTTTTCTTATCATGACATTTCATGCTAGGCCATTACCACCCAGGAAAGGAAGCACTTAGGATCCTCCTCTGCGTGATTTCCAAGACAGCATTTTTTAGCTCTTTCCTGTGTTCCCATTGCTGCTCCCTTTGCAGAACATTTCAAGGTTTCAGAAACCATTAAAGTGAAGATTTAAGTGAGTTTATGTTGCCAGTGCACGGCTTAGTTTGGTATTATTTGTACGTACATGTGCAAGTGTGCACATGCACACTGCAAACTTGGAAAGGGACCCAAGGCTTGCTGAGGTGGAACTGGTCACACTTTGTGTTCAGCTGAAGTGTTCAAAGGAAAACCTAAAAGAAAAAAAGATCTTTACATCTTTTACTCGAATTGGGCTGGCATGGAAAATCATGTTCATATTGTACTCATTTGTGGTCTGCTTCTCAGGAATTTTAACAGATGACAATTCAAAGATAAATTTGCTTTAAAAATAAATGATGAAAAATAACTGGCTTCCCGGCTCTTATTTCATAATCTCGAAAGTATGTTCAGATTTATATAATTAAAGTAGAAAATAGAAGTCTAAAAATGAAACCCAGTTCTGCATTAGAGCAGCCGGAATTAATAGGATTCTTCTTCCAATTCCTTTGTTTTCTGCTGTAGCACCAAACTCCACCATGAGTGGGGGAAACATGGAATTCTGACCTGCTCAGGTTGTGGTTGATGCCAAGGCCCATTAAAACATAAACCTGCTCACAGCTGGGCTTGTGCTTTACTGAGGTAAAGCCCAAAGTTGGGATGCTTAGGAACAATTTTTTCCACCTATATGTTAATTGTGGCTTTTAGCACTCCTTCCCTTCCTTAACTGAGATGAAAAAAAAATAAGACTAATTTTCTTTCCTTCACAAAACAATAATTTGGAAGCTGACAGTGTTACTTTATAACCCAAAAATAGTAAAAAAGGGGCAAAAGAGCTCAAATATGAACCTGAGGGACGTGCAGAGCCTAAGGTCTAGCTGCAACCTTAAAATCAGCTGTATCTCCATCTCTGGAGGGCAGCAAATTGCCTTGCTGGATGTGGAGCTGAGCAGTAATCCAGCTCTGGGCTTTTCCAGCACAGGAGGGACATGGAGATGCTGGAACATCCAGAGGAGGCACCAGGGCATGGAGCAGCTCTGCTGGGAGGAAAGGCTGGGAGAGCTGGGATTGTTCACCTGGAGAGGAGAAGCTTTGGGGTGAGCTCATTGTGGCCTTCCAGGACCTGAAGGGAGCCTGCAAGAAAGGTGGGGAGAGAGGATTTACAAGGGGCTGGAGGGACAGGAAAGGGGAAATGGCTTCAAACCAACAAAGATTAGGTTTAGACTGAATATTAGAATGAAATTCTACCCTGTGAAAGTGGCAGGGCCCTGGCACAAGGTGCCCAGAGAAGCTGTGGCTGCCTCTGGATCCCTGGAAGTGTCCAAGGCCAGGCTGGAGCAACCTGGCATAGTGAAAGGTGTTCCTGCCCATGGCAGGGGTTTGGTATGACATGAGTTTTAAGGTCTCTTCCATCCAAAATCATTCCGTGGTTCTATGCCAATAGCTACAAGATTCAGGGATGTCCCAAGAAATTTTAAAGACTCCAAATAATGAACAAGTGAAATAGCAAATACAAGAGATCAGTTTGGAAAACCAAAAAAAATCTGTGGCTGAGTAAGGTGGTGCAATTTGTTGCTCCTCTGAGTGGTGTTGATACAGTGAAACTCACACCTGAAAGGAAAAGCAAGCACAAGTTCAAACAGGGAATCACTGAAAGAAGTAATGCAAAACCAGAGTCAAATTTCACCCCGGATAGGGCTCAACTCAAATCTAAAATTATTCATTCAGCATCTGCACCAACTTTGAGGTGTTTGGGTGAAACATAAATTTGATATGGATTTGGAAAATCCATGGCTTGTGTTAATATAGACATGGAAATTAACAATTTATGAGCTAAAACCAACATAAATTTGCTTATGCTTCTTTACTAATTTATATATTCAGGCTTCCAGGTCAATTCAATGAAATTTTCAGTGACATTCTCACCCATGGGATTGCCTCCTTCTCCTTTTCTGTAGGACCTGTATAAACTCTGAGTGCTGACCATCCCTTTCTGCCTGTCTTTATGCCCTTTTCCAGCTTTACCTTCAGACTATTTCACCTCTTCCTCTTTATTTTTCATGGTTTCTTCATCAATGCCACCCCTCAGGTGACACCTATCCCCTCCCTGCCACTCCTCCCCTCATCCATACCTACATCACATCTAGTCCAAGGCCATTTTTTTCCCATTTTTCCATATCTGTGACTTCCATGGTGGCAGTAAGAAATCAGCTCCCTTGAGAGATGAACACCTCTTCATTTATTGGCCCACATCTTAAAATAACTGAGACCTGTTAAAATGAATAAAATAAAACAATTGAAACCCTGGTACATGCTATGATTATAACATGATTGACTGGATGATCTACAAATCTAAGTCAGCAGTCACTCCTTGCCATGCTCAATATTGTGTCTAGTTTTTCACCAAATCCTTTCAGTCAGGTTCCCTGTCTTCATGTGTGTTTTTGGAGGTTTTACCACAATAGGATTCTGATATAAATTAAAGTTTTGGGATGGACAGCAATTTTATTAATAAAAACAACAGTAATAAACAATTCCTTGTGGTAGGCTAATCTTTTAAGCTGTAAAAGCCTGGATTGATTTCCGAGTACTGCCTCATCTCTTGCAGATGAGAAGGACTGAACAGATTTCTGGACAACAAAAATAAAAACTGAAATTGAAAACTCCTCATCCACTCTCCAAGCAGAGTGGAATTCCAGTGCACGGGATCCCCAGACGAGGTGGGTTAGTTAAAGGTCATCTCTAACCAACAGGGACACCTTCCACTATCCCAGGTGCTCCAAGCCCAGTCCAGCCTTGGACACTGCCAGGGATCCAGGAGCAGCCACAGATCCTCTGACTGATTTGTGCCCTCAAAGGGAAGAGTTCCTTCCCAGTACCCCATTTATCCCCCTCAACTTTTCCTCAGCAGAGGAAATCACCTCCTTGTCCCTCCTTGGAACCCTCTCCAGCAGATCCATGTCTTTCCTGTGCTGAGGACCCCAGAGCTGGGCACAGCAGAACATTAAATTGTAGTATTAGAATTCAAAAGGCCATGTCAAATTGGAGAAAAGGCTTAAAATTCCCATTTAATTCAAGAAGGAAAAATACACCTTTTATGGTTAGTTAGGAATTACCAGGGTGTTAAATGCAGGAATGGGGATGTTCTGGTAAGGCAAGAGCACTGTAGGACACTTCCAAAAATCAGAATCCTCAGTGTTATGATACTGTAGAAAAAGGATGCAAAAACCCTCAGGAAGCCTGTGGATACAACTGGAAATAATGTGGAATATCCTTCTGCATTCCTTGGTATTGATAATGCTTGATCCACCCATAGTGCTACAAACTGTCATGAAATACCCAGGCCAAAAAAGATGTGGAAAAATTGGAGACAAAGCAAAAGAGAAGAGTGGGAATGATAAATATATAGAAAATCAGAATTTCATGGGGAAAAAATAAAAGAAAGGGAATTAGAATTGTTTGCTCTATAAAAGAAGAGTCTGGGGGAAAATACAAAAGGAATAAAAATGCAAACAAAAAAAAAGAAACAAAAAAACTTCTGGCTGATCTCTTTGGTGAAATTTCAGGAAAAAAAAAAAAAAGTATTTCACTGTATGGAAAACATCCCTTGAAAATGGAAACATTTTGTGCAATTTCATTAGGATTTACACCCTTTAATGTGAGATGGACTTAAAATCTATTTTTAACCAAAGAATCTTATTAAAGTAAGAAGATTGCCTAGTTTACTACTCGTAGTTTTTTCAAGCAGTGGTGGCTGATGATGCTCTTTATAAACAATAGGGAATAAATTTAAACAAGCTAAAAGATGTTTAATGTAAAAAAAACCTGCAGCTTGAGAAAAAAAATGTTGTTGTGGATTGCATATTTTACATGCAATTTATGCTGCAGTTTCTCTTCATTAACCACATCTCGCAGATTTTTCAAAGCACCAGCACGAATATTATTAACATGTGTTAAAAATGTGTTTAAAATAATGTATAAAGCTCTGTGTTTAAAGCAAAACTTTAGGTCTAATGAACAAGGGTGTCTGTACTTTATCTATTGGTTTGTGTGTGAGTGTGTGATATAT
Source organism: Haemorhous mexicanus (assembly GCF_027477595.1). NCBI lineage: Eukaryota > Metazoa > Chordata > Aves > Passeriformes > Fringillidae > Haemorhous > Haemorhous mexicanus. The sequence goes on along the minus strand of NC_082348.1, from coordinate 2,872,221 downwards.
AACCCAGAATTTGTGTGCACAAATGCACATATATATTGCTCGTGTTTTAATTAAAACTGAACCAGACCTTAACAAGAACATCTAATTCATAATTCTCTCATTCTGTTCTATAGATTCTTATTAGTTAAAGCAGATATAATCCATTCTGGAATGTGGCATTTAGAAATTACCAGCATCTCCTTTTCCTGTATTCCTTTCCTTACCATTGGTTTCCTTTTACTACAGGAATAACTCGTAGCTTTCAGTTTTTTCTGCACTACATCCCCTTTGTACCCATCTTCCAAAATTGATTTTGGTAGACTGGTATTGATAGAAATCATTGATAATGGTGGACACAGGTCTTGAAAATTACAAAACCTGAGGATTTGAAGTCTGAACAACCAACAGACTGGTCTTCTTTCTGTTCTTCATGCTTAGTGCCGAGTCTGTCAGGGTGAAGCCTCAGAAGGATTCTGGTTTAAGCAATCCTGGCTGATTCTTCAAGCCAGGAATTGGTCCTGCTGCCTGGACAATGCTGAATAGAGGAGAGCACTGCCAGTGGATTCGTGCTGTGCCAGTTACTGCAGTCAACACCAGCTTGAGGAAATCAGAAGTATTATTTGGTCCTATGAACATTATTATAAATTAGAATTTAATTCAGTGGGGTTTATGCCTCAACATGATCAGTTAATTCACCCGAAGAGGAGGGGTTTTTAGTGCCCACTGGGACATGGGACATGATTTAGAGCTCTGACAAGGCTTTTTGCACCAAGACTTCCATGCCACTCATTGGAGTTGCCTCCTGCCTGCTGCACTGCACCTAAGATTCATGGAAAAGACATGACCCGAGCCTCCTGAGCTTTTCCAAATATCCAAACATACCTCACTGCCAAAGCAGAGGTGTAACCAAAGCTCCCACCAAAGCACAAGCACAGCAGATACACTTATCTTGCTCAAGAACCTCGGGTATCTCTGCTTCTGGTAAATGCTATTTCCATAGTTGTGCATTTCTGCCCTTTACATTGGGCCGTGTTAACCAACAAGGAGATAACAGCTAAAAATAGTGAGTTTCTCTCTTCTGCAGCAAGCAATCAAGTCTCTGAGGTCGCTATGCAACCCCCAAATTCTCGGACTAAAAGTTAAGGCAGCCTTTCCCCAGGGAAAAGCTAACTTCATTTCTAAAACACATTTGATTTCCTTTTTCTAATCTCTCCGTAGCCTTTTTACACTGCTGCGTGCTTTAATTTTGCTTTCAGTCAGAAGTTTAAAAACTTTAGCTTCTAATAACTGGAAAAAAATGGTTATTTAAAGATAACTGCAACTTGCTTAACATGCCAGACTATCATATGCTCGCTGCTTTGAAGCTGCAAATTAATGACGAGCAGGAACAGTGACTATCTTTCAGAGGAAACTGACCTCTTTCTAATGGCTCATCGCTAATGTCATCTGTCTGCTGCATCTCATTATGGGAATTTCACGGAGTAAGAAAGTATCTTAAGGCTGTGCACAAATAAAAAGGACCTTCTAGTATTGAGCACTTTGAAAATTTTTGATCTCTCAAAATACCTTCCTTAGATACTGGTTTCCCCTTTTGTGCATGGCACGCTGCTTATGTCATCTATTCTCTGTGACTAATTATGTTAATTTTGTGCCATAAAAGTAACTGAAGGCTGTTAAGGAATAAAAGCTTTTGAGTGGCCTTATTTCATAAACACCCCTTTTGAACAAGGCGCATTTAGTCATATTTGCAGTAACAGAAAGAGTCTTGTGCTAAAAATACAACAAAGGCTCTTGAATATGGCCATTTATTCCCACTTTATTAGGTAATTTATGAAAAGTATGAAGGGAAGCCTTTTTGTTACTATAATTTGCATAAAGCTGGTGCCCCATTAATGAGATAACTTCCTGCCTTTTGTGTACCACCAGCTGGAAATAGAAATATAGGAACTTTTCTGTCTCCCAATTACTTAACCTGCTGAGTTCAGAGTTGGAGAGTAAACAGGATTCATATCATTCAAAGAAGTTGATTTCTGCTGCTCTAAAATATTTGTATTTAATTAAGGAGCCAGTGAAAGTGAAACACTAAAAATACACTAAAAGTCCATCAGCTCCATGAGCCCAAGGCTTTAGACCTGTGCTTCAATTCTGCACCTGTCTTTTTGTGCTGTCAGTCACAATTAGTTTTGCTCCAGACTAGATCCATCACAAATCAAGGCAGACATCTAAACCCGACAGTCTGAAGGGCTGTGGGTGCCAAAGGATGCAGATGGGTTCTAGACATCATTTAAAAATCACCTAGAAACTCGACTGGCATCCAGGGCCCAGACACTCTTGGAAATCCCATTAATTGCCTCTGGTGTTCATACTTTAGATATTGTGATTTTGATAGAAAACTCCCTGCTCCAGGAGGAACAACCCAGCATTACCAACAGGAAGAAAAATTCCTCCTCTCCACCACTGATTTGTGTGCCAAAAGTTCAATCTGCCCTTGGATTGGCTCGTATGGAGCAGTGATTCTTGTCACTCTGCTTAGAAACAGAGGTATTCACATTAGCTTTGTTTTTTTCATCTGTTTTCCAAGTTAATAGCATCATTTTGACTGCTGAATTAAAGGTATTGTTTATCAATTGTAGCATTTATACAGGAGGTGATAACTTAGCCATAAAATCAATGGACCAGCTCCCCTATTTAGATATTTTTACACTGTTTACTATCTCCGAATTTATTTCAAGTGGCTTAATTATAATTAGGATAATGACAACTGCTTAAAAGTGTGCTGAAATGTAGGCGGGATAGAAAAAAAATCTATGTATAATAAAAGGAGTTCAAATTTCAGCTGCACAGCCTTTGTGTAGTTTGAGGTCAGTTTGCTGGAGCATTAAAAATTGCTCAGCAGTCAAATTGCTTGATTAGCCCTACCTGCCTAATTTGTTAAATCTGAATAAAAAGCATCTTTTGATGTGGAATGGAGCATGTGACAGGTTTGTACCCACTTTTTGGTTGCACTTTGGGGATTCCCTGCTTTCCCATTGCAGGACAGCTGCTCTCATCACCATCCAGCTCCACAGGAGGAAAAGGCAATCAAAATCACCTTTCAGACAATCAAATGGATTCAGTCCCAGCTTAAAGAGTCCTTTGACACTCCCCTGTATATCTAAACAAATCACTGCAAACCCACATATCACCTCATCTAGTTAAAATATGGATATATTTAGAGTAGCTGCAAGAGAGCTTCCCCTGTCATTTTAACTATGAGCTAAACCACAACTGCTGACAGGCTAAAGGTTGTCACAGTCAAGGTCCTAATTGCTCTACAAATTGCAGCCTGATGATAAGATCCATCTCCCCTTGCTTGAGGCACTGGGCTGGGGAGGAAAGCCTCCAGACTGGGGAGGAAAGTCTGAGCAGAGTCCTTTCAGGGGCAGCAGAGACACAGACACCTCCAGCCTGGCACTCACAACTCCAAATGGGCTGATCCATTCTCCATTTAGAAGCCTTGACTATGCAGGCTTAGGAGGCATGAGCTGAAAATCCAATTTTTTTTAGCCCAGTTTGCACTTAAAATAATGGTTTAAATTGTGTCTGAAGGGCTGTCTGAATTTGAATCTTTAAGTAGCTAATAATCACCTAATTTGCTGCACCAGGGCTGTGTTTCTACCTGTGGCAACCCGTGAATCCCACAAATTTTCCCAGGTACCTTTCTGCCAGGTTTTTGTCTGGCACATTAGTGACATTTGTTATTTTGTTCTGCCAATTTGGTGCTAGAATGGGCTACTTTGCTAAAAGATTGCATGAAAAAATGCATTTCAAGGGCCTGATAAAAACCTGGGAGAAGATGAAGAGTTATAATTCCCAGTACAGGACATTTTTTGGATTAATTTGGTTGTGGTGCAGCAGCTCAGGCACGCTGGGAGCATTTAGAGACATCAACAATGTTGATTCTCTCTTGTGTGGGAAATATTTTCAAGAAGAGAAACCCTGCTCTGCTGCAGAGAAACCCATGGCACCAACCTCGTGTCCCAGGAGGAGGAATTCCATGGAGACCTCTGGCCAGAAGAGCAGCAGCTTCCTAGATATGTTTCCAAAACACCTACACACAGAAAATCATGTTGTAGGGTTACAGAATAACACAGGAAACACAGAAATAGAGCTGGGAGCATCTTGTGGGCAGTGCTGGATCATCAGTTTTTGTTCTAGACTGACATCAGGCAAAGTCATTTAAAAAACATTTTCACTCCTTACAAGGGATAAAGAAATTATTAGTTCAGAGGATTTTCTCTCTCCTCACTCTCAGACCTCAAGACTTGCTCTTTTTCCCAGGTAAAAAAGTCTTTCTGACCCTCTCACAAAACAATTTCCCTTTCATATTTCTCTTTGCTTTGGCCTGAGCCCTGCCAAGGGCTGGTCCAGGCCCCCAGGAGAGGAGACTTGTCCCTGGGTGATGTCCCTGATGTCCTGTTTGTGCACCACCCTTGTTCCAGGCAGCCCCCTGCCCTCTTCAGGTTGGCTCCCTCCATCATCCCTGGTCCAGCCCACGGTGGGAAAGAGGGAAAGGGAAAGGTCACGGAAGGTGATGGAAGGCAATGCAGGTGCTCCCAACTCCTCTTCCTTCTCCTTGCTGCCCACAGATTCCAAACCTCAGCCAAGCACTTACCTGGGAGTGATTTTTGCACCTGGCTGGTCCAGAATGGTACCAACCTTCCAGATCTTTCCCCAGCTGCATCCCAGTGAAAGGTCAGCTGCTGTGGAGAGAAGGGAAAAGAGAAATAAATGCATCTTTATCTGCAGGAATGCAGGAATTTGCCTGGAAAGGCTTTGGGTGTTCCGTGTTTAAGATTCAGTGGAATATGAGTCTATATAAAACTTGAAATAAAAGCAGCCCATTGACCTATTTAATGGGAGTAGTCATTAAAGCCACAAGAGCCAAGGAAAAAACAGCCTAATGAGGAATTAAAAAAATAAAAGAGGAATAAAAAACCCACCCCTCTCCGTGCCCACTAGCCCAGGGCTAGCTTAATTAAAGTCAATGTAGAAATCTGCAAGAATCAAGAAATAAACAGTTAAATGTGTTATTTTTATCCCCATATTCCTGGCTGCTCATTCTCTGTGATTGGTTTCATTCTCATATAAAGCAACGGCCTCTTGTTTGCTCTTTATTCTCTGCCTAATTTGGATAAATATAAACTTTGCTAGGCAAACCCAGAAAATCAGTTGTTACCCTGGCAGTGGAGCTCTGATGAAGATTGTTTTGGTATTCAGATAATTACGAATATTTATAGGACGTGGTTTCAGAGGGCAGCACTAATTGGACAACGGTTTCTGGACTCTTCTCTCAAAGCACTTAAATGATAAATCAATCACCATGGACAGATAATATAAATAAAGTGATAGGATGGCTTTCCCTCTCTCTTCCTTTCCTCTGATTTACAAAACAGCTCCAACGAGCTGTCTGTGGCCAGAAAGCCGGGCTTACACCAGGGTGAGGACGTTGTTATGTCTGTTTACAGTGATTTGGGAGACTAGAGGGGAAAAGTTTGAATCAACAAATATTTTCTACATTCCTACTGGTAACTCCAAGGCCGGTTTTCAGGGTGGGTTTTTTTTTCCTCCCTTGTCTGTTACAAGTTATGATGTGTGGATGAAGGCTTTTTCCCATGCAGTAATGACTGTATACTGAGATTTCAAGGGGCTGTTCATGACAATCCCATTTTCTGTGTAATTTCATGGTTGTCTTCTTGAATGAAGATATTGGCTGCTCTGAAGCAGGAGGTCAGATGCTCCTGCTCCCTTTCAGTGTTGTTCCGGAGTATGTTTCCTTTCAGCTGATGAAAAGTAATTCATCATTTACACCCTTGAATTCTGCCAGCGTTTTTTTTGAACAACTTTTCTTTCCCCGTGGTACCTTGGGCCCATGAAAGAGATAAATAGGTTCAATACAGCGCCGGGCCCCGGATCCTGGGAGCAGGTTCGGCCTTGGAGGCCCCGAGCTGCCCCTTTCTCATGATGGAGTTTGTCACCTTTCTACCTCGGGAAGTCAAATCCTGTCGACTCAGCCATCTCTCAGCCTCTCTGAAGTGGCTTTGGCACCCACTGGGGCATGTGAGCTTAAAATTGATTTTTTTTTAAGATCTGTCAAGTTCCCTTAAGGGAGCGGGCAGACAGCCGGCCCCAGGCCCGCACAAAGCGCTCAGTGTCCAGCAGGACACTTCCCCCGACAGAAAAACCTTCCTGCCTCCTTTCCAGAACCTCACTTCTCCTTTTATTTCCGAAACAGAGCCTGGCTGGGGCACCCCTTGGAAGCAGGGATGCTCCTGGCTCGGGCCCAGCACCAGGTGGTCACTTGGGACAATGGGATCGTGTCCCCCATGCCCTGGGAATGCTCGGCACCGGGCAAAGAATTCATGGCAACGCCCCACAAACCTCAAAGATCAGTGGGCAGGTAGTCAGGGAAATTGGGATGCAAAGGGAATAAAGATTTTCAGCTGAAAAAGAAATAAATGTGTAGATATATGCATATAGATATAAAAATACATAAACAGATAGATAGATAGAAAAATATAAAACAGAGGTATAAAAACATGTAATAGAGGTTTTATACCTCCAGTATATAGAAGTATAAAAACATCTAATATATATTCAATTTCTGTTTTCATATATACCTCTATATTAGTGTATATTAATACATATTATTATATAAACTTATAAACTATATTTATATATATTAGTATATAAACTTATAAACCATATCTACTTTACTATATATATACATCATATATACCATACACTATATTTTATATATAGTATGCATCTATATATTCTATATTAACAGTATATATACCTATACTATATTATATACAGTATGCATACATATAATGTGTATATAATAAGTATATATTACCTATTACATATAGATATGTATACTTAAACATATATACTTGTTATATGTTTATAATAGTATATGTTACAGTGTGTATATTATTTCTTGTGTATATGTACTCTATATATTCTATATAAGGTCTATATATACTACATATGGTATATATAATATACAAATACTAAATATAAGATACATATGATTTATGGAATATGTATGTGCACTGTGTATATATATATATAGATTATCCTATTAGTACATATATATTCAGTATATAACAGTATATAATAATTAGTACATATATATTCAGTATATAACAGTATATAATAATTCATATACTACCTCTCTATAATACAACTTTAGATCATTAATATCTATATATTTAGTGCATACCCCATTCTTTAAATGATACAGGTGGTTGCAGCAAAAGGCAGGACTGCTAACTGCAGGAGGCTTCAACTCCCAAAAGTTTGGTTCCTGGTGGGCAGGTGGGTCAGAGGCTGCACCTCCCACATTAGGGCCACCCCACAGCCTCACAAGCATCTCCATGAGCATTTCAGAACCAGGTAAATTAATTATTTTGTGGGGAAAAGCAGATGTGATCCCTGGAAAGGAAAAAAAACTCTTGTTACAGCAACACCTCTTGTTACAGCAACACTGAGCCCTCTGAAAGAGGCTCAATTTAAGTTACAATTTCAGGGCAGGAATTCAAAGTTATTCCACAGCCTGGATTTAAGCATTCCCAGACACAAAGAGCTTTAGCAACATAACCCTTTATTTTTTCAGTAACTCTCTCTTGTTTGGAGTAGTCCTTCAGAGGACTAAATAATCTTTCAAGCTGATCAATTCTCATAATTTTTCTCTCAGCACACAGGTCTTAAATGTAGAATATTCCCCGGGCTGGCTTTTTATTCAAATACTGCACGGTTCCCTCCTCCCTTTGCTGCAAGTGTTTGTTATTTTAACAAAAGCATCCGCGTTACCAACACCCGTCTGAGTGGGCAAAAAGGGTTGGTTAATCTGCTGCTGTCGTGACAGCAGGGGGAGCAAAAATCACTGCGTCGGGGGGAATTCACAGCCATCCTGCCTATTAAAAGCTCACTTCTGCAAAGAAACAGACACTTTCTGCAGAAAACAGCTCTAGTGTGCGTCTGTCATCTCCAGCCAAACTCGAGCTGCAGGGTTGCCCCAACCTTTGCTGTGCAAACCTTTAGCAGCAGCAAACAGCAGCTAGAAGTAATTACAAGTTTGAGACAGAAGTCAGGAGAGAGCTGGGATATTTTTAACTGGTGAGGGGAGTGCTGGAGCTCCCTCTGGAAGGAAAAAAAGGGACGGGGAATATCTGCAGCTTGTCTTTTCTATTTGTTTGAGCTGCATGCTGGGCTGCAGGGGAGGGAGCTGCAGCCCACCCCGTGCCAGGAGGCCTCTGGTGCTTCCCCCCCAAAGATTTAAGGTCAGAAGGGGCACTTGGTGGTGCCACAACCCTGGCACAAATACAGGCCCAGGAGCAAATGATATGAGACTCAATCAGATACATGATTAAGTTAATATTTACATCCTGGGATGTCGGATTAAGCCATTTTCTGACCCATGGGGCAACTGAGAGGCATTTTAAAAACTTTTACTCCATTTTCAGTCTCATGTGAAGGGTGAGACAACACAGACTTTAGAATTCACACCATCACAATTACAAGTCAACTATTTCCTAATTACAATACATTATAAGTGTTTCTGTTTTGATTGAGTTAGTGATGAGGGTAGAAATTCAATTGTTTTATTTTGTAAGAGTTATAATTTCTCCACAAATTCATTTCCCGCACTGGAATATATCCACACTTCCTTCTGCTCACACTTTCAGAGTTCTGGGCTACCCTGATGGATTTTGTGGCTATAGCCACAAGCAATGTTACCCACAGCTCTGCTTTTCTTCAAAGTTTCACTGACTCTTGGATATCAGACTGATTTTGTTTTTGCACCCCTTGTTGCCAATCAGGCCACGTTAAAGGATTTTGAGCTGGATATTGTGCTAGCTGTGGTGTTTGTCAGTTCCTCAGGTGAGGCTGCACGTGCTGCCACAGAAAGGAAAACACTCCTCCTTTGTTCAGCAGCTCTCCATCTGCCCAGCCATCCACCCATCTGCCTCTGTGTATTCCCACACAAAAATAAAACCTGCTGAACAAATCCGCCATGCCTTTGTCCACACTACAGTGATTTTTGGATCTATTTTTCCTTTCAGTTTGCTGGAGTATATTCACAGGATATTATTATCATCTCAACTGGTTTTTTTTTTCTGCAGTTAGCATTCAGCATTTTCTCTTTGCTTTTCTAATTAGCCTTTCAGTTTGCTTCTGCTTATTTTCTGTAGCCTTTCAACTGCTCCACCTTACCAGATTTGTTTTTTTTTTTTTCCCAACACCTTGTGCTTACTGCTTATCTTACTCTTTACTATACAACTCTACTTAGCCACATTGGGCATTGTTACCTTTATCCTTCTTTAGACTTAAACCAGGATGAATTTCAAATGTCCTCCAACTGTTTCTGAAATATATTCCAATTTTCTTCAGTAGATTTACCATACATTATAATAAAATCCTGATAAAAATTCCTTAGCACACTCTGCACTCCCTGAAAGTCAGCCTGCCGTAAGGCTTGCATTGCTTTTTGCTCCTCAACAAATACTTTAAATCAAATGATGTCAAGATCACTGGATCTTTCATACCTCTCCAGTTCAACACCCTTTATTACCCTTGGCTCAAACCCTTGAATTAATTCAAATAGTTTCTGAAAGACAATTCAATAAGACCCACAAGGAACTGGAGGCAATCCTGCATTGGCTTTGGAGGCGTGAGTATTCCCTCCCTAGTTCTACCTCCTCACAGTCAATAAAGGAGTAATTAAAAGCCATCTTATCAAAGTCCTGACGCTCTTGAAGGCCTCTCTCATCTGTAAGCAAAGACCTAAAAGTTCAAAGAAGCCTTCAGAAAACCACCTGACTACCTTTATTGTGCCTAACTTTTATCAGCATTGACATTGCTATGTCAGCCAAAATACTGGCAGCACTTCCCTCTGAAGACACTCATCTCCCAGGAATACTGATAGGGCTCCTCCTCCATCTACCCTTCCTCTCCACAAACCCCAGCCCAGCATCTCAAAACCTCAATTTCTTGCCTCGACCATATCTGTGCTATTCCAATAACATCGTGCTTATCCTCGATACTCCGAGTTATCATTGATAAGTCTTTGATGTAATAAATCCTTGATATAGTATCATACTTATCCTTGCTATAAGATATAATCAAAAATGAAAGCAGAAACTTAAGATACAGAGTAAAATATATTACTTGCCAATTTTCCACAGTAACTTTTCATCATTACTCCAAAATTACTTTTTAATGCAAAGAGTAGTTCCAATCACATAGAGGCCCACATGATTCAGATACTATCATAATCACAATTAGATTACATTACTGCAATCAGGAATGGAGATCATTAAGAGAAAGAATATAAATTGCTTTAGTTTTACAAGTACTGAGCTAGCAAAATTATAATTAATCTCCATTTATAATCTTTTCTTTCATAGAACTGCAAAGCATGCTACTTTTTTTAGGCCATCAATACAAATTAGAACTAAGTAATAAAGCCCTAACTACTACTACTGTGCAGTTCTCATTCGTAGAAACTTTCACATTACACAGAGAAGGCTTTTCATGCAAACAGTGCCCTCAGCACAGAGGGGTTTGCAGTGCAATAAGTCCAGCCATTTCTACAGTCACTTTGCTGTTTATAACACAAAATGCAATCAAAACTGCCTATCCCTCCTCGGAAAAATGGATATGAAGTTCTGCTTCTGAAATTGGATGGTACGTTTCGTGAGAGATGAGACAATAATGACTTAGCAGCAGAGGCAAAAAAAAAAAAAAGGAAAAAGGACAAATACGAGATTTCACAAGTTTTCAGAATTTCCTCTAAAAAACAGATCTGCAGTGCTGTCAGGAGCTGTGAGATGGCAGACAAGGCCTCATCTAACTCCAGTACAGGCAGCCACGTGGAATACACACAGCTCTGATTGGAATTTTTAAGCTTGCCATGCAAGTTTTTTCTTCATTTTAATTCTCAGTTTTGAGGAAAATAGAGCAGTAAGCTCAGCAGCTATATTGACCATGTACTAACTATTCTTCTAGACACAAACTTTACCCTCCCTGACCTATCAGAAAAGAATTACATGGAAGAAAAAAATGAAAAAAGTAAAATCAAAAGCAGCCTGTTTTTAAATGCATGAGTAACTTTATCCCTTGGTTTTACATGGACAGTGCAAACCAACCTAAAATAATTGTTGGGGTTTTCCTGCCTAAATGATCATCCCAGAGAGAGCTTGCCTTGTGCTGGCTGTATGGCAAAGGAATGAGGTTTAAATCCAAGTGAAACAAATCTGCAAGAGTGCTATGGATTCTCTTCAGCTTTCCGGTTCTTGGGAGTTAATTTCTGCGGCAGTAACTGCAGGAGAAACTACAAAACAAAGAGATTCAGAGAAAAGCAGAATGGCTTGGGTTGGGAATGGCTTGGGTTGGGAATGGCTTGGGCTGCTCCAAGCCCCAGTGTCCAACCTGGCCTTGGACATTTCCAGAGATCCAGAGGCAGCCACAGTTCCTCTGGGCACCCTATGCCAGGGCCTGCCCATCCTCCCAGGTCACAATTCCTCCTGAGTGCAGGGAAATTCCTACAAATGGGAATGTGGGAGCCCACTTGGAATCACGTTGACCTGTTCAAATACCCTCTTCCTTCATCTGCTGAAAATAAACAGCATCTGGGATGGCCTGGAGAAGCCATGTGGAAAATCAGCCACTGAAATCCACTTCCCATGGGGAAAGGCACACTGGAATGCTTTGGGTTTCTAGGATCCAGGGCTGCCTGATTTCAGGGGATGCCCAGCACAGGATAAAGCCAAATGAATGATGGCTTTGGATCTGTATGATTTGTGAGCTTCCTTAAGATCAAAAACCTGGAAAAGGTAGATAATTTCCAGGAAAAAAAATGCACCACGGTTTGCTGTTTCCATTAACCCACAATCAGTCACAAATCCCAGCTCCATCCCACCTAGTCCTCATCCAGACCTCCAATGAGACGATTAAAAAGGCTGAAAATTAAGACTACATCAGCTGCGACCAGGAGGTTTCTACATTACTTTAAAAACTTGCACTCCTAACAGCAGCTAATTCCCATCTAATCTGAACCCTTCAGTGCTTTAATTCCATGCCTCCCATCCTCAGCACCCAATGTTTTATTGAACACAACCTCCTCGCTCCGCTGCTTCCTCAGACAATGGAGCACTTACTTCCTTTGAGCTGGTTCCACTCAAACCCCTCAGCTTCTGGAGCCTGCTCTCTTGCTCCTGCTCATCAATAATTGCTGAGTGCAGCCTCTTAGAGCTTTAATACATAGAAGATATCATACCAAACCACACTTCCACTCCTCCTCAGCAGTTGCTGCAGTTCAGGTGGGGAGCAGCACACTCACTGTCTCATTTCTCTGGTGATTTTCCCTTCTGGAAGTAATTAGGAGCTGCTCTGTGTGACAAGGGCCAGGCACAGATGTCCCCGTGGGACACGGTCCCTACGGCTGCCAGGGACAGGTCAGCAGCTTCTCACAGAGAATTCCCTTGCCCCCCAAGTTCAGCACTGCTTCCAGGCTTGAGTGTGTCTGAACAAAAGCAGTTTTGGATGGAAATCTTGGATGTAGGCCTTTAAAATCTTTGTGCACTCTATTTCAGATATGCAAATGCTCTTTTGGATATGGCTCTTGATCAAGTTTTCATGAACATCCACATTCCTCTGCTGAAAAGCGTGTGAAATCAGTCATCTACCAAGCTCATGCAGAAATTGCTTGATTTCAGTTTCCTTGTCTGCCTTTTCTACATGCCTGAAATTGTCTTTATCATCTCTGTCTATGCACTATTTATACTGAAATGTTTTTCTTATCTCCTGTAACCAATTCAGTTTGGGTCAACATTAAAACCATTCCACCCACTTCAAAGAGAGCCAAAAGGAGGCAAGAGAAACCTGAGGAGAAAACTATGAACATTTGTAGCATCCAGGAAGCAGAGAAAAGCCAACTTATTTCCTAACGATTTTTAGTTTAAAAGTTCAGAGTACAGAGTAGTGTATTAATTAAATGAGCAAATAATATTTAATCTAAAAAAGATGCCACAGACCTGAAACTGGCAAAACTCTTAATGAGCATTAAAATGCAATTCACACATTTATGTTAAAACTGCTGAGGGGATACGCACGTTCGAGGAGTTTCTGCTTTTGGTTTGTGGGCTGCTGGTGGTTAGTTTGTGTTCTTTCAGACCTGCCAGCAAAAGAACACACTCTCAGTGATATGTCAGAGATAAAGTTGAAGCACCAGGATGCCCATGGCAAACGCAGGGAACAAAGACTCACTCCTACAGAATAAGAATGAGTGGTTACGTACAGCACACTATTAACCAAAGGTGTTTCTGGAAAGCTCAAATCCTCCACACCAGGCAGAAACATTGGTTTCCTTACACCCACGAGTGTTCTGCCTGGTGTGGTGCAAAAGGAGATTTTGAGCTGCTGTTTGGTGGACATTCTCCGGGAAAACAGATAAAGGGAACGGAATTCCAGGGTTAGCCTGGCTATGAGAAGACAAAAGCCACTGACACAAAAATTAGGATTCTTCCTGAGGAAGGAGGAGAACTTTCCAGCATGCAGACCCATGTGTAGGCCAGGCAAATAAGTGGAGTAGGCAGCCTGCTTTCAGGTGAGATGCCACAGAAATCTCCTTTTCCAAGGAAAACCATTAAGGAAATAGATATGAAATCAGCATGGTACTCACTCTTATTCCCCCTGAAACCAGTAGGGAGGGGGTGGTGTTGGCATCTCTGTGGGTCTTTTTTAGGACAGGCAGATCTGTCTATTTTAGGCAGATCCTACATCTCTTGTAGGATCAGGTGCAGAGCAGTGGGAAGCTCTGTAGGGGCAGCACGGGGAGAGCTGGAGCCCTCCAGCAGCAGGGCAGAAACAAAGCAGTAATTACACAGGAGATGTGTCAGCAAGCAGTGCCTGCAGCATTAGCCCCACTAATCCTCTCCCTAAGTCGGACTTGTCTCGTGATGGACAAATTATCCAGCTTAGGGAGGTTTCTGGGGTGGTGATAGTGCCTCAGCCCTTCTGTTCCCTCAGTGCTTCCTTTCAAACACCCTCCCTTTGCAGGGCACTCTCACAGCCCGTATTCCCTGGGGAAAATAAAAAGGAAAAATTGAACTATTTCCACGAAAAGTTAGCAATCTGTCCAAGTGGAAATGGAGGGTTGAATGGGCACAATCCTCAAAATGGGAAAATCCTCAAATATATTCCAGCACCTAAACTAAATGTGTGTTAGATTTTCCCATTACCACCATAGGGGGAAAAAAAAAAAAATCCCTCCATCCCACCTCAAAAGGCAATAAGAGAAGCCAAGGTAGGACTGAGACAAACAAATCCTAATTTCCCAGTTCCTGAAGATTGTGCTTTACCAGTTCTCACACTGGACTTCCCAACTTCACAGAGTTTCATAAACATTAAGTTGCAAACTATTAGTAAACTACTCTGGCAAAGAGCACCCTTGGTACAGTGACGTCCTCCTAAAAGTGTGCCCTGAATGCTCCTTACACAGCTAACATTGGTTTTACTTGTAATTAATTAGAGTTACAGAAGATTGAAAATGTTTGGGTAATGTAGGTAAACAAAGAAAAATAATTACACATAATTCAGTTTATGTGAATAAGGTAAAAATATTTGTGGCTTTTTTTAACAAAATTTTTGTGGCAGCTTACCAGAGTTGTGAGTTTACCATCAACACATGTTCAAATTAAACTTTTTTTTTTTTTTTTTAAATAAACATTGTTTTTGAGTGGGAATTAATTTAGGGAGCCCTATGGTCTGTACAGGTCAAGCTATCTCAGCAACAGCTCCTTCTGAATTAGATTAATAAATGGTTTAGTGACCAAAGTACTATCTAAAAAAATTAAAAATACTCTCTCCAAAAGCCTAGATTTCAATACCAGAAGGGTTCAGTCAGTTCTTTATCATTCAGATGCAGATAAATTGAGTCCTTGCACTTTTCTCCCAATCTCTCTCTCATAAAATCTGAGTTCTGTCTGTTCTACGTAGATACTCATGACATTTTCTCACAGGAGCTGTGATTTACTCCAATGTCTTCAGCCAAAAATATTTCTTCTCCCCTCTGTTCTGTGTTATGTGCTTGACTAGAATTAAGTGGAAATAAGTAGGATGGTAATGGGAAAAGAAAAACAACAACTGAAAGCCAAATATTGCCAAATAAATACAGTTTTCCATCTATATTTTAAAGAACTGAAAATAATATTTTTTGCTCAAAAAATCCTGAAAATGTAAAAATCAGAAATGTGTGATACTATTAAGAGAATTTTTTTCTTATGAGGAAGAAAATTCCAAGATATTTTACCTTATCATTTCAAGAAAACCAGATGAAAAGCTGAAAGAGATGAAGGAATGGGAATCATACCTTGAAATGAAATTTTCCTGAGTCCAGAATTCCTGAAATGTGAGTTCACCAAAAATGGCCTAACCTGTAACAGGAGAAAAGCAATATATTGTACCTGCTGAATATACAATATATTGTATCTGAAGTAAATACAATATATTTCACTAGGTATTATGGATATTTACCCTTCTTAATTGAGTTCTAACAATACTCTTGTTGTTAAAAATAAAACCTATAATCACTCCTCTAAGAAAACTATTCTTATTGTTTTTCTTAAGGAATACATTGCATTCTAGTGAGTAATATAATTCAAGAGAAGCCATGTCCCAAAATAAAATTACATTTGAAAGTGCATATGTATATTTTCAGGAGGAAAATTATTAAAGCATCAAGGTTTCTGTCAAGGATGGCAAGAGACTAATTCCAAATAAATTGAATATGCACTTATTTTGTTCATTGATCCTGAAGGTAAAATTTAATAATTTTAAAGAATAAAGAATTGGTTACATTTTGCATAAATTCACTAAATAAATAAATAAAAACCAAGAAAAATGACAGAACATTGTGACAGTTTAGAAATGAAACACCACAAATGAAATAGAAGCAATTAGTTGAAAATCAATTTGATTGTCCTCCAGGTCTGGGGCTGAGGTACAGGTCAGAAATGCAGCCATGTAAATAAAGCTTTAAACACCCAATAAAAAAAGTCATTCCGGAAACGAGGAGAAGAGTCTTATTTATGCCTTAATTAAAATCTGATAGTGCAGGAAAGATAAAAGAAAAAAGCCAACTTTGGGGCTGGTGCAATGACCTGAAAATGGGTCCTGTCCCCATGAAGAAGATCGATTGTGTCCCAGGAGAACCTCGGAGGATGGGGCAGCTGAGATTTCTGCTCCTGCTGTTGTGTATCCCATGGATGCAGGGGTCATTGAGGGGTTAGCGAATCCCTTGGGAGCTGAAACGTGGGAATCTGCCAGTTGAGTTCTTCCTGGTCATCCCACACCTGAGCACAGCCTTGGGTTTTCCTTCTTAAAATGAAATATTCTCTCCTCCCAAAGCCACCCCAGGTTTTCTTGCAGGAGGTTTTTCTACAGCTGAGATGTCCACCAGGGTCGATTTTGCCCGTAATCCTTCACAAGAGAATTATTTATGGATTGTTTAGGGAATATGATGTGGGGTGATGTGGGAAGTGGGTTTGTGAAGGATTCTCAAAACCTGACTGAAAGCTCACACAGCCTTGTGTGCAAACTCTGAGACAAGGTGTGCTGACTTGGAAGGAATGGAATGGACATGGCATTGGTGAGAGAGAGATTGAACCAGGAACAAGTTTCCAGACCATGACCAGATACTTTGGAGAGCTAGAACTGTGAAAGATGCCCTGAAGCAGGACCACATGACGTATAATAATAAATAATGGGTGTTAGAAGTATTATCAGCATTGTGTGGGAAAAGCTAGTGGGCTGAAAAACATTTCTAAGGGATTGTGACCGGGAAATAGGGTGGGTTCTGATGGAATGGAGTTGGGTTTAGTGTTGAGTGTTACATCTCTTGTGTCTCACCCTTCATCAAGACTGATAATGGAATAAAATCTTTTAAAACACCTCTCAGTAGCCCCATCTCTGGGAAAACCAACAGGGTGATGTCCTGGAAGTAAGAGATGTCTACCCTGGAGAAGTTTGGCATCTCCTGGTAGCAAACTTTGGGTGATGTGATAGGACTGTCCCCTTCGTAAAGCAGCCTTTAAATTAAAGATAATTAGTAATCTCTTGCAGCAGTTTGGGTGAAATTATTCCAAATTACTTTCACTTGTCTGTGAAACCAGCTATAGGTTTGCAGAAATATTTGACCTTGCAGAACATTTCCTTTTTTTAAGTGCAATTTATGACCTTTATTATCTGTACATTGTGTGACACACAGGATTGCACTCCACCTTTGGCAATGTACAGACATTTTTTGTGGTTAATATTTTCACATGGTTATATGGGCAGCTGAATATTCAAAATTTTAAATTACAGCTGAAGAAAAAACACTGTGAGCCCTGGAAAGTGGCATGGCTTGCCTCGACATACTAATATACAACTGACTGTGAGAAACAAAGTAAAGAGCCTAAAGATACCAGAAGTTATTTGTTTAAAAGGCTGAAAAATAGTTGTGCCAATAAACATTGGCTTTCATCTTCAATAAATGAAATAGGTTAATATTGGTGTAAGTTGTGATCTACACAAATGCTGAACTTAAGTTTGTAACAACTGAGTTAAGTGCAACTTTCAACTCTGTCAGTTTTGGCTGCAATTTTTCTGCAGTTTAATATAAAATAGTCATTGGCAAGTGTCTTTACCTAAATGTAATAGTTGTTTATATATATAAAATAAAAAACAATTTCAGACTAGTTTGGTTAAAAGCAGCCCATCTCATTCCACACCCTGCCCACAGTGGCAGGGACACCTCCCACTGTCCCAGGCTGCTCCAAGCCCTGTCCAGCCTGGCCTTGGGCACTGCCAGGGATCCAAGGACAGCCACAGCTTCTCTGGGCAGAGATTCTAAAGCCAGTTTTACCCTTAAATTCGCAAATTAACCAATATTAACCACAACCAGTACACAACCATAGGTAACCTCTTCAGGTAAAGGTGAGAATGTGATGTCATGAGATCTCCTGGGGTCTCATTTGGAATCAGGATGAGGGATAAACCTGAACTTTCTCTCTCTCTACAAGGAGGAGGAAATTTTGCTTTGTAGAGCTTCTATGTCACTCTTGGTAGAAAAAGAATGAATGGCAAGGAGGGGAATTGTTTCACACAGAAGATGTGGTAACAATTATCAGAAATGGTGCCACTGGAGTGACCTCTTAGAAGAAAAAACAAAATTGCAGGAAAAAAGAAAGTTAAGATAAGGAGTCAGGCAAAACTTCTGGACTGTTAGGAAAGTTCCCAACTGAAATAATAATATTACAAGGAGTTTGGAAAAAAGAATTAATCAAACATCTCTTGAGACCAGCATAGGTACTGTTGGTCTTACCTGAAGGTAGGGGTGCATTAAATGACCTCTCTTTTGCTGCCTCCTCTTTGACTGCTGATCCACATCTTTCTTTCCCACCTCCTTGATGCCTTTCCTTATGCTGCCAGACAGGAATGTTCACTAATCAATCTGATCCCCACAGTTAATGCTTTTTCTTGATGCAGGCAGTTGGCTGGAGGAATCAACTGCAGCCCTAATCAAAACAAATTCCTAATAAAAACACTCAGCATATGTGAATCACTCCTCACTCTCTGCAGTGAAGTTGTGGTGCAGGATAGACAGGAGCCACAAACAACACTTGGAATAAAAAGCAACTCACAGCATCACTCACAACACAATTTACAAAACCACCTCTGTCTTTCAAGGCAGCTTTGCATCACTTTCAAAAGAATCAGGTATAGATGCTCTTAATCTAAAGAAATCAACTGCCTTTTACTCATTGTTCTCATCAAAAATGAAAGAATATCACACTTGCAAAGCTTTTATTACTTACAAAGATATGTTTTTCATCCTTAAGGATTAGCAGGAGATATTTAGTTCTGCTCCTTTCATTTTCTAGCTTTCCTGTCTTCAAAATCACTGAATAATTTTAAGCAAGGTTTATATTTTACTGGAGCACACTGGTGCCATGTAGAATATTTTGCAGGGTTTTCTTCAAGATTTGAATATCAAGCTTTCTTACAGGTGGATAAAACATTCTTTCCTAGACATTCTTGACACTAAAAATAGGTTTGTTATGTTATGGAGAATGAACTTAGAAAGTTCATTTGGAAAGGCCAAGAGACCTGAAACAATATTTTTATAGATCATATAACATTAATTTAAATTAATTCATTTGCCCCAAGAAAGAATATACCTGTCTAAATGGAGTTCAGGAGTTCTTAGATAAATATAAAAGATTAAGAATTTTTTGCTTGCATTTGTTTTTGGTTTCTCTTTTTGGAAAGCATTTCTATTTCCCTGCTGGCCTCAGACAACACAGGAATATTTTCTTTCCTTCACCATCCCATGTCTACACAGAGACAAGAAAAGAAACTTTATCACCATTTGCTTTTATCTGGCTGCCCTTTTTGCTCCAGACACATTTTTGCCAAGTTAATAACTCAATAATGGTAACTGGTAACTCAATAATAATCACATTCGATGGTGCATTATGTAGTAGGTTTTCATTTGTCAGTCTTAAAACACTTCTCCCACGTCTTTAGTGTCACCATAGGACACGAAATAACACGGCATGGACACGCAGCTCTTCCTAGGCAAAGAGAGGATTTAATTTCTGACTCCAACATTTATAGATTTCCAAAAGTGCCAGTGGATTGGAGGGTGACAGTGCCACCTCTCCAATGACACTGGACAAACCAACAGTCCATCAGATTTCTCCTCCTCCATAAAAGAATGCAAAACAATCAGTTATTTACATAAAGTGTGTGAGAAAGTTTGTTACAAGAATGTAAACATCAGAAGGCCTAGGAAAACTTTAAAAATCAGGGTGACACACGTCTTGCACTGTGTGATCCCACCAAGACACAGACTCCTGATGTAACTTGCTCAAGGGCAGGCAGCAGGCCAGGGTCGCAGTGGGAACAGATATCCCCTTGAGTTCTCCTTCAGCCTGATGTTCACAGACATTTCTGCCTCATCACTCATTGTTGTACAATTCGGATATATCCAAATGTACATCCAAAAATTTCCTACTGATACATTCACTTGGATTTTTCAGGATAAAAATGCCCAGCTGATGTCAGTCATTAGCAATGTGTGATATCAGGAATGTGGTATTTATGGGGGTGGTGAAGGGTCTGGAGAGTCAGTCCCATGGGGAGCAGCTGAAGGAGCTGCAGAGAAGGAGCTTCAAAGGGGACATCCACAAGGAACTTCAAGGGGGACATCCCCAAGGAGCTTCAAGGGGGACATCCCCAAGGAGCTTCAAGGGGGACATCCCCAAGGAGCTTCAAGGGGGAAAACCACAATTCCCTGGCAGGAGGGACCAGCCAGAGAACAGGGACAGGATGAGAGAAGTGGCCTCAAACTGCACCAGGTGAGGTTTAGGTTGAACATCAGCAGGAATTTCTCCATGGAAAGGGGCCTCAGGTCTTGGCAGTGGCTGCCCAGGGAGGTTTGGAGTGCCCATTCCTGGAGGTGTCCAAGGAATTCCTGGATGTGGCACTCAGGGCTCTGAGCTGAGGACAAGGTGGGGATGAGCACAGCTGGGACTCCGTGGTCCTGGAGGGCTTTTACAACCTAAGTGATGCTGAAATTATCTATTCTATTAGCAAAGATCTAAGCAATGTATTGTCTGAATTTACTTTCCACAATGACAGAAAATGAAAATCAGAGTAGGCCACAAAGATCAGTTTTAATACAAGAAAGTTCCAGCTCTGTTCATGCATAACAAAAGTACCCTTATTATTTATGTTCTTACTAGAGGCTATTAAAATTCAAAACACCTACCTTGCTATCAGGTTGCTCTGCTATTACTCACTGGGTAGGAAGCCTGAACCAAAGAATCATGTGGGGATTTTACTTCCTCTATTTTATACCAAATTAACAACCTATTTTACTGAGTAATGATAGGCTGCCCTAAAAATAATAATGCATTCAAATATCAAACCCCTTTGAAATACATGTACATACACACCATAACACTGCACTCAAAAAATGCACACCCTTGTAAGAAAATATTGGAAGGAATTGTAGAGGTCCACAAGAGAAATTTCTGCACTAGAACTTGTAATAAAGGTGTGCCAAATTCAGGAGATTATGCCTGGACAGCATTTAAATCCAAGCAAAAGGACTCCTGTTAACTTCCATGGGACATAGAATTTACTCCAATCTGCAAATTAGCTCAAAAGAATTAATTGATCTCTGCCTATTTATACCCAACTTTACTCTACAAACTTTGAGGGGGAAAAAAAAAATCAGATTTCACAAAAATATTCCAGCAATTTGATCCTTCATAATATTAGCATACTTTTAAAATGCAAAACCAGAGTTAAATGGTTTTAATGCCAGCTCTTTAGTCCTTCTCTTCAAATAAAATCACTGGTTTAGTTGCTGAACTGGAGTTTAAAATCAAATTTTTTTTAAATGTTGCACAAAGGAAAAAATAGTTGGTTAGTGCACAGCTTTATATACAATTTTCTGTAAAATATTAGCATTTCAGGCAACATCCAAATGTGAGCTCCCTTTGTAGAGCAGATATGTTGCAGAGATATTCACTGCTAGTTAAGTAATCTCATATTCCAACTACAGCACAAGACAGTGTTTCATGTTCCAGAGCTTCAAATGATGCAAGAGAGGGGTCTTGAACCAGTTGTGCTGACTGGAAGATGGCATTAAATTAGTTGTGAGAAATCCAATGTGGACTATTTAAACTCCATCTTGAAGGGACTTCTTATAAAAATTAACTTAAAAAGAATAGGAAAAAGCACAACCCAAATGCTGATTCTGCAATCCAAGGTACAGTTTAAGAGTGAGAATCATTGCTTACTTTTTGCAAAGGATTTCTGCAAATTTCAAGCCTGAAATTGCCTGAGGGCTGGCTGCCACAGGTGGAGGGATGGAGGCAGTGCACAGTGTGTCAAATCCCTGTTTGGCACATCTGACTGGGATGTGTCCAGCGCAATATTTCTTTTTTATCCATATTTCTGGTGTAATTGCTGTAAAAAAAAAAAAAATCTTTTTTTTAAATGGAAATATTTTGATTTGACATGTGATTTCTTAGTTACCATCAGTTGTATCTGAAGAAGGAGCAAAGATTAGAACTAATTGCCTACCATATTTCATGACAGGAACAAAAATAAGTCCCATGAAAGTTTCACAAACACAAAAAGGTACCTTGGAAACTAAGTGCAACAGAACAGGATTTTTTTTTTTCTGTTCTTTGATGGTAAAACCTATGTTACCTTAAAGTAAATGAACAACAAAAATCAAAGAACCAAAAAGAAACAAACAACAAAAAAAGTCCCCAAGCTACCAGATTGGTTTTGGATTGCCTGTGGTCTGCAATTTTATGTGCAAAGTTGGAATCCAGAGGGAATCTCAAGCCTTCATATATAAACTTTATAATGGAAATGCTGTCAAATGCTTAAGTACAGCAAGGCAAATGGCACAGCTCTAACATGGTAAAAAAATATGAAAATGCTCTGAACCCGGGGTGAAGGCGAGCTGTCTTGACACTGAACATAGAAAGGTAAATGATTGGAACTTTAATTACTTTGATCCGTCATGCCTTGTAGCTATATGTCAGCTAAGCCAACAAAACTGACACAGAACAAAGGCCATGACTGTTTCAACATCTTAACTCATTTCTTATGGTTGATTAATAAGTCTATTGAATGAAACATGTGATGGGAATGGAGAAAAACATCAAGCGTGTGTTTGCGCACACGCACAAGCCCCGCGTGTGAATCCCCACGTCAGGGGATGGGAGAGGCTGGGGCAAGGTGGGGATTGGCCTCTCCTCCCAGGCTACCAGGGACAGAACAAGGTGAAAGGACCTCAGGCTGCACCAGGGAAGGCTCAGGTTGGACATAAGGAGAAAAGATTTTCAGTGACAGAGTACCTCAGCACTGGCACAGGCTGCCCGGGGAGGTGGTGGAATCGCCATTCCTGGAAGTGCTCAAGAAACCAGTGGATGTGGCAGTTTGGGATGTGGTTTAGTGGCCGTGGGGGTGTTCAGCTGAAGGCTGGACCTGGAGGTTTTTCCCAAGCTGATGATTCCATGCTGTGATGTTTCAGAATGTGGAGCAGGCAGTGGCACTCCCAGCACACAGATCTCGCCATGAGAGTTGTTCCTGGGAGTGAAGGTTCGTGAGCCATCCACCCTTTGGTGGGACACTGTCCTTCCCTAGGATATGCCAACATTTCCATGAATCCACAGGCAGTAACTTCTGGAATATCCCCAATTCCTTGGTCTCCCCTTAGTTACAGATTATCCTCAGCCCTTGATAGACCATGACCACCACCAGTTTCTTTGATAATAAGAAACTCCAAAGACAGAGGAGAGCCTGCACTGATAAAAACACACTTTTCACAGGGATCTTGTACCCAAGTCCACTCTCTTCTTCCCTTTCCAAACCCCATCCTCTCTCCAAGTCCCTGACAGCGCTTCAGTCGTCTCACACAGAAATCCAACGGGACAGCTCACGATTTGAACTCTCACTCCAGTGATGCCTCTCATTCCTGGAGGATGCTGCTGGTCTGCCAGAATGAGGCAACCATGAACTCCTGACCCAAACCTGGATATAAAGCTTTCACTTTAATTTCCTCTTTGCACAAACTTCTCAGTCCAGTGCTGATTTCAAGGGTGATCCTCTGGCTCCACTCATATGCTCGATGTTAATAAATGTGGTTTCCAAAATTATGATCTAATGGACACAGTAATGATGAGCCAGAATTTGGCCCCTTTATGTGGGAAAACATAAAGCCAATCATGGTATTTACAACAGACAGTATGAAAACATTTGTTCTGGTAAAAAAAAGTGGGGGTGTAGCAGAGACTGATTTCTGAATTAGATTTATATTTGAACCCGAGCAGGAATTCAAACAGTAAGTGCTACTTTTGCCAGATTAGAGAAGAAAAGTAAGTTTTTATTAAGTCAAACCTTTACCTTGAATCTTGGGAACAGTGTCCACTAATTAAATGCAACAACCAGATGTTGAAAAATTAAAAAAAAAAAAAGGAAAAGTAAAATAATGAATTAAATAACCCACAATTAGTGAGAGTGACTGTCTGCTGGAGTCTTGCCCTCTCTGTACCTTCTCTTTCTCCACAGCTAGCCTGTTCTGGCTGGATGGATCCACTTTTTGTCACAGCATTTGACAAATTTCAGTTAAAGACCCTTTACACATCATCAAATACTGGTGTTTTGTATTCTCCCGTGTCCCCAAACCTTATTTACTGCAGCCCACTCAGCTCTCACAGAGGGAACATGTAATTTCCTATGGTTCTCTACAAGGTAAAATGTTGGATAGTTTTACAAGCTTTGTATTCACAAAGCTCATAGAAAATCTGAAGGGTTTATTGCACATTAGAGATTGAGAATGGAGGTGTAGGGGACCCATTTTTTGGAAGAGAATCCAAGATGTTTTGAGGAATAACCCACTCTGCCTATATGCAGCAGCAGCAGACCTTCACCCCCCAGCCTGTGCTACCAGCACTCCATAAATTCCACAGACTCTTCCAGGCCTTCAAAAAAGCAGTCTGGAGAAGATAAGGTGGATTCAGGGATATTAGAGCAATTTCTGCCAAACATTCTGTCCTTGCTTGGAAGGACTTGAAGGAACAGTGACAAGGGGAGATGGAGGAGACATAAGCTGTGTCCTTCCTCATCATACAGTGAACAAGAGCAGAGCATTGTTTACAAAAATCATTCCTGAACGGAAAAGGAGGCTAATTCAAAATTAATTTCATTTATAATAAATACCTCCACCAGCATTTCTATAAATAAAACACCAGGAGTTATTATTCTACTCTGTATTTACAAGAAACAGGCAATTCTGAAAAACAGTGGAAGGACATCCCAGCACTCAGAAGTTTAGGAGAGACAAACCTAAGGCACCACCCACCTTGTCAGAGTCATTGTGAGCCCAGCTTGCTTCCAACTCAGTCAACATATGTTCTACTATTTACCTTGATACGTGGAGAATCAAACCCAAATTTCTGTCATTTCTCCCATAGGCGTCTCTCTTTTCTCCCTTCAATGAGTTTTTAAAGTTCCCAGAGCATGAAACATCACTTTGATGCTGCATCACATCCAGTTAGGAAGCTCTGGCATGTAGTGTTATGTTTAAACCAACATGCAAATGTAATCAGGACTGACACGGCGTCCCAATAAAGCAGTCACTCAGCTTTGAGGAACTGGAACAGACAGCTTGTAAAACAGAGATTCCCACAGCCACAGGTCTGGGCTTTTGGAAATTAATCTCTAGGTCAAACCTAAAGAAAGTTTGAGAAGGATCTTAAAGATGTTCCATGCTGGTCAGTGTTTGAGGGGCATTGGATTATGCACTTAAAAATATGCTTTAACTCTTGGGCAGCCCTTAAGTGGTCAGGCAGTTAAACTAGATTATAATTTTAGGTGATTAAAAAACCATTATTTTCTACTCTAAAGTCTCAGTCTTTGAAACATTCCCTCAGGGACCTTGAGTTGGCCATGGAGATCTGATGGAGAAGGGCCACAGCCAGCAGGTTGCCACTGGAGCACTTTAGCTGCTGCAAAAGCTGAACTCCCCTACCAAGTAACAAGCTCTAGGACAAGACTGAATGGCTCCAAGTTGCACCAGGAGAGGTTTAGATTGGATATTAGGGAAATTTTTTTCACCAAAATGTTGTCAAGTCCCGACACAGGCTGCAGTGGTGGACTTGCCTGGAGGGATTTAAAGACATGCAGATGTGGCACTTGGGGACATGGGTCAGTGGTGACATTGGCACTGCTGGGGAAACAGCTGGACTCAATCTTACAGGGCTTTTCCAACCCAAATAATTCTGTAATTCTGAGAACATGCAGCTCTGAGGGTTTCCTGCAACATCTCCACAACACCAGCAGACTCAGCCAAACATTCCCAAGCTACTGAACACAAGAGCAGGAGGGGGAGCAAAGTGGGATTTTTCTCACCTCTCTTCCAGCTAATTCTTGTTAATACTTTTTGAGAAAACCATGTTGTGCTAACACCCTTTGGGAAAAGCCCTTGCCATGTCCTACTCACTGGCCAGGAAGATTATCAGTCCTATCAGGGTAGGGAGACCTTCTCCCCTATTCCTGTCTGGTATGACAACCCAAGAAAGGGCTTTACATGATTTGTTAAAGCAAATCTCATGTTCTGATGGTTGTTCTCTGCCCCCACCCTCTGGATCTGGGTTAAGGACACCAGATCCCAGTGGAGGGTTTAACTGCCCAGTCTTTCATGTCTTAAACAGCACATCCACACTTGTGTGGGCTTTTGTGCAAGTGTGACCCTCAGCACTATTGATTTTGGCTTTACAATGCTCCTGTTATCCCTATTGTAAAGAAGAGGGGAAAGCACAGCTAAATCACTTATCAGGGCTGACAAAAAAACCAGAGTGTCGGGGCTGAGAATAGAAACCAGATCACCTGAGGTTTCATTGCTGGGAACGTTTCCCTTCCCTCTCCCACTGAATCTCTGTTTAGTCCTGGGGCAGGTCGCTGGGAATGTGGGCAGTATGCAGCTATGTTTCCTTTCCCAGAAGGAAATCAAGCTTTGCAGGCTCACTTTGCGGAGGCAGCCAGGCCGCTCGGGCTGCCGAGGCTTTTGCAGCTCTCACAGGACGCTGCAAAATCCAGCAATCAGACCTGTGCAGGAGATGGCAGGGCCCAGGAACAGCAATTATCTAAAACCAGGCTCACACAATGTGCTTGTGTGGACATCAGAAACTAATCTTTGAAATGGTCCCTGATGAGGGCTGGATTGGCCCGAGCTGCCTCCTGAAAGCGTTCCAATTCCTCCTTTGCATCCGGTGTGTGTTTATTGGAGAAAGAATAAGTCCTGGTTTAAATTCTGCACATGCATTTGCACCGTGACCTTTTCAGCTGTTACCTCATGGCTATATCTGAAATTGGTAATAAAATGCAAACTCGGGATAAAGAACTGCTAGGTGATTTTACACAACTCTAATTTTACACTCTCAAAAGGCAGAATATGTAATTCCTTAAGCCACACACGGGAACTCGGTGATACTGGGCTGGATTTTTGCTTTCAAAGCCAACACCGTGTGGATAAAGCCAACTCTGTACAACAATACAAATAATGAGTTAAACAGATATGCACAGATCCTGATCCTGTGAGAAACCCAAGCAAAGCCCCACTAAAATTAGGATGCTGCACCATTACAGGTATAAACAGCTCCCACAACAAAAAACTGGGCACCTAAGTGGTTTTGTGTTTACCCATAACTCTTACAGAAGTGTTTCTGAAGTCTCCCAAGTCTGACACACTTGAAACAATTTCCAAGACATCCTATTCATATGTTAAAAAATACCACAGAACAACATAATGACTAACAGTGAGAGTAAACCTTGAAAGCTATTATTGTAATTAGCCTTTAGCTTTTCTTATACTGTTTTATTGCCTTCCATTGTTCTGATTTTAAGACTCCAGCTAGGAGCCTTTGAGTTAGGTGGTGGCCACATGCAAAGGAAGCCAGAATATGAAAACTAAACATTTAATGTCACTCTGCTTCCCTGTAAAGTCCACCCAGGCAGGGCTGCTGCTTCACACAAAGAGCTCTGAGCTCAGTGGGGCTCCCCCCAGCCACAGGTTCAACTTCAGTGACCCAACAGTGCAGATATCACAGAATTATCAGAGGAACATGGAATGGTTTGGGTTGGTAGGACCTGAAAGTTCACCTTGTTCCACCCCCTGCCATGGGCAGGGACACCTTCCAGTGTCCCAGGCTGCTCCAAGGCCTTGGACACTCCCAGGGATCCAGGGACAGCCACAGCTTCTCTGGGCACCCTGTGCCAGGGCCTCCCCACATTCACAGGGAAGAATTTCTTCCTAATATGCCCTCTAATCCTGTTCTCCTTCAGCATGAGGCCATTCCCTCTGTCCTAGCACTAGTTTTGACCATTGCCAAAAGTCCCCCCCGACCTTCTTGTAAGGTAAAACTATTTTAAGACCTCCCAAAAGAGGTGAACAATCAAATCTCTGTTCCTTGTTTAAACAGAAAAGCAGAGCACGGTGCAAAAGCCATCCAAAACCAGAATTTGAAACCCTGACACTGTGCTATCAAATCAAGCCATGGGTATGGTCCTAACCCCTAAAAAGTGCCAAAGGTGCTTAAAACCCAAAAAGACCTGGCAGAAAGGTGGAGGTACAGCAGAGCAGCAAGATATTTGCCACGTGGAGCTACCCACAAGTATCCTACCTTGCCCCTTCCCTGTGCACCTGCAGGGAAGGAAATACTCATCTGCATTTCAGAGCTGACAGCAGCTGCCACCCATGCAGGTCCTAGGGTGAGGTTTAAACTAGAGGCACACTTTGTAACTGCATCAGCATCTTGCTGCTCCACCGCACATTTATTTATTTCAGCTGACAGCAGTCTCCCTGTCCAGATTTGTGGTGGCACAATACATTGGGAAAACACTTCAGAGTTCAAATTTGGGTTTCAGTTTAGCAATTAACACCAGTATAACAAAGCCCTAAAGCGTTTCTAGCACCTCCACTGATCTGAGAAGTACCACAACTAGTAACCCTTAGGCAAGAAAACACACTGAATCTGGATAATTCTGAGTTTACAGGCAGCTCCCCATGAATCAGTGCAGATAATGTAGTGGCAGAGATGCCTGGATTTGGTGTTGGATTTTACCTATATCATATTTATTGTTGGTTTATAACAAGAGGAAACCAATCATGGAAAACCCCCCCAGCACCACTTACACGGATGTGAAATTTCTAAGTACAAATATTGCACAAAACATTTCTATTAATGCAAACTCCAATCTCCAAAAGCAAAGTTACTGCACTTACCTCATCTATAACAATTTTCATAGGCAACAAAACCAAAAGGCTTCTTCTGGGTCATCAAATCCACCACAGTAACAAATTCAATTTGTAATTCCTTTCTAAACTGCTCCTTGCTCACCTTAGAGCCATGTTTTTGTGTTTGGGAACATCATCTTTCAAATGGCTCAAAGATTTCTACTTTGTGATCTGTTCAAATCTGTTCCACATTTTTTGTGCCTACGCTGCCTTTTGGCTCAAACACATCTCTGTGAGCACATCCAGAAATAAAATTGGTGTAGGTGAACGATCATTCAACCTGCATAAGAATAAATCTGAGTTGTAGGTGTGCTGGGATTTCAGTTCATGCTTCATCCCTGGGCTCACCTCAGCCTTGGGATGATATTTCCTGGCTGGTTTAAATGTAAGATTAGAGCACCTCCAGAAGGAGCAGATTCTGTTCCACAGGCAAGTCCCTCCATCCTCCTCTGCCACATCAGGTCCTGCACCAGTCAACCTTTAGGTGTGCTGGATCCATTCATCTCTCATTGAAGCCCAGCACTGCAAAGAAAATCATTTACCT
Organism: Haemorhous mexicanus; assembly: GCF_027477595.1. Lineage (NCBI taxonomy): Eukaryota > Metazoa > Chordata > Aves > Passeriformes > Fringillidae > Haemorhous > Haemorhous mexicanus. The sequence continues at coordinate 2,842,783 of NC_082348.1, read as the reverse complement.
AGCTCCAGTTCCAGCATTTGCTCACTTTTCCAGACTCAAATAATGTCATTCATTTAGGTGTTTCCATTAGAAAAAAGTTATAAAATAAGCAAGTATCCATCAGTCTTGTGGGAAATTTACTGACCCTCTGAACGTGTTTCTTAAAGCATCTCCCATTTTTCTTAAAGCATCTCCCATTTTTCTTAAAGCATCTCCCATTTCCTTCCTCTGTAAAATCTGATTGCACAAGGATTTTCTTGACCCAACATGTTGATTTTAACAACTTCTGAAGCTTCTCACTTTGGGGAACACCTTGATGTGCAGGATATCTTATTTTAGAAATTAATTCCTGAGATGACATTTTAGTAGATGTATTCATAATACAGTAGTATTTTTTAAAAATAGCTTAAATTCTGAAAGCACCTGTAGATCTCTGTTTCTGTCAAACTTCATTATATTTTTTGTTGTTTTGCCCTTCAAAAGCAAACCCACTATGCTTTAATGAAATTATAATACTACATTTTTAATATATATTCTGAGCATTCAATTTGTTTAAAGTGCTCGTGAGGGTTTTTTACCCCTAGAGGTGACTCATTCTTCCTTTTTTATCAAATTATTCTATAGATTTTCAATACATTCATGCAGGATCAAGTCTAATCTAAACACTGGGTATTTTTGCAATTTCATTAAGAAATGCAGAATGGAAGTGACTTTCTCATTCTCTGTCAAGGCAGAGCAGTTTCTTTTCGTCACACAGAAAAATTAAAATATCCTTTGTCTTTACAATAATTCCTAATTTCCATATTAAGATGTTTCTGTTATTGTAGAACAATATTAAGGGAAAATAATAGATGCTAAATGACAAAAACCTCCTTCAAACCTCACCATAATGTCTCAGCTCATTGGGAATAATCTTCTCCACAGTGTGATATTGATAGTTGAATTACAGATTAATATTCATCTGTAAAATAAGCACCAAAGGTCATAATCTGGCTCCTGATGGGCATCCTGGTCTTCTCCTGGTGTCCTGAACATCCAGACTGCCACATCTGGAGCTTGACAATGTCCTATCCCCACATACAGCTATGATCCCAAAATTTCCCCAGGCTGATTTTTTTTTTTTTTTCAGCGTGAAAAAGTGCAAATAATTTTATCTCAAATGGGAAGAATTTTTTTTTTTAAATTCAAGATGACACAACTCACTCAAAATATTATTCAGATACATGTGGAAAAAGCTTTCCAAAACACTCTCCCATCACAAATTATTCCATTTATTTTGAGTGAATGACAGCTTTTCTTTACCCAGAAATTATGGTTTAAATTTTATAACTCCAAAATATTCTTTTTTAAGTAGTAATGAAGCAAACATTAGAACACAAACAAAATTTTGTACATTTCCATCTATTTTCTCGTTGCAGGATAAAATGCTACCTTTTACACATTTTTAACTGATAATTATAAAGGAGTAAGAGCAGCTGAAGACAGATAGGGGTGGGGAAAAAAGGAAGTTACATTGCTTTAGTTGTAGAAGGTATTTATTATTTCATTACTATAGTTTAGTTATCCCAGAGTGAATTATAGCAGATGCTTTACAAAACCAAGCAGGGACACAATCTCCAGAATCCACTAGTGAAATCTCTTCTTCCTACAGAATCCCTCCAGCCCAGAGCAGATGTCAGGCTGGTAATACCCCAAAGACACCAAAAGCAAAGAAGAGTTAATCACTCAGACTGAGCCCTACTACAGAAAAGAAAATAAGAACATTTTTTACAAGTTTTGCCACAAATGTGGATCCCCTCATCGTGTTTTCACCCCGGAGCTCCCTTCCTTGGTGTTGCAGAACCAAGGAGTGATTTGGGACATGAACCCACAAACCTTCCCCAAGAATTCCCAAAAATTCAACAAAAACTGACTCAGAAAAAGATACTCATTATTTCCCCCCCATATAACTTCATGGTGCCTTCTTATACTTTCATGGTTAAGTGTGTTTATTAGTAAATAAGTAAAATTAACAAAAATATTAAAAGGTATGGTTTTAGCAGTGGGTCTTGTCCCGAAACAATGGCATGAAGCAGGGTTAGGTGAAACCAATTCCATTATTTTCCATTAAAAAAAAAAATTTAAAAAACCAAAAATTCTCTAAATGTCACCAAGAAAAGGACCAAAGCAAGAAAAAGGTTTGACCCTGATTGTCCTTTGAAGTGCTTAAACTCAAAAATCGTAAATTCATGCAACAACTCTCTCTGCAGCCATGGATCTACATTCTCAGGTAGATCTTTGTGTTTTAACTCAGACATCACAATTTTCTGCTCTCAAATCACCACGTGTGTGATGCAGCACATGCACAGGATGCACTGTACAAATGAGGGCAGAAAAATCCAAAGTTCAGGTGTTCCAGGAGGAGAAAGGACAGTAGCTGCAAATCATCATCCAAACTTCAGAGGATCATTTTTAACTCAAGTTCTACACAAGGGATCAAGTGTTTTACCCCAAATCAATTGATTAACTCATATATACCTCAAAAATCACATATGGACAAACCATGGCTTTCAACAATTACCCTTTCCATAATTTTAAAGATTACCTAGAACACCTCATGTACTTCCCAATACTGAAAACCAGACAGTTTTCCGTTCCCAAACTTGAAATTTTACTTTGAAAAATTAGGATGGTTTGATTTATTTTTTTAAATTTAATTTCTCAAACCTTTTGCATATTGGAAAATGTCTCATCATTCTTTGCCACTGAATTTCAGTTTTGACCCCGTTATCACTTCTGGGTGGAAAAGCTTTGAATAAGACACTTGGTTAGGTGTATAGGTTATAAAAGCCATGTCAATTCTTCCCATAAGCAAAGTCCAGCTTCCATACCAAAACATTTTCCATGGACCACTCTCCACTCACCTAAAACACAAAACTTTCCAAGCCAAGAACACATTTCACTGGCAGTTTTCAATGCTCCAGACTGTTACTGAGAAGATATTTTCCTGCCATGTTCCATGTCATCCCTACTTATTCACAGTGACAGTGGGATTTTATTTTTTGTCTACGCAGTCTAGAGAAAAACTTACTTTACGTGGTCTGGACTCTGTTCAGAAAGATGTTAAAACCAAGAAGCTAGAAGAGGAGTTGGAAAAATTTCAAATAGGTGAAGGGGAATTTGTGCATCCGATGAGGAGTGATGATGCCACAGCGCTCCTCCACGAGACAAAGCTGGGCTCGAGGTTTGCCGCACGTGGATCGAAGAGATCCAAAGGCAGGATGTCCTGATCATCCCTGACAACTGGATAAGGAGACAGAGCAGTCCTGGGGCACGTGCTTGGATGGGATTGCACATCAACAAGCGCTGGAGATGATAAACAGAAGAGCAGTGCAAAAATACACTGTGGTTGGCAGCTGGGGGTGAGGAGGAACTCTTGGCATCGCCGAGCACAGAAGCTGTGGTGGAGGAGGATGACTTACCCAGGAGCTGCTTGTTTGTAACTTTGACAAGTGTTTTCTTTCAACGTGGATGATGTGCTCGAGCTAAATGTATTGTTACACCCAGATTGACAGCTCACATTTCCAGTGCTGTCCTTTTAACTCACGAGCAGCGGGAGTGTGATGGAAATCTCATGGCAGCAACACTTTTAGCAAAACTCTGTGGAGGAAATATTTCCTGAAACATTTGCCCAGCTTGGATGCACCGACTGAAATACAAGCAGCCAGCCCAGGATGAGAAGGTGATGTGATGGGTGAGTACATCACAGCCACTGTCCCCTGAAAATTGTGAAAGCTGAGGTCAGGGCAAAGATGTTGACAATTATCTTCATGGACTTAATATGAGTTCAGCTGCTGTCCCACACACTTCTGAAGTGCAGTGAAATTCAGATAAAACATTCCAAGATCCATTTTCCCAATCAAAGTTATCAAACAGGCAACTTAGATCCACTTAGAGCCTCCAAGCCTGCACAGACACCACAGCAGAATTCTTCTGCACAAAGAGGGCTTCACAAGAGTGGATCTCTGATATCCACATAGTCAGGAAAAAAAATCCAAAATACTCCAAACAAGCTTCTCAAAATCCCTCCTGAACAGTGCTGGGCTTCACTTGGGCAATGCCCTCTCTGACAGGAATGGCTGACCCAAGGTCCTGACTAATTAAGGATATTAAGGGTCCAATATAATTTTCCAAGCACAGACACGTGACCACTAATGCCCTGGCCAAACACCAATTTGGATAATTATTTTGCCTACCTAAAAGTCCCAGTTTTCATCAGAATTCCTCATTTCCAAAGCTGCTCTGCAGTGCTGTTGAGTGCTGTTAAACAGCTGCAATATCTCACCCCAGAGATGGCTGCATTTCAGTGGTGGGTGATGCTATCCAAAGAGTTTGAATATCAGTTTAATCACTTTGGCATCCTCCAGGAACAAAGTCACTATTTAAATGTAAGATTATTGTAGAGAATAAAATTGTCAATAAATGTAGTAATGTCTATCTCTAACTATAAGCAATTAGAGAGCTGATCTCCAACTCTCAAAAAATAACACCAGATGGTATTTTTCAGAAAAGTCAAATGTAGAATATTATATTTTTTTGCATTTTTCAGTACATCATGATGGCAAATAATATTATGTGAATCCTGCAAGTACAAGAAAAATCTGCAAGTATAACATTCTTCTCTTCCAGCGAACATCCTGTGAATTCATAAATATTTACATTTTGCAAGTTATAATTATGTAGCACTGGAGAAAAAAAAAAGGAGTGACTGTACATACAAGTTTATAAAAGAACATTCATAAATTAAAAATGTGCATTGTTCTGGAAATGATACCTACTGTGTTTTTTGTGTCAGCCTGTCAAACCATGGGGTACCTTCCAACCTCTCCCTCAGCTGGGAAAAAATTAGACTTTTAGGTCTGAGCAACTATTGATCTCCTAATGTTGTTACTATTAATAGTTTTAAATCATTATTTGTGAAGTCATCACTGGAGGGATCTGTTAAAGCAACAAGAAAAGTTTGTATTGCAACAGGGATAATGCTCCTACACAAGCTGGCAAACACAGATGCACTCCAAAAATTTTTGGAATTTTGTGAAAAAACCCTCACCCACTTGCCTAGATTGAGACAGTGCAGTGTTATCCTGTCACTTTTTGTTGGTTTTTTTTTAATTGGAATTTTGTATAGTTTTCCTGTTGCTGCAATTTATGTACTAAAGGATAATTTTAGTGGTAATGAATCTGAACTGCAGGAGAGTCCTGGAGCTGAGATTTCAGTTGCAAGAACATCATTTTCTCAGCAACCAGCAAAAACTATTCATTGAAGACTATTTTTATTGAAGGAATTTTACCATTTTTGTTCATGAATAATCCATGAACAGATGTTGATTTTTACAAGTTCAGTTGTTATTTGAAATTGTTTGAATACTTTATACAAACATATTGCAACCTCTGGGTTATTTGTATTTTTTTTTTTGTTGCTCTATTACAATGTTCAACTATTCATTGTGAGATAGATTGTCTCCTCATGCAAATAAATCCTTACCAATGTAAAAAAATATAAAATGGTTGGACAGGTGACCTAGGTGTATTATTCATGATGTAAATTCTTTAGGGGAAAAAAAAAATTACTTTATGACCAGAAAAATCAGCTTTTGCAAATAGGAAAAAAGAAAAGAGAAAATTATTTGTACAAGTGCATAATACTGGCTCTAGGATGGTCAATCCCTCTGAGTGCTCTTATCAAAATCAAAACTGTGCACAACCATTCATGCAAGTAGATAAGGATTTATGAATATGGCAGTTGCTTTGATATCTTAATTAATAGCTGTGAAATCACCTTTCCCTCTCTCTCTCAAGCACTTGTTCAGCTGTATTGTTGAGATAAAAACAAAAACCACGGTGGCAGCACCTTCCTCTTGTAGGTGTTTCCAACCTGGGCTGCATTTCCATTTTCCCTGGGCTCTTTCCCTGCAGGAAAATCGTGCATTTCCTGCTCTTCCTTCTTTTCTAACATGCCAAGTTTGCATCCACACCAGACAGTTTATCACAGGAGAAGCCTGTGAACACAGCAGGCAACTCTTCAACCATAATTTTTACCTTGTTAGCTTATGCAGTATTTCCCTAATTCCAGACAAATGATGCCACATCTTCCAAGAAGAAGGAAGTCACCAAAAGAAGGTTTCAAGCATGATTTAAGAATCCAAACCTCAAGTCCTTTCACCTGCATTTACACAACGTGAATCCTCCCCCCTCATCCTTGAGTTAGATCCTTTTAGGTGCCTTCCTGGCAGTCCTGACAGACATTTATTGAAAGGCTTATTATTTATTGGAGCTGCAACCTCCTGGTTTTCATAGAGCCATTTAGGTTGGAAGAACATCTAAGATCATAAAATCCAAGTATTTTCTGACCATCTGTGGGAAATTTACACAAAAATAACTGACCAAACTATGCTGATCTTCAAGTCCATGTGCTGGGAAGCAATTAACTTTTCTGAGAAACTACACTGAGATAAAAGTCATCTGCAGGACCACGGGGACAGCCAGGTGTTGGCTGCCCAGATTATTTAATAATTATTGAATAGTTTGGGGAGTGCAGGTGGCAAGGTTGGTGGGATGTTTTCATTATTTATGTTACCTTTCAGAGCTGGTTTTTCACACAGTCTGAAATACCTGAAGCTGGCTGGTGGTGGTGGCTGTGAGGAGCCTGGAGCGACAGCAGGAGGGGAAATGGTTCCAGCTGAAAGACAGTAGGTTTAAATTGGGAATATTGGATATTGGGAATGAATTCCTGGCTGGGAGGGTGGGCAGGCCCTGGCACAGGTGCCCAGAGCAGCTGGGGCTGCCTCTGGATCCCTGGAAGTGCCCAAGGCTGGGCTGGACAGGGCTGGGAGCAGCCTGGGAGGGTGGGAGGTGTCCCTGCCATGGCAGGGGTGGAATGGGATTACCTTAAAGGTCCATCCCAGCCCAGAACATTCCACAGTTCTGCAATTTTGCCCTTGGGCACCACCCAATACCCCTGACAGCCAGAGAGGAAAACTTAACTCTCCAGTTATGAGCAAACCAGAGATTTTTATTTATACCTGTAAACCATATTAAGCTTGTTCCCTTTCTGTTTAATATTTGGGCAGTTGGTAACACTCTCTGTGAGGCCACCACGAGGTTTTTATTCCTGACTGATCCCTGTGCAGCTCTTCATGGAAGCTGCAAGCCAAGGCACCAGCCCAGGTATGTTTACAAGTTACCACTTCCCTCAGCCTCTCCAGTGCACTAATCCCCATAGTTGACAGCAATGACCTGCAGTCATCTGATCAACTTTCTGAATACTTACCAGCTATAATCAAATATATTCTCATCTCTTATTTGAACAAATCAAACAGAAATTGAATACATTTTTTTTATGAACACTAGCAATATGTTCTCTTCTCTGATAATTTTGACATTAAAATTCCATTTTAATAATCCCATCCTTCAGGCTTTGCAGACTCTTAAGGTATTAAAGCAAAAATTATCCTAAGCAGTTAGATTATAATGTATTTAAAGATTAGACATTTCATGTTGAATATTAACTGCTCCACTTCCCAGGGAAAAAAAATGATGCAGGGTTTTTTTCCTTGTATAATTTATACACTTTTGATAGGTTGACTATACAAAGTTCAAACCTTTTATGAAAAAATACTACCAAATACACCCATAGTTCTGCATTGTATCAAAAAGCTGTGCATAAAGGTATGAGAAAACATTTTTGCTGACATCATTCACATAATTTGATCCCTCAGAAATGGGAAAAAATGTCTGTTCCACCTCAATACAGCCTATCAGGCTTCTGAGCTGAGACAAGATAATATTTGCAGTCTAAGGAACCTTTATTTACACATCATAAAAGACAGGTTGCACATTTGGACTTCAGGTTTCATAATTGTATAAAATGGAGAAGCATTAGTAAATTACTCTGGAACAAAGCAAATTGTACAAGAAAATTACCTAATTCATAAGTATTCAGGTATTGGTCTAAATCATGTCAATTCTTTATGAACACTCCCCATCTCTGGAAGTGTCCTAGGCCAGGGTGGATGGAGATCTGAGCCCCATGGAAGGTGCCCCTGCTCCTGGCAGGGGGTGGGACTTGGTGGGTTTTAGGGTCCCTTCCAAGCCAAACCATTCTGGAATTGTATGAATGCCCAAACACAGGTCTGAATTCAGAATAATCATTCAGCCACAGCTCCTGACATGGACATTGTCCCCTCACCACTTGCTGAGCAAAACTTCCTCTCCACCGAGTAAAATCTCCTGCTTAAAACTCTCACACAGCCTTATTCTGAAATAGCTTCTCTGCGTGGAAAAACCTTCACCTGCAGAGAAAATAAAGAACAAACTAAATTTTCTTCTCAGAGTTTTTACTTCTGGGTATAAACTTGCAGTGTGGCTCAAGAAGACACCCCCCTGCCAGCTCCCCCAGCAGCAGATGGACCTGTGGAGCCCCTCCAGGGCCTCCCCTCCTCCAGGCAGCAGCACAGGGTGTTTGTCCTCTCTTTGTATGAACAAAAAAATTGTTTACATGGGGGAAAACCCTTTGGTCCAAAGGAATCTTTTTCCATTGGTGGGTAAACAACACCAGAGACAGCCTTTGTTTCCACACTGACACCATAAATACACACCCTTTCCTGTGCTATTACTTCTTCAATTTTTAACAATGTGCTTGTGCTATTAGAAGTGTATTTTGGGTTATTTCTGTGGAACATTTCCCATCTTTTCTCTTTGTCCTTTTGCCTTGCCCTTCAATTTTGACCGTGATGGATCTAAGCATATTTAGGACATTAAGGGCAAACTAAATTGTTGTTTATACAGTTAAATGTAAAAAGCATAATGGTAGGGTAGTGTCTGTATTCTGGAAAATAAGTACACTTGTCTGATTTTTATTACATATCTTCTCTCCTGATGTGTACTGAGTAAATTGTGGGGTCTCTGCTGAAAATGCAACATGAAAGTTTAATTCATCTGCAGGATCTGTCAACCTGAGCATGCACTGAGCCACTGAAAACAAAGAGAGAACACTTGAGCTTTGGGAGAGACACTCTAAGAATGCCTTAAAGAAATCTGTGCCCCCACAGGGCTGGCAAACCCAGGTGAGTGATGGACACCAGTGATCTCCCTCACCAACAGCCTGAACCTGGCATCAGCACCTGCCCAGCTCTGCAGGGGCATTGCCACCCCGAGCTAGGAGCTGAGCTGAGAGGGACTCCCAGACAGGTTTGGGTTGGAAAGGACCTGGAAATCACCCCCTGCCATGGGTTGGGACATCTTCCACTATCCCAGGTGCTCCAAGCCCTGTCCCACCTGGCCTTGGACACCTCCAGGGGTGGGAGAGCCAGAGCTGCTCTGGGCACCCTGTGCTGGCACCTCGTCACCCTCACGGGGAGGAATTCCCTTCTAATATCTCATCAAAACTCTGTTTAAAGCCTTGTCCAAGCCTTCCTCGACTTCTGGAAATTTTCCTGCAGGAATTCCTGTGAAGTCTGGAGCTGAGGAGCCAGCAGGGAGTTTTCCAAGCAAGACACACAAGTCTGGTGTCCTGTGCGTGCAAGGGCTGCTAATCCAGCCCCAGCTCCCTGAACTCACACACACACAGGCACTGCTCTGCCTGCCCAGATGTTTTCTGATTAATAATGAGGTCACCCCCAATGCCAAAAACACGGCCTTGTAGTTCTCCAACACTCTTGGAAAGCCACGGAGTGTTTAAGGGGGATGAAAATTTTAAATACAACATAAGTATAAAACACAATAAATCAAATGAATTTGTTTAGATGAAAAGCACTTTTTTGTTTTTGTCAGCACAGCAACTGTATATGCCACAATTACTGTAATGTTTTCTGACATAAAACTGCTGTATCAGACCCAGGACTCTGGTTACACCCCTTCTAGCTTCACAGGATGGTGCTTGAGAAAATGGCTGTATTTTAACATTTCCAAGGCTAAAATAGAAAACAAAAAATACGAAATTGAAAAGGGAGAGTGCACACCACTACTATATCTGTTCCTTGGCCACTATCCCCCCCTAAAAAGCATTGAGAAAAGAGTGAAAAAGCTCAGTTCTTTGAATTTCTGGCCCAAAATGATGGGCAAAGCTGCAAGGACAACTGAAATGCCTGACCCTAAACAAACCAGAGGAGAGACATGGCTGTATCAGAGCCCTGCTTCTCCCTTAAAAACTCTTGGCATCGCCCTCATGACCGTTCCACTCTCCTGCTTTTGCTTTATATTTATAAAGTCATGCAACTTTCTATTTAACCATAAACAACTTCAAGAGCTCTAAAGCCCAGCACCAAACAGCTGAGTGTGACTCCTACTATAATTTCTTTGAGTCCCTAAAGGCAGAGAATGGGAAAGGGAGATGCCAGCAGAGACCAAGGGCTGGTCCTACCCCACCCAGGGAAGGCCAGGCTGGGGACCACAGAGCCACGGGAAAAGCAGCTCTTTTTCCAGGCTCACGCAGCACCACCTATGGACAAAAAGGCTGCATTTCTCTGGAGTATTTGGGGATGGAAGAGCCTCCCACCCTCGCTGCTCCGGCAGGATCGCGTGCGCCGCTGCTCCCGCTGCCCGGAGCGCCCGGGGAGCAGCAGGGCTGGAGGCACTTTGCATCTCTTTGATTTAATCCAGAAAGAAATCCTGAGAAACCAAAGAAGGTGAACGAGAGCGAGCGTCTGGCACTAAACTGCAAGGATCAAAGAGGCAGAAAACCAAGTTTTGCATAAAAAGTCAGAATGTTCCCGAGGCCTCTTCGCCCAGAGCCAGGTGCCTCAATAAACAGTTCAGTTTGGGGGTTTTCTGCTGTGGTTCTGTTCCATAACACACTGACACGAAATTGGAAATCACACCATTGCTAAGAAATAACACCCTGAGTGCTTGTGGCTTTCCCAGCTCCTTCTGCACGTTCCAGGCTCAGGAGCCTGCGGAACCCCAGCGCTGCAATCTGGGACTCGCCACCGTAAATGGCTTTGGAGCAGGGCTGCACACAAGAGCCTGAAAGTCTGGGGTTTTAAAGTGTGTTTTTTGCTTACAAGAGAGAATCTTGAGAATGTGAAGGGCATCACACAGAGACTGGTACCTGCCAGTTCCCAGAGAGTATGGAGTGAATTGTGCCTTGGGATGCGAGGCATCCCCTTCTCCTTAGTGCTGAATCCAAAAGTGACAACTTCCAGCACTGAGGGGAGTGAAAATGGGAGTACAGAAAATAACTGTTAAAAAGAGCAAGATTAATTTTGATTTTTATAGGGCATCCGCTTTATAGAATATATTTTCATTTGTACATCAGGAGAAAAATTTAGGGAAAAACCCCAAAAAACCTCCCCAGTATATTTTCATTTGTGTATCAGAAGAAAAATTTAGGGAAAAATCCCACAAAACCTCCCCAAATACACACAAAAAGCCTATTTCTGAGATGGAAATAAAGTCCTGGGATCTGACACTTTTTGCAGAATTTAGATGTGGCTTGATATAGAGCTAATACAAAAGAATGCCTCTTGAACTGAAATATTCTTGATGGACCTTTGTTCTGCTGGCTGCTTTCCTAATTTGATTAATTGTAGAAATTTGGATGAGTGCAAGCTCAGAACATTTGGGGTTTAAAATGCAGGATTTTCTGTTGCACTTTATGCCAGTGAGTGATAATGACATATCTTGAACTTCAAAGGTGTCTAAGCAATTAGAGATTCTCTGCAAGAGAAAATGCAGAGAGGAAAAAATAATAAAAAAAATTTAAAAACTGGTTTTGAAAAGTATTCCACAAATGCTGAATATTAAGCACATTTTGAGAATATTTGCGTAGCATTAAGTGCACAGCTTGCTTTAAAATGATGAATAATTTGACTTCTCAGGATAGAAAGCAGTGCCGTGAGTCTCCTCTTGAGCCCATCTTTTATTTGTACAGCCCTATAACACCACGATTTCATGCTACATGTGTTGCTTGTTATATATCCTAAAAATTCAATTTTCTTATCCCAGAAGGAAGGAGCTATAAGTGAAAGCAGTCATTTGATCATAAAGTGTTGTCAACGTGAAGGAAACCACTTTGGAACGCTCTGCCACCACCCTTATTTGTGGCAATCATGCAAATCACTGCAAACTGGCCTGAAACCTGAGTTCCTTTGGGTTTCAGTGGAGCTACAGCAACGGTGGGCACAAAAGGAGGGAGAAACAGCATCTGATAAATGTTTCTGTGAGCATTTATCCCTGCCAAGACAGGAAAAAGTACACAAGTGGTGTTGTACCTACAGTGCTGGGATATATGAGTCTCTGAAATGGTGATCTCTATCTCAAAAACTATTTAAGCAGCCTCTGATAGGGCAGCCACTGTGGTTATAAGGCTTTCTTTCCCAGAGTGATAGAGCACAGTAAAATACCTTTTAAAACAAAGTGGATGTTATTGCTGACCAGATTCTGACTCCGGGGAATTTATTGTGCTCTATCTTTGCACGAGTTCTCCATCCTTCTCTGCTTTTCCTTGTGTGGAACGTGTTTATCAGCCACAAAAGGGATTGTATTTTTTTCTTTTCATGGACAAGGTTCCCAGATTTTGAGGGGTGCAGCTGAAGGACGGTGGCAAACACCTAAAACTTTTACTGCCAGCATCTCATCAGTAAATGGCACTGTTTGAAATTGCTGCAGGGCTTCAGGGTTTTCTATTTGGCTTGTTTTTCCCAAATTCTCTAGAATAAAAAGATTTTTGATTATTTTAAATAAACTTCTGGTAGTATTGCAATTCCCAAAAAAAAAAAAAAAAAAGGAAAATAACTCCATCAAATCAAACCACTCCAAAGTCCTCACTTTCTCCTCCTCCAGAGATGCTCTGGTGTGACAGGCTGACCTCCCCTACCTAAGATTGGATATATTGATCCAGAAACTGCTCTTCTCAACTATGACTGCTGCTGAGATTTTGTGGGCACGTTATTACTGCTGAGAATTGAACTTTTGTCTCCCAGGCAGCATTTCCAGACCCCTTTGGCATGTGGGGCAATTCCAGCGACCCGGAATGCCTCGTGTGCAGAGGCAAATATCAGAACATGATCTGTAATTAACAGCAAGGAATTCTTAGTGACTTAAATACCCAGAGCACTCACATCAACTGCAGGGCTACAAGGAAAAAAATTATGTTATAGACTGGCCTTAACTGTCACTAATTTTGTGACAGATGTGTAAGGGAAAACTTCACAAGGATCTCTCTGTCCCTACTTGTCCACATTAAAAGCTTTGAAACAGAGAGAAAAATTATGTGCATGGCACACTTTCAAGAGTTTTGTTTTGCTCTTAAATGCAAGACTCCCAAACAATTTTGTCAAGTGCTGTGCTGCCCCTGGGAAGGCACAGGGTACAAGCTTTATGCAGTCCCAGACACACAGAGCCTCAATGCTGCAGTGCTTCTGCTGGAGTCAGGGATGCAGGGGCTAAGCCAAGCAGTTGTTTGAGCCTTGTTGGGATCAGGATCCTGCCTGCAAGTGTTATCACAAGCACTTCTGAGCAGTTCTTTTGACTTCAGGGGTAAGTGATGCAGGATAAGGGCAGCACACATTTGCTTTACAAAGATAAGGCTAGGATCTAAATTCTCTCCTCGGTGCACCATTGTAAAGGGTGGCTTGAGCTGTAGCAGCTCAGCCCAAGCTGATGATCAGACCAATCAGACACATTTACCTTCCCCAGGATGCTGCTGGGGCCAGTGGAGATGCAGGGCATGCAGAGCCATTGGAATACTTGCCCTGGTGCAATTAGTGAGAATTGCCACCTCGTTGAGAAGGTGGCAGCCCTGTGACACTGCAGGGCTGCAGAGCCCATTGTGCACAGCCTGCCACACGTGTTGGACAGGGAGAACATGTGTTCTCCCACATCCTGAGTGTCCCTGGCTCCAT